>NC_053024.1:461985597-462335911 GCF_003073215.2 Triticum urartu
AACCCTACCGGTGGTTCGTTGAAGACCTTCCCAAGTTGAGCAATATCTCTCTTCAATCTTGTTTCATCGAGAATAAGTAGTATGCCAAATCTGTTGCTTGTCATCAACTTAAATTGGTGAAGGATAAGCATAATGTATTTCTTATTCTTGTTTCATCGAGTAAATTAAATTCCTTATTCCGTAGGTTCATCAAAATTCTTGATCTCAATTATTCATCATTCTTTTCCCGAAGTTCCAAGCTCTCTCAATTTTCTCGTCATGAAGATCCATCTAATCATTGCAAGTCTTCACCTTGTGTTTTAAACTTCTCTTTCCTTTCGTTCGATCATTCTTTTATTATCGGAGTTCTTCATGGAGGTTCTACATGTTGGTTCATAAAGGATTTAATTCCTTCTCGAAGCATTCATCAAGGTTCTTCTCAGAGGAGCTCAAGTTTTCTTCATCTTGCAATTCGGAGTGCAATTGTTCTCCCTTATCTTTTGAGGTGGTAATATATCATTCTTCTTTCACAAGAATGAGATATTTAAACCCATCACTTTCTTCCGCAGAGTGATCTTGGTATAGTTTTCACCTAAAGCCTTCCGTTGGGAATGTTCCTCTTTGTGGTGATTATCTATGATCCAAGTTTTATCCTTATCACCTCGGTGGAAGAAAGATTTCTATCTTTTTCTAGATCCCAATCAAAATTTTCTCCGTGAGTGGCAGAATTTCACCTCATAGTTTTGAGATGTTTTCATAAGCCCACAAGCAACTTTTTGTTTTCGTTGTTGATTTTCCAACAACTCCTTTCAATACTTCTTTCTAAGGATGCTTCTCAAATTCTATTGTGGTAGAAGATGTCATTTTCTTCTCAACTCTTTCCTTTCCAATGATCCAACTTCTATTCTTTTGTTCCGGAGGCATTGTGATGTTGCTCTCTTCAACCCATCATCTTGTTTGTCAAGATCATGTACAATTCCTTCCATTTACAGTCGGAGTGATGCCCAAAGTATATCATTCTTATTCCTTCGCTATCTTGTTTTAACCGGAGTGTTGTGGCTATCATTCATTTTCTAATCGGAGTCTCATCCAAGTGCTTTCATACTGCAAAGCTCATCTTCTTTACCTTCCATTTCCAACCGGAGTGCTTCCCGAATTTGTTCTTCCTTGTTCCGCTTTTCTGACGGAGATTGTCAACTTCGATCATCTCCGTGGTATTCTTTCTTTCAAGTTGTTCAACTTTTCAAGGTTCTTTGGTTTCACTCGTTTGTCAAAGAAGCAACTTAGTTTTACCTCTTCTCTTTCTCTTCCATTTCTCTCCGGTGCCATCCTAGATCTCGGGACGAGATCCTCTTATAGTGGTGGAGTGTTGTGACGCCCCAAGACCGGAGCTTCATACGCCTTCCATGTTTTTCCAAGTTTTGTCTTGTGAGTTGTTGGTTTGTTGCATTCATCATTGCATCTTGTGCATTGCATCATGTCATCATGCCATCATGTCTTTAATCTTTGCATCTCAACTCAACTAAATAAATTGCATAGATCTTTCGATCTATTTAAATCGAGGGAACTCACATGGTGGTTTCTCTTTAAAACATATCCTCCCGATAGTAGGGAGCTATATTCAATATTTCTTTAACTTGAAATTAACCATAACACACTCGCAAAAATCCCAATGCCTTTGCTATCTTAATTCTTGGTCTCCAACCTTGCCATAAAATCTGTGCCACCGCGACCAGGAGGAGTTCTCGAAGGAAATATGCCCTAGAGGCAAGAATAAAGTTATTATTTATTTCCTTATATCATGATAAATGTTTATTATTCATGCTAGAATTGTATTAACCGGAAACATAATACATGTGTGAATACATAGACAAACAAAGTGTCACTAGTATGCCTCTACTTGACTAGCTCGTTAATCAAAGATGGTTATGTTTCCTAACCATGAACAAAGAGTTGTTATTTGATTAACGAGGTCACATCATTAGTTGAATGATCTGATTGACATGACCCATTCCATTAGCTTAGCACCCGATCGTTTAGTATGTTGCTATTGCTTTCTTCATGACTTATACATGTTCCTATAACTATGAGATTATGCAACTCCCGTTTACCGGAGGAACACTTTGGGTACTACCAAACGTCACAACGTAACTGGGTGATTATAAAGGAGTACTACAGGTGTCTCCAATGGTACATGTTGGGTTGGCGTATTTCGAGATTAGGTTTTGTCACTCCGATTTTCGGAGAGGTATCTCTGGGCCCTCTCGCTAATACACATCACATAAGCCTTGCAAGCATTACAACTAATATGTTAGTTGTGAAATGATGTATTACAGAACGAGTAAAGAGACTTGCCGGTAACGAGATTGAACTAGGTATTGGATACCGACGATCGAATCTCGGGCAAGCAACATACCGATGACAAAGGGAACAACGTATGTTGTTATGCGGTCTGACCGATAAAGATCGTCGTAGAATATGTAGGAGCCAATATGGGCATCCAGGTCCCGCTATTGGTTATTGACCGGAGACGTGTCTCGGTCATGTCTACATTGTTCTCAAACCGTAGGGTCCGCACGCTTAACGTTACGATGACAGTTATTATGATTTTATGCATTTTGATGTACCGAAGGTTGTTCGGAGTCCCGGATGTGATCACGTACATGACGAGGAGTCTCGAAATGATCGAGACATAAAGATTGATATATTGGAAGCCTATGTTTGGACATCGGAAGTGTTCCGGGTGAAATCAGGATTTTACCGGATTACCGGGAGGTTACCGGAACCCCCCGGGAGTCATATGGGCCTTAGTGGGCCTTAGTGGAAAGGTGAAAGGGCTGCCTATAAGGGCTGCGCACCTCCCCCCCTCCCTAGTCCTATTAGGACTAGGAGAGGTGGCCGGCCACCCCTCTCCCTCTTTCCCCCTTGGGAGTCCTAGTTGGAATAGGATTGGGGGGGGGGGAGTCCTACTCCCGGTAGGAGTAGGACTCCTCCTGCGCCTCCATAGGGCTGGCCGCACCCCTCCCCCTTGGCTCCTTTATATACGGAGGCAGGGGGCACCTCTAGACACACAAGTTGATCATTGAGATCGTTCCTTAGCCATGTGCGGTGCCCCCTGCCACCATATTCCACCTCGATCATATCGTTGTAGTGCTTAGGCGAAGCCCTGCGTCGGTAGAACATCAAGATCGTCACCACGCCGTCATGCTGACGGAACTCTTCCCCGACGCTTTGCTGGATCGGAGCCCGGGGATCGTCATCGAGCTGTACGTGTGCTAAGAACTCGGAGGTGCCGGAGTAACGGTACTTGGATCGGTCGGATCGGGAAGAAGACGTACGACTACTTCCTCTACATTGTGTCAATGCTTCCGTTGCGATCTACAAGGGTACGTAGATCATACTCTCCCCTCGTTGCTATGCATCACCATGATCTTGCGTGTGCGTAGGAATTTTTTTGAAATTACTACGTTCCCCAACAGTGGCATCCGAGCCTAGGTTTTATGGTTTGATGTTAATTGCACGAGTAGAACACAAGTGAGTTGTGGACGATACAAGTCATACTGCCTACCAGCATGTCATACTTTGGTTCGGCGGTATTGTTGGACGAGACGACCTGGACCAACCTTACGCGTACGCTTACGCGAGACCGGTTCCCTCGACGTGCTGTGCACATAGATGGCTTGCGGGCGACTGTCTCTCCAACTTTAGTTGAACCGAGTGTGGCTACGCCCGGTCCTTGCGAAGGTTAAAACGGAGTCTATTTGACAAACTATCGTTGTGGTTTTGATGCGTAGGTGAGATTGGTTCTTGCTTAAGCCCGTAGCAGCCACGTAAAACATGCAACAACAAAGTAGAGGACGTCTAACTTGTTTTTGCAGGGCATGTTGTGATGTGATATGGTCAAAGCATGATGCTGAATTTTATTGTATGAGATGATCATGTTTTGTAACCGAGTTATCGGCAACTAGCAGGAACCATATGGTTGTCGCTTTATTGTATGCAATGCAATCGCGATGTAATGCTTTACTTTATTACTAAACGGTAGTGATAGTCGTGGAAGCATAAGATTGGCGAGACGACAACGATGCTACGATGGAGAACAAGGTGTCACGCCGGTGACGATGGTGATCACGACGGTGCTTCGAGGATGGAGATCACAAGCACAAGATGATGATGGCCATATCATATCACTTATATTGATTGCATGTGATGTTTATCTTTTTATGCATCTTATCTTGCTTTGGTTGACGGTAGCATTATAAGATGATCTCTCACTAAATTATCAAGAAGTGTTCTCCCTGAGTATGCACCGTTGCCAAAGTTCGTCGTGCCCAGACACCACGTGATGATCGGGTGTGATAAGCTCTACGTCCATCTACAACGGGTGCAAGCCAGTTTTGCACACGCAGAATACTCAGGTTAAACTTGACGAGCCTAGCATATACAGATATGGCCTCGGAACACGGAGACTGAAAGGTCGAGCGTGAATCATATAGTAGATATGATCAACATAACGATGTTCACCATTGAAAACTATTCCATCTCACGTGATGATCGGTTATGGTTTAGTTGATTTGGATCACGTGATCACTTAGAGGATTAGAGGGATGTCTATCTAAGTGGGATTTCTTAAGTAATATGATTAATTGAACTTAAACTTATCATGAACTTAGTACCTGATAGTATCTTGCTTGTTTATGTCGATTGTAGATAGATGGCTCGTGCTGTTGTTCTGTTGAATTCTAATGTGTTCCTTGAGAAAGCAAAGTTGAAGGATGATGGTAGCAATTATACGGACTGGGTCCGTAACTTGAGGATTATCCTCATTGCTGCTCAGAAGAATTACGTCCTGGAAGCACCGCTGGGTGCCAGGCCTGCTGCTGGAGCAACTCCAGATGTTATGAACGTCTGGCAGAGCAAAGCTGATGACTACTCGATAGTTCAGTGTGCCATGCTTTACGGCTTAGAATCGGGACTTCAACGACGTTTTGAACATCATTGAGCATATGAGATGTTCCAGGAGTTGAAGTTAATATTTCAAGCAAATGCCCGGATTGAGAGATATGAAGTCTCCAATAAGTTCTATAGCTGCAAGATGGAGGAGAACAGTTCTGTCAGTGAGCATATACTCAAAATGTCTAGGTATAATAATCACTTGATTCAATTGGGAGTTAATCTTCCAGATGATTGCGTCATTGACAGAATTCTCCAATCACTGCCACCAAGCTACAAGAGCTTCGTGATGAACTATAATATGCAAGGGATGAACAAGACTATTCCCGAGCTCTTCGCAATGCTGAAAGCTACGGAGGTAGAAATCAAGAAGGATCATCAAGTGTTGATGGTATACAAGACCACTAGTTTCAAGACAAAGGGCAAAGGGAAGAAAAAGGGGAACTTCAAGAAGAACAGCAAGCAAGTTGCTGCTCAGGAGAAGAAACCCAAGTCTGGACCTAAGCCTGAAACTGAGTGCTTCTACTGCAAGCAGACTGGTCACTGGAAGCGGAACTGCCCCAAGTATTTGGCGGATAAGAAGGATGGCAAGGTGAACAAAGGTATATGTGATATACATGTTATTGATGTGTACCTTACTAGAGCTCGCAGTAGCACCTGGGTATTTGATACTGGTTCTGTTGCTAATCGAAACAGGGACTACGGAATAAGCGGGCACTGGCAAAGGACAAGGTGACGATGTGCGTGGGAAACGGTTCCAAAGTTGATGTGATCGCGGTCGGCACGCTACCTCTACATCTACCTTCGGGATTAATATTAGACCTAAATAATTGTTATTTGGTGCCAGCGTTGAGCATGAACATTATATCTGGATCTTGTTTAATGCGAGACGGTTATTCATTTAAATCAGAGAATAATGGTTGTTCTATTTATATGAGTAATATCTTTTATGGTCATGCACCCTTGAAGAGTGGTCTATTCTTATTGAATCTCGATAGTAGTAATACACATATTCATAATGTTGAAGCCAAAAGATGCAGAGTTGATAATGAAAGTGCAACTTATTTGTGGCACTGTCGTTTAGGTCATATCGGTGTAAAGTGCATGAAGGAACTCCATACTGATGGACTTTTGGAACCACTTGATTATGAATCACTTGGTACTTGTGAACCGTGCCTCATGGGCAAGATGACTAAAACACCGTTCTCCGGTACTATGGAGAGAGCAACAGATTTGTTGGAAATCATACATACCGATGTATGTGGTCCGATGAATATTGAGGCTCGTGGCGGATATCGTTATTTTCTCACCTTCACAGATGATTTAAGCAGATATGGGTATATCTACTTAATGAAACATAAGTCTGAAACATTTGAAAAGTTCAAAGAATTTCAGAGTGAAGTTGAAAATCATCGTAACAAGAAAATAAAGTTTCTACGATCTGATCGTGGAGGAGAATATTTGAGTTACGAGTTTGGTGTGCATTTGAAAAACTATGGAATAGTTTCGCAACTCACGCCACCCAGAACACCACAACGTAATGGTGTGTCCGAACGTCGTAATCGTACTTTACTAGATATGGTGCGATCTATGATGTCTCTTACAGATTTACCGCTATCGTTTTGGGGTTATGCTTTAGAGACGGCCGCATTCACGTTAAATAGGGCACCGTCAAAATCCGTCAAGACGACGCCGTATGAACTATGGTTTGGCAAGAAACCAAAGTTGTCGTTTCTTAAAGTTTGGGGCTGCGATGCTTATGTGAAAAAGCTTCAACCTGATAAGCTCGAACCCAAATCGGAGAAATGTGTCTTCATAGGGTACCCAAAGGAGACAGTTGGGTACACCTTCTATCACAGATCCGAAGGCAAGACATTCATTGCTAAGAATGGATCCTTTCTAGAGAAGGAGTTTCTCTCGAAAGAAGTGAGTGGGAGGAAAGTAGAACTTGACGAGGTAACTGTACCTACTCCCTTACTGGAAAGTAGTACATCACAGAAAACTGTTTCAGTGACACCTACACTAGTTAGTGAGGAAGCTAATGATAATGATCATGAAATTTCAGATCAAGATACTACTGAACCTCGTAGATCAACCAGAGTAAGATCCGCACCAGAGTGGTACGGTAATCCTGTTCTGGAAGTCATGCTACTAGATCATGATGAACCTACGAACTATGAAGAAGCGATGATGAGCCCAGATTCCGCAAAGTGGCTTGAAGCCATGAAATCTGAGATGGGATCCATGTATGAGAACAAAGTATGGACTTTGGTTGACTTGCCCAATGATCGGCAAGCAATTGAGAATAAATGGATCTTCAAGAAGAAGACTGACGCTGACGGTAATGTTACTGTCTACAAAGCTCGACTTTTCGCGAAAGGTTTTCGACAAGTTCAAGGGGTTGACTACGATGAGACCTTCTCACCCGTAGCGATGCTTAAGTCTGTCCGAATCATGTTAGCAATTGCCGCATTTTATGATTATGAAATTTGGCAGATGGATGTCAAAACTGCATTCCTGAATGGATTTCTGGAAGAAGAGTTGTATATGATGCAACCGGAAGGTTTTGTCGATCCAAAGGGAGCTAACAAAGTGTGCAAGCTCCAGCGATCCATTTATGGACTGGTGCAAGCTTCTCGGAGTTGGAATAAACGCTTTGATAGTGTGATCAAAGCATTTGGTTTTATACAGACTTTCGGAGAAGCCTGTATTTACAAGAAAGTGAGTGGGAGCTCTGTAGCATTTCTGATATTATATGTGGATGACATATTACTGATTGGAAATGATATAGAATTTCTAGATAGCATAAAGGGATACTTGAATAAAAGTTTTTCAATGAAAGACCTCGGTGAAGCTGCTTACATATTAGGCATAAAGATCTATAGAGATAGATCAAGACGCTTAATTGGACTTTCACAAAGCACATACCTTGACAAGATTTTGAAGAAGTTCAAAATGGATCAAGCAAAGGAAGGGTTCTTGCCTGTGTTACAAGGTGTGAAGTTGAGTAAGACTCAATGCCCGACCACTGCAGAAGATAGAGAGAAAATGAAAGATGTTCCCTATGCTTCAGCCATAGGCTCTATCATGTATGCAATGCTGTGTACCAGACCTGATGTGTGCCTTGCTATAAGTTTAGCAGGGAGGTACCAAAGTAATCCAGGAGTGGATCACTGGACAGCAGTCAAGAACATCCTGAAATACCTGAAAAGGACTAAGGATATGTTTCTCGTATATGGAGGTGACAAAGAGCTCACCGTAAAAGGTTACGTTGATGCAAGATTTGACGCTGATCCGGACGATTCTAAATCGCAAACCGGATACGTGTTTACATTGAACGGTGGAGCTGTCAGTTGGTGCAGTTCTAAACAAAGCATCGTAGCAGGATCAACATGTGAAGCGGAGTACATAGCTGCTTCAGAAGCAGCGAACGAAGGAGTCTGGATGAAGGAGTTCATATCCGATCTAGGTGTCATACCTAGTGCATCGGGTCCAATGAAAATCTTTTGTGACAATACTGGTGCAATTGCCTTGGCAAAGGAATCCAGATTTCACAAGAGGACCAAACACATCAAGAGACGCTTCAATTCCATCCAGGATCTAGTCCAGGTGGGAGTCATAGAGATTTGCAAGATACATACGGATCTGAATGTTGCAGACCCGTTGACTAAGCCTCTTCCACGAGCAAAACATGATCAGCACCAAGGCTCCATGGGTGTTAGAATCATTACTGTGTAATCTAGATTATTGACTCTAGTGCAAGTGGGAGACTGAAGGAAATATGCCCTAGAGGCAATAATAAAGTTATTATTTATTTCCTTATATCATGATAAATGTTTATTATTCATGCTAGAATTGTATTAACCGGAAACATAATACATGTGTGAATACATAGACAAACAAAGTGTCACTAGTATGCCTCTACTTGACTAGCTCGTTAATCAAAGATGGTTATGTTTCCTAACCATGAACAAAGAGTTGTTATTTGATTAATGAGGTCACATCATTAGTTGAATGATCTGATTGACATGACCCATTCCATTAGCTTAGCACCCGATCGTTTAGTATGTTGCTATTGCTTTCTTCATGACTTATACATGTCCCTATAACTATGAGATTATGCAACTCCCGTTTACCGGAGGAACACTTTGGGTACTACCAAACGTCACAACGTAACTGGGTGATTATAAAGGAGTACTACAGGTGTCTCCAATGGTACATGTTGGGTTGGCGTATTTCGAGATTAGGTTTTGTCACTCCGATTGTCGGAGAGGTATCTCTAGGCCCTCTCGGTAATACACATCACATAAGCCTTGCAAGCATTACAACTAATATGTTAGTTGTGAAATGATGTATTACAGAACGAGTAAAGAGACTTGCCGGTAATGATATTGAACTAGGTATTGGATACCGACGATCGAATCTCGGGCAAGCAACATACCGATGACAAAGGGAACAACGTATGTTGTTATGCGGTCTGACCGATAAAGATCTTCGTAGAATATGTAGGAGGCAATATGGGCATCCAGGTCCCGCTATTGGTTATTGACCGGAGACGTGTCTCGGTCATGTCTACATTGTTCTCGAACCGTAGGGTCCGCACGCTTAACGTTACGATGACAGTTATTATGAGTTTATGCATTTTGATGTACCGAAGGTTGTTCGGAGTCCCGGATGTGATCACGGACATGATGAGGAGTCTCGAAATGGTCGAGACATAAAGATTTATATATTGGAAGCCTATGTTTGGACATCGGAAGTGTTCCGAGTGAAATCAGGATTTTACCGGATTACCGGGAGGTTACCGGACCCCCCCGGGAGTCATATGGGCCTTAGTGGGCCTTAGTGGAAAGGTGAAAGGGCTGCCCATAAGGGCTGCGCGCCTACCCCCTCCCTAGTCCTACTAGGACTAGGAGAGGTGGCCGGCCACCCCTCTCCCTCTTTCCCCCTTGGGAGTCCTAGTTGGAATAGTATTGGGGGGGAGTCCTACTCCCGGTAGGAGTAGGACTCCTCCTGTGCCTCCATAGGGCTGGCCGCACCCCTCCCCCTTGGCTCCTTTATATACGGAGGCAGGGGGCACCTCTAGACACACAAGTTGATCATTGAGATCGTTCCTTAGCCGTGTGTGGTGCCCCCTGCCACCATATTCCACCTCGATCATATCGTTGTAGTGCTTAGGCGAAGCCCTGCGTCGGTAGAACATCAAGATCGTCACCACGCCGTCGTGCTGACGGAACTCTTCCCCGACGCTTTGCTGGATCGGAGCCCGGGGATCGTCATCGAGCTGTACGTGTGCTAAGAACTTGGAGGTGCCGGAGTAACGGTACTTGGATCGGTTGGATCGGGAAGAAGACGTACGACTACTTCCTCTACGTTGTGTCAACGCTTCCATTGCGATCTACAAGGGTACGTAGATCATACTCTCCCCTCGTTGCTATGCATCACCATGATCTTGCGTGTGCGTAGGAAAATTTTTGAAATTACTACGTTCCCCAACAGTTCTCTGCTCCAACGTGCTCCTCCCTCGCCTCAGACGCGTCGCCGGCCAACCTTTGCTGGAGCACGCGCCCGAGTCGGCTCGACCCTGCATCCTTTGCTCGCGAGCCTTGCTTCTTCGCCTCCGTCCTCAACCACGCCAGCCACCGGAGCTATTGCCAGCTGCCGCCCCGTCGTAGCTCCATGCTGCCTGCTCTGCTTCCCCTCCTCGTGCCTAGCCGGAGCAGCTTCGTGGCTGGCCGAAGTCTCGCTGGAGCAGGAGCCTGTGTCGTCTCTATCGTCCAGCGCCGCCTCCCGATTTGTTCTCCTGCACCTCGTGCCTGCCAAGTTCCAGGAAACTCAAGTATGAACTTGTTTCGACTACGGCACGAAGATGTGAACAACTACACGGAGTCGCGGAGAACGACTACACACGGGACCCGTCAAGTTCTTCTACGTGCATGTACAACTGCACATCCGAGATGCGTCTAGTACCTCTATGGAAGACCCGAACATCTGTGATCCATGTACCTAGACCGTTGCCAAAGACCGTCGAGTGAACAACTACCCTTGCCGTGGACTAGATAAGACAATGTGTACAACCACTTCCACGAAGACCGTGCTCCACTACCGTCGTAAGAACGAGATCGACGAGTCCGAAAACCCCAAGTACCACGACAACCCCGAAGGGGTTCGAATTCGTCAAGTTCACCTTCGAAATGTGTACCCCTACCGCCGTCCCGAGAACGCCTACTTCCTCTACTTGCATCGAACCCGAACTCGAACCGTGCCGCTTGCACGCTTCGAAGGTATAACCCCGAGACGACCGCCCGTGAACGAATGCATGTTGTATGAGATGCACCCTTGTTTGCCTCGAGTCCGAATTGTCGGTGCACGTTGCCCCTCTTTTGCCTTGTCACCAACATGTGGGAACCCGATATCCGGGAGCACCCCACCATCCTTGCATGACACGCTCCCTTCACTTTTCCTTTTGCACCGGTATCTCCCTGAGCTACCGGAAACGGAATGTTGCAGTGGCACCGTTTCGTTATCGTTGCGGTGGCACCCCTTTCGTTTCCGCCACGATGACAAAATGCTTCATACATGTTCATATCAACATTTTTCAAAAAAACTGCATAAACTTGCATATGTCATTCGCATCGTGATAATAACCTTTAAATGTTTAAATTTGTTGTTGCACCAAATTGATAAATGCATATGAGGTTTTACCGGAATTGTTGCTTGTTGTTCCGGCCTCATGTAAACTTGCCTAGATAGGTAGTTTTACCATGCTCCACCTTTTTCCATGTTTAACAACATTTAATATTGATGGGTACCTAAACGAGAGAGAACTAAATAAGTCACGTGGTATTTTGTCAATATGCAACTCGTTGCATCTTGAGCTCCACTTAATTTGTAGGATTGCTTGTGCACTTTTCCATGCCATGCATATTTAAACCAGACATGCATCATACTTGATTGTGCCTCATGCCATGTTATGTGATGGTTGTTTACTATGTTGTTTGCTTCTTTCCGATGTTGCTTCTTCAGGTTAGTTCCGATAACGTCACATTTGTGAGGATAAGTTCGACTATGTCTGTTTGTCTTCTTCATGGACTCGTTCTTCTTCCTTGTGGGATTTCAGGCAAGATGACCATACCCTCGAAATCACTTCTATCTTTGCTTGCTAGTTGCTCGCTCTTTTGCTATGCCGCGATACCTACCACTCGCTTTATCATGCCTCCCATATTGCCATGTCAAGCCTCTAGCCCACCTTGTCCTAGCAAACCGTTGTTTGGCTATGTTACCGCTTTGCTCAGCCCCTCTTAGATGGAGTTTGTTCCATGTTGGAACATGGTTATTGTTGGGATATAACAATATCTCTTATTTAATTAATGCATCTATATACTTGGTAAAGGGTGGAAGGCTTGGCCTTATGCCTGGTGTTTTGTTCCACTCTTGCCACCCTAGTTTCCATCATACCGGCGTTATGTTCCTTGATTTTGTGTTCCTTACGCGGTTGAGTTATAATGGGAACCCCTTGACAGTTCACCTTGAATAAAACTCCTCCAGGAAGGCCCAACCTTGGTTTTACCTTTTGCCACCTAGCCTTTTTTCCCTTGGGTTCTGCAGACTCAAGGGTCATCTTTATTTTAACCCCCCCGGGCCAGTGCTTCTCTAAGTGTTGGTCCAACCTGAGCGGTGTTCGGCGCCCCCTGGGCAACCAGGGTCTATGCCAACCCGACGCCTGGCTCATCCGGTGTGCCCTGAGAACGAGATATGTGCAGCTCCTATCGGGATTTGTCGGCACATCCGGGCGGCTTTGCTGGTCTAGTTTTACCAATGTCGAAATGTCTTGTAACCGGGATTCCGAGTCTGATCGGGTCTTCCTGTGAGAAGGAATATCCTTCGTTGACCATGAGAGCTTGTGATGGGCTAAGTTGGGACACCCCTGCAGGTTTTTGAACTTTCGAAAGCCATGCCCGCGGTTATGGGCAGATGGGAATTTGTTAATGTCTGGTTGTAGAGAACTTGACACTTAACTTAATTAAAATGCATGAACCGCGTGTGTAGCCGTGATGGTCTCTTTCCGGTGGAGTCCGGGAAGTGAACACGGTTCTTGTGTTATGTTTTAACGTAAGTAGTTTTAGGATCACTTCTTGATCACTTCTTGTACACGACCGTGCTTTGCTTCTCTTCTCGCTCTCATTTGCGTAAGTTAGCCACCATATATACTTAGTGCTTGCTGCAGCTCCACCTCACTACCCCTTTTCCAACCCATAAGCTTAAATAGTCTTGATCTCGCAGGTGTGAGATTGCTGAGTCCCCGTGGCTCACAAATTACTTCAAACACTTGCAGGTTCCAATGATACCAGTGCAGGTGACGCAACTGAGCTCAAGCGGGAGCTCGATGAAGATCTTGTTTCGTTGTTTTGTTTCGTTTCCTGTTGATCAGTAGTGGAGCCCAGTTGGGTCGATCGGGGATCTATGCATTAGGAGTTGTCTTTCTTTATTTCGTTCCGTAGTCGAACCTTAATTGTATCTGAATGATGTAATGCTATATATATGTATTGTGTGAAGTGGTGATTGTAAACCAACTCTTTATCCCTTTCTTATTTAGTACATGGGATGTGTAAAGATTACCCCTCTTGCGACATGCCTACTATGAGGTTATGCCTCTAAGTCGTGCTCCGACACGTGGGAGATATAGCCGCATCGTGGGTCTTACAGAAGGGTCCGATCACATTCACTTAGCAGAAAAACCAACTTGAAGAAGTAGCCATAAGTGAATGCTGTAGAGGACATAAACTCATATATATATGACGGAAACAGTGAAGACAATGCAAAGTTGAAGAATTTGAACAACTGAGGAATTTCAACTTTTGGTGGTGGTGTGACCCACCGTATAAGAATGATGATTTTAGACACCGCGTACAATTGTCGTAGGGTTCTGAGAATCAAATTCTTCGTTAATTTCTTCACACTTAGAGTGTTATTCTTCATTGATTGAAGAAAAACGTTTCTTCATGTATTGCACATCTAAGTCATAATTTTTGCATAAGTGTTAGGATGAGTGTCCTTTTCAGAGAACATTCGAAGATTCTAGGATATTTGGCTCACACCGCAACTTGCTAAATCTCTTCTCATCCAAGGGCTTTGTGAAGATATCGGCTAGATGTTCTTCAGTCTTCACATGCTCAATAGAAATGTCGCCCTTCAACACACGATCACGAAGAAAATGATGAACAATATGAATGTGCCTTGTCTTCGAGTGCTGAACTGGGTTGTGAGCAATCTTGATGGCACTCTCATTGTCACAGAAGAGAGGCACATTCTTCATGTTGACGCCGTAGTCCTTGAGAGTTTGCTTCATCCATAGCAATTGAGCATAGCAAGAACCAGCGGCAATGTACTCAGCTTCAATGGTAGATAGTGATACGCAGTTCTGTTTCTTCGAGGACCAACAGACCAAACATCGTTTTTGAAAATGACATGTACCAGACGTTGACTTGCGGTCCACAGGATCACCAGCATAGTCAGAGTCAGAATATCCAATGAGATCAAAAGCCGAGCCCTTGGGGTACCATAATCCAAGTGTTGGTGTGTGAGCTAGATATCGAAGAATATGCTACACAGCCTTATGGTGTGATTCCTTCAGTGTAGCTTGAAATCGGGCACACATGCAAACACTAAGCATTATATCTGGCCTAGATGCACATAAGTACAATAAAGAACCAATCATGGAGAGGTATACCTTATGATCGAAGTCAATACCATTTTCATCAGTGCACAGATGGCCATTTGTGGGCATAGGAATCTTGATGCCTTTGCAATCTTGCATGTCGAATTTCCTCAGTACATATTTGAGGTATTTCTCCTGAGATATGAATATGCCATTGCGTTGTTGACGAATTTGAAGACCTAAGGAGAATTTCAACTCTCCATAGACATTTGATATTCTTCACTCATCATATAGGAAAATTCATCACTATAACATTGGTCAGTACAGCCAAAGATAATATCATCAACATATATTTGGCACACAAACAATTCACCATCATAAGATTTAGTGAAAAGAGTAGGGTCGAGTGAACCGGGTTTGAAGCCTTTCTTCATGAGGAATTCCTTCAAAGTATCATACCACGCCCGAGGGGCCTGCTTGAGGAATTATTTCGATGAAACTTTTGCACCTGTTGCTAGACTTGAGGCTATTCGCATATTACTTGCTTATGCTAACCATCATGATATCACTTTATATCAAATGGATGTGAAAAGTGCATTCCTCAATGGTAAGCTTGAGGAAGAAGTATATGTTGCTCAACCCCCAGGTTTTGAAGATCCAAAGAATCCTGACAAAGTCTTCAGACTCAACAAGGCCCTCTATGGCCTCAAGCAGGCCCCACGGGCGTGGTATGATACCTTGAAGGAATTCCTCATGAAGAAAGGCTTCAAACCCGGTTCACTCGACCCTACTCTTTTCACTAAATCTTATGATGGTGAATTGTTTGTGTGCCAAATATATGTTGATGATATTATCTTTGGCTGTACTGACCAACGTTATAGTGATGAATTTGCCTATATGATGAGTGAAGAATATCAAATGTCTATGATGGGAGAGTTGAAATTCTTCTTAGGTCTTCAAATTCGTCAACAACGCAATGGCATATTCATATCTCAGGAGAAATACCTCAAGGATGTACTGAGGAAATTCGACATGCAAGATTGCAAAGGCGTCAAAATTCCTATGCCCACAAATGGCCATCTGTGCACTGATGAAAATGGTATTGACTTCGATCATAAGGTATACCGCTCCATGATTGGTTCTTTATTGTACTTATGTGCATCTAGGCCAGATATAATGCTTAGTGTTTGCATGTGTGCCCGATTTCAAGCTACACCGAAGGAATCACACCATAAGGCTGTGAAGCATATTCTTCGATATCTAGCTCACACACCAACACTTGGATTATGGTACCCCAAGGGCTCGGCTTTTGATCTCATTGGATATTCTGACTCTGACTATGCTGGTGATCGTGTGGACCGCAAGTCAACATCTGGTACATGTCATTTCCTCGGACGATCTTTGGTCTGTTGGTCCTCGAAGAAACAGAACTGCGTATCACTATCTACTGAAGCTGAGTACATTGCCGCTGGTTCTTGCTATGCTCAATTGCTATGGATGAAGCAAACTCTCAAGGACTACGGCGTCAACATGAAGAATGTGCCTCTCTTCTGTGACAATGAGAGTGCCATCAAGATTGCTCACAACCCAGTTCAGCACTCGAAGACAAAGCACATTCAGATTCGTCATCATTTTCTTCGTGATCATGTGTTGAAGGGCGACATTTCTATTGAGCATGTGAAGACTGAAGAACAGCTAGCCGATATCTTCACAAAGCCCTTGGATGAGAAGAGATTTAGCAAGTTGCGGTGTGAGCTAAATATCCTAGAATCTTCGAATGTTCTGAAAAGGACACTCATCCTAACACTTATGCAAAATTGATGACTTAGATGTGCAACACATGAAGAAACGTTTTTCTTCAATCAATGAAGAATAACACTCTAAGTGTGAAGAAATTAACGAAGAATTTGATTCTCAGAACCCTACGATAATTGTACGCGGTGTCTGAAATCATCATTCTTATACGGTGGGTCACGCCACCACCAAAAGTTGAAATTCCTCAGTTGTTCAAATTCTTCAACTTTGCATTGTCTTCACTGTTTCCGTCATATATGAGTTTATGTCCTCTACAGCATTCACTTATGGCTATCTTCAAGTTGGTTTTTCTGCTAAGTGAATGTGATCGGACCCTCTGTAAGCACCCACGATGCGGCTATATCTCCCACGTGTCGGAGCATGACTTAGAGGCATAACCGCATAGTAGGCATGTCGCAAGAGGGGTAATCTTTACACATCCCATGTACTGAATAAGAAAGGGATAAAGAGTTGGCTTACAATAGCCACTTCACACAATACATAAATATAGCATTACGTCATTTAGATACAATCAAGGTTCGACTACGGAACCAAATAAAGAAAGACAACTCCTAATGCATAGATCCCCGATCGTCCCAACTGGGCTCCACTACTGATCAACAGGAAACGAAACAAAACAATGAAACAAGATCTTCATCGAGCTCCTGCTTGAGCTTGGTTGCGTCACCTGCACTGGTATCATCGGCACCTGCAACTGTTTGAAGTAATATGTGAGTCACGGGGACTCACCAATCTCACACCCGCGAGATCAAGACTATTTAAGCTTCTGGGTAGGAAAAGGGGTAGTGAGGTGGAGCTGCAGCAAGCACTAAGCATATATGGTGGCTAATTTACGCAAATGAGAGCGAGAAGAGATGCAAAGCACGGTCGTGAACTAGAAGTGATCAAGAAGTGATCCTGAAACTACTTACGTTCAAACATAACACACGAACCGTGTTCACTTCCTGGACTCCACCGGAAAGGGACCATCACGGCTACACACGCGGTTGATGCACTTTAATTAAGTTAAGTGTCAAGTTCTCTACAACCGGACATTAACAAATTCCCATCTGCCCATAACCGCGGGCATGGCTTTCGAAAGTTCACAACCCTGCAGGGGTGTCCCAACTTAGCCCATCAAAAGCTCTCACGGTCAACGAAGGATATTCCTTCTCGCAAGAAGACCCGATCAGACTCGGAATCCCGGTTACAAGACATTTCGACAATGGTAAAACAAGACCAGCAAAGCCGCCCGGATGTGCCGACAAATCCCGATAGGAGCTGCACATATCTCGTTCTCAGGGCACACCGAATGAGCCAAACGTCGGGTTGCCATAGACCCTGGTTGCCCAGGGGGCGCCGGACATCGCTCAGGTTGGACCAACACTTAGAGAAGCACTGGCCCGGGGGGGGGGTTAAAATAAAGATGACCCTTGAGTCTGTAGAACCCAAGGGAAAAAAGGCTAGGTGGCAAAAGGTAAAACCAAGGTTGGGCCTTGCTGGAGGAGTTTTATTCAAGGCGAACTGTCAAGGGGTTCCCATTATAACCCAACCACGTAAGGAACTTAAAATCAAGGAACATAACACCGGTATGACGGAAACTATGGAGGCAAGAGTGGAACAAAACACGAGGCATAAGGCCGACCCTTCCACCCTTTACCAAGTATATAGATGCATTAATTAAATAAGAGATATTGTTATATCCCAACAATAACCATGTTCCAATATGGAACAAACTCCATCTTCACCTGCAACTAGCAACGCTATAAGAGGGGCTGAGCAAAGCGGTAACATAGCCAAACAACGGTTTGCTAGGATAAGGTGGGTTAGAGGCTTGACATGGCAATATGGGAGGCATGATAAAGCGAGTGGTAGGTATCGCGGCATAGCAAAAGAGCGAGCAACTAGCAAGCAAAGATAGAAGTGATTTCGAGGGTATGGTCTTCTTGCCTAAAATCCCGCAAGGAAGAAGAACGAGTTCATGAAGAAGACAAACGGACGTAGTCGAACTGATCCTCACAAACGCGACATTATTGGAACTAACCCTAAGAAGCAACACTGGAAAGAAGCAAACAACATAGTAAACAACCATCACATAACATGGCATGATGCACAATCAAGTATGATGCATGTCTGGTTTAAATATGCATGGCATGGCAAAGTGCACAAGCAATCCTACAAATTAAGTGGAGCTCAAAATGCAACGAGTTGCATATTGACAAAACACCACGTGACTTATTTAGTTCTCTCTCATTTTGGTACCCATCAATATTAGATGTTGTTAAACATGGAAAAAGGTGGAGCATAGTAAAACTACCTATCTAGGCAAGTTTACATGACACTGGAACAACAAGCAACAATTCCGGTAAAACCTCATATGAATTTATCAATTTGGTGAAACAACAAATTTAAACATTTAAAGGTTATTATCATGATGCGAATGACATGTGCAACTTTATGCAGGTTTTTTGAAAAATGTTGATATGAACATGATATGAAGCATTTTGTCATCGTGGCGGAAACGAAAGGGGTGCCACGGCAACGATAATGAAATGGTGCCACGGCAACATTCCGATTCCGGTAGCTCAGGGAGATACCGGTGCAAAAGGAAAAGTGAAGGGAGCGTGTCATGCAAGGATGGTGGGGTGCTCCCGGATACTGGGTTCGCACATGTTGGTGACAAGGCAAAAGAGGGGCAATGTGCACTGACAATTCGGACTCGAGGCGAACAAGAGTGCATCTCATACAACAGGCATTCATTCACGGGCGGTCCTCTCGGGGTTATACCTTCGAAGCGTGCAAGCGGGACAGTTCGGGTTCGGGTTCGGTGCAAGTAGAGCAAGTAGGTGTTCTCGGGACGACGGTAGGGGTACACGTTTCGAAGGTGAACTTGACGAATTCGAACCCCTTCGGGGTTGTCGTGGTACTTGGGGTCTTCGGACTCGTCAATCTCGTTCTTGCAACGGTAGTGGAGCACGGTCGTCGTGGAAGTGGTTGTACACATTGTCTTGTCGAGTCCATGGCGAGGGTAGTTGTTCACTTGACGGTGTTTGGCAATGGTCGTGGTACACGGATCGTAGACGTTCGGGTCTTCCATAGAGGTACTAGATGCATCTCGGATGTATAGTCGTACATGCACGTAGAAGAACTTGACGGGTCCCGTGTGTAGTCGTTCTCCACGATTCCGTGTAGTTGTTCACATCTTCGTGCTGTAGTCGAAACGAGTTCATACTTGGGTTTCCTGGAACTTGGCAGGCACGAGGTGCAAGAGAGGAAATCGGGAGGCGACGCTGGACGGCAGAGACGACACGGGCTCGTGCTCCTGCGAGACTTCGCCCAGCGGCGAAGCTGCTCTGGCTAGGCACGAGGAGGGGAAGCAGAGCAGGCAGCATGGAGCTACGACGGGGCGGCAACCGGCAACAGCTCCGGTGGCCGGCATGGTTGAGGACGGAGGCAAAGAAGCGAGGCTCGCGAGCAGAGGATGCAGGGTCGAGCCGACTCGGGCGCGTGCTCCAGCAAAGGTTGGTCGGCGACGCGTCTGAGGCGAGGGAGGAGCACGTTGGAGCGGAGAGCTCCTCCTGGTCGCGGTGGCGCTGGCCCGCGATGGCTGCAAGGCGACGAGCTTGGCACGCCGGGGTGTGACGGGGCCCTGCCGGAGGGTCCTGGAGGTGGGGTAGCAGGCCAGCGGTGGAGGAGCTTGGGCGCGGTACATGGATGTCTGACTGCGAGGCCATGAGAGGCACATCGAGAAGGGCGCGTCTCCTGGAGCGTGCGGGGATGGAAGGAGTGGCGCGAGGACGGCAGAGGCGTGGTGCCTTGCTCCTCTCCCTGGCGAAGCAGGGAAGGAGGGGATCGAGGGAGAGGGCGCTGCGAGCGAGAGAGAGGGAGGTGCAGGTGGTTTGGACATGGGAGCGAGAGGTGGGGGTTCGAACGAGAGGTGAGGAGGGGATCGAGCGAATGGAGATGGAGATCGGGCCTCTCCTGGCGGCGCTGGTGGGAGGATGAGGGAAGGGAGTGGGAATCGGGCTAGGTTAGAATTATAGGTAGTTGGGCCGGGGGAGTGGGCCTTGGAGCCGGCCCAGTGGGAAGGGCGGCAGCTAGGCCTTGGCCAACTGGTGCGGCCGCTGGGCTCCCTCTCACCTTACTTCTTGTCTATTGCCCGGAAAAGAAAAAAAACCACAAAGGAAAAAGAAAAAGAAAGGAAGGGTGGATACATGATTTGGGCATGGAGATAAATTGCTTGGGCTCGCAAAAAATGCTCTTGTTCCGAGAAAAATGGAGTGGGCAAGATTGCAAGATAAGAATTCAAACTCATTTGAATTTAATTCAAATGGGTTTGAACTAGGGCTTGGTTATAGAAGTGTCCAAAATGTTGAGGTTTTTGGCGTAGCTCCGGAATAAGATGATAGAATTTATGGCAAGGTTGGAGACCAAGAATTAAGATAGCAAAGGCATTGGGATTTTTGCAAGTGTGTTATGGTTAATTTCAAATTAAAGAAATATTGAATATAGCTCCCTACTATCGGGAGGATATGTTTTAAAGAGAAACCTCCATGTGAATTCCCTCGATTTAAATAGATTGAAAGATCTATGCAATTTATTTAGTTGAGTTGAGATGCAAAGATTAATGACATGATGGCATGATGACATGATGCAATGCACAAGATGCAATGATGAATGCAACAAACCAACAACTCACAAGACGGAACACGGAAAAACATGGAAGGCATCTGAAGCTCCGGTCTTGGGGCGTCACGACTTCCCCCTCTATGCTATACTCAACCCAATCTGTTCACAAATTCTTCATGTGCGTTCTATTTGAAACTCGTTCAAAATCTTCACTGTGTCCTTGTCAGCTGAAGAAGTTGCGAACAGAACTTTAAAACTTATCTTATCAAAATTTTCGGCTTTGCCGCTCAAACCGTTTTGCATCCCACGATATACTTATCTATTCACCCACGATCTAACACTATCTCCACTTCTCAGTACGTGGGTGACACATGTCATGCGAATGAGAAGGGTCAGGGGCACGTTCGTCCAAATTCTTCGAGCGAACGGTTTTTCACCGTGGCTATAAATACCCCTCTTCCCCTTCCTCACTTCCTTTACTCTGCTCGACCTCTCTCCAGCTCAAGCTTCTCAAACCCTAGCACCGCCGCTACTTCATCGTCGACGGTGAGGAAGAGCTTCACTACCTCGACCTCATCGCCGCCGTACTCGCGCCGGCCGCGGAAATCATCACTCCGCCGCCGCCGTAGTTGTCTTCCTCCGCCAAGTTAGGGCGTGGAAGATCCGCACTGACGAACTTCACATCTCCACACTCCAGTTCGTCGTATTCTTCGTCCAGGGTAATTAAAAGTTACTTTTACTTCCCTCGTTGATTCAAATGATTTCTATAAAATCCTCAAAGGTGTTTTTCTTCATATCTTCACACACTAAAACACCTCACATATCATCTGTTCTTGATTCGTTTCTCTAAGCTATGTTTTTCTTCAAGATTCCTCAAATGTGTGGATTTTTGATCTACACATCTCTGGAACATAAGACAAAGAACGCTTAGTGAAATTCTTCAAGACTCATCTGGTCAAATTCCTCAAACTTGTTCTTTTAACAAAACCTTCTGAGAACGCATATGACCTCTCCAAATTCCTCACAACTATACTCTGTTCACAGGTACTCATGTCCGTTGCTGAATCACTAGGTTCTCATCAACTTAACTCATTTGCAACGTTCCTCGAAGAAAATTTGCATACTTCTTCAGAGAATTCGATTGTTAAAATTCCTCAATTGAAGAAAATGGCTGATGGAAAGAAGCCACAAAAGGGAGGAAAGATGCCTGAGGTCAACACAGCGTTTGAAATCCCTGATGACATCTATGCTGGGTACTGCACACCTCCTGAGGAAGACAAAAATCAGCGCAAGGTGTGCATACAGAGGATAGAGAGGAGATGGGCTAGAGAGTGGAGGGAGTACAGATATGTCACTCCCAAATACATGAAGAAATTCACACTCAATTCTCCAGGCCCAAGACCTCCATTGGCACCTGGCCAAATAGCTGATCCCACCAGCCTCAAGCGTGGTGAGGATTATCCTGATGAATGGGCCAAGCGCCAGGCCAAGTTGGCTAGACAAGCCAAAGAAGCTATGAGGAAATTCAAAGAAGACTCTGCTGCTACTGCCGCTGAGGCCTCTGTCAAGCCTAAGAAGGCCATGTCAGATAAGCCTGCGCACAAGCCAAGTGTTTCGCCTTCAGTGCCCTTGTCGGTGTCAAAACTGGCAGATCTCGGGTAGGGGGTCCCGAACTGTGCGTCTAAGGCGGATGATAACAGGAGGCAGGGGACACGATGTTTTACCAAGGTTCGGTCCCTCTTGATGGAGGTAAAACCCTATGTCCTGCTTGATTATTCTTGATAATATGAGTAGTACAAGAGTTGATCTACAACGAGATCAGAGAGGCTAAACCCTAGAAGCTAGCCTATGGTATGATTGTATGTTGTCCTACAGACTAAAACCCTCCGGTTTATATAGACACCGGAGGGGGCTAGGGTTACACAGGTTCAGTTACAAAGAAGGAGATCTACATATCCGTATTGCCAAGCTTGCCTTCCACGCCAAGGAGAGTCCCATCCGGAGACGACACGAAGTCTTCAATCTTGTATCTTCATAGTCCAACAGTCCGGCCAAAGGATATAATCCGGCTGTCCGGATACCCCCTAATCCAGGACTCCCTTAGTAGCCCCCGAACCAGGCTTCAATGACGTCAAGTCCGACACGCAGTACTGTCTTCGACATTGCAAGGCGGGTTCCTCTCCAAATTTTGAATATTTGTTAAGAAGTGTCCGGCCCCATAAATGTTGGACCTCTTGGCTTCGCGCCTAATAAGGGCTATCTCCCACATGTCGAATGAATATGAGGAGTCAGGGCGTTTTTACATTCGCCCCCCTAGCCAGATAAATAAATTGTCTATTAAAGGGATGGGGATTCTTAGATTCAATCCACATCATCCTCCCCCAGCGAGAATCCATCGAAGCGCGCTTCAGAAAAATCCACTCCAGCATGGCCGACCTCCGCAGCTCCTCTCCTGCCCCCGTAGCCCTAAGCCCGGTGATTGGGAGAGGTGTTCTGTCCCACACAGTCGATTAGTCAAACTGTAGACTAAGGGATTTCTCCCTCCAGCGTATATGGTTCCCGTCCGAGCTGGGCTCGCCACCTATAATGTCAGGGAGCAAACGAAGAGCTTCCCAACCCCTCTACAGGGGAGCAGGTATGCCTTGTTCCTTACTTATTAAGGGGACTCGGATTTCCAATTCATCCGTTCCTCCGCGGGCTCCTGGAGTTTTACGGCCTCCAACTACATAATTTCACCCCTGCTTCCATATTACACATCGCCGGCTATGTTGCCCTCTGTGAGTTATTCCTGGGCTGCGAGGCTCATTTCGAGCTGTGGAAAAGGTTATTTTGCCTTGTCCCCAACACACAGGAGGGGTCACTTTATCAAGTGGGCGGAGCTGAAATATGGCGCATCACCAAAACCGGATACCTGTCCGGTACTCCAAAGAAGACGTCCGAGGACTGGCCTTCGGAATGGTTTTATATGGAGGACGCCCCCCTTCCGGACCCTGTTCGGCGGGGTCTTTGTCGGCGTTCTAGGAACGAGGGTCCCCAGACTTGCCTGCCTGCGGCCTGCGGCGTGACCCAAAAGGGGGCCCAACGCGGCTCATCTTCATCAACACAGACCCAAGACCCTCGCGAGGGGCCCGGCCTCGTGGGGCGGACAACACGGAGCTTCCTCAGGCACGGCCTCATTAGGCTGGCTCGCGAGGAGGCGGAGAGATCAAGGCGGGGTACCTCACGAGGTGCCCGTGACGCAAGCCATGACGACCAAGGGCGCCAGGCGGGCGTCAGCCGCGCAGTGTCCACCTTTCCTCTTTGGTGCAAAGGGAGCAAGCGCAGGCGAGAGCATCAAGCAAAGGCACCCGTTTCGGTGCAACGAGACCAAGACCAGTCCAACGGTAGGGAGGAAGTCATTGTGGAGCCCAAGCCAGCGTCACCACCAGAGTCTTTGGCAGGCGAGGACCAGCTTTAGTCAGGATAAGTGTACCAGATGTTCCCCTTCAAAATGGCCAATTGTTGGCGCCCTTCCCGCTCAGTATTTGGGAAGAGGCCGAGGGCCTTTGCCTATAAATAGGACTAGCCACCCGTGGGGTTGGAGATCGAAATCGGAGAGAGAATCGAGAAGAGAGAGAGAGAAGGGTGATTGAACTCCTCCCAGCAGTTCATCGCCCTAGCCAAGAACAGACCCTCGCGAGGCTGTTCTTCCTTGTATTGCTCATCATCATCAGCCCAAGAGGCAATCCACCACACCACACACTGGAGTAGGGTATTACACCACAACGGTGGCCCGAACTAGTATAAACCCTGTGTCTCTTGTGCTGTTCTTTCCATAGCTTAGATCTTAGCGAGGCGGAGGGGTGCAGGTAGGTAGAAGGCGAGATCTCCGCGCGCACCCCAGTGTTCGAACCTCATGGGTCTGCCGGAACCCGAAATCCGACATTTGACGCGCCAGGTAGGGGTGCACCGGAGTTTTCCCTTCCGCCACCGCCACGACCTGCCTCGCGATGAGTAGCGCGTCGCCCGCTCCGGCCGCCGGCGCCAGCACGGGGGCCAGGGGCTCCAAGCCCTGGCCCCAACCCTGCAACGGGTACGGTGGACGGCCAAGTTCAAGCCAATGACGCCGCCGCGCTACGGCGGCGCGACTGATCCGCTGGCCTTCTTGCTGGCGTACGAGGAGGCCATCCTCGAAGCTGGAGGTGACGATAGGGTCATGGCCAACTGGCTCCCCATGGCCCTCACCGGCGCTCCGCGCGCATGGCTGCTCCACCTGCCGGCAGCCTCCGTGGCCTCTTGGGAAGAGCTCCGCAGCCTCTTCCCCGCCCACCACGCTACACCAACACCCCCGGTCGTCGCGGCCCTCCTGGGCGGCTCGCAGTCGCCGCCTACAAGTCACCACGTCAAGCCGTTCATCCGCCGGGTCAGCGCCGCTTCCACGCGGCAGGGGGCTCTCCCGGATCGGGCGGCGCCCAAGGCCGGCCTGACCTTCAGCTCGGAGGACCACCCCTCCAACTCGGCCTGCTCGGGTGCGCTCCCCATGCTGTGCACCCCCACCATCTGCCAAGTGGCCGTCACCAGAACTCTCATCGATGGCGGTGCGGGCCTCAGCGTGCTCTCAGTTGAGGCCTTCAACCTCCTCTGCATACCCCTGGAACGGCTGCAACCCAGCCGCCCTTCTCAGGCGTTGGGGGCGGATCATCCAGCTCCTTGGGACAGATCCGGCTCCCAGTAACATTCGGCACCTACAACAACTTCCGCACGGAGCTGGTCGACTTCGACATCGCCCCCATCGGCCTCCCCTACAACGCCATCCTCGGCTACCCATCGCTGGCCCAGTTCATGGCCGAGACGCACCCGGCATACAACCTCATGAAGATGCCCAGGAGCAGCGGTGTCCTCACCGTGCACGGGGACACCGGAGACGCGCTGCGGGTGCTCAAGCTAGCCTTCAAGATGGCGGCGTCGGCACAGCCCACTAACTCGGAGACCCCCGAGCCCAAGGGGGCTGCACCCGCCAAGAAGAAATAGTTGTTCACCCAAGACAAGGCAGAAACCAAGCAGATACCCGTCGATGAGGACGGGACCACCAACGCCACTTTCACCATAGGCGCCAACCTCGAACCCGAGCAGGAGGAGGCCCTGGTCGGGTTCCTGCGCGCAAACAGGAAGTTATTCACTTGGGAGCCTGACCAGTTGGCGGGGATCCCTAGGAGCGTAATCGAGCACCACGTCAACGTGTGCCCCAACGTGCGCCCTGTGAAGCAGAAGGCAAGGCGGCAGTCCACAGAAAAGCAGGCCTTCATCGTCGAGGAGACCCGCAAACTAGAAGCCACTGGGGTCATTCGCGAGGTCCGATACTCGGATTGGTTGGCCAACCCTGTCGTTGTGCCAAATAAGGGAGGGAAGGAGCGCATGTGTGTCAACTTCACCAACCTCAACAAGGCATGCCCGCAAGATCCGTTCCCGCTCCCCCGCATCGACCAGATCATCGATTCCACCATGGAATGCGACCTGCTATGCTTCTTGGATGCCTTCTCTGGGTATCACCAGATCAAGATGGCGGTAGAAGACGTCAAAAAGACAGCCTTCCTAACCCCGTGTGGGGTGTACTGCTACACATGCATGCCATTCGGGCTGCATAACGCAGGGGCGACCTTTTAGCGGCTGATGCACATCACCTTGGGCCCGCAGCTCGGCAAGAATGTTGAGGCTTACGTCGATGACATTGTGGTGAAGTCTCGGGAGGCCAGGACCTTGATACAAGACCTGGAGGAAACCTTCGCGAGCCTCAACGCAGTGAACCTGTGGCTCAACCCAGAGAAGTGTGTGTTCGGAGTCCCCTCGGACATGAGCCCGCCAAAGACCCTCAGAGAAATGCAGAAGCTCACCGGGCGCGTGACCGCTCTAGGGCGCTTCATCTCCAAGTTGGGGGAGCAAGCGCTGCCCTTCTTCCAGCTGATGAAGAAAAAGGGGCCCTTTGAGTGGACTGAAGAGGCCGACAAGGCGTTCCAGGATCTCAAGAGATACATGACCAGCCCTCCGGTCATGGTGGCTCCGCGCCCTCAAGAGCCCCTGGTGCTTTACCTCGCCGCCACTCCCTACTCTGCCAGCGCAGCCCTGGTGGCGGTTAGAGAGGAGCGACGAATCAAAACCACATCAGCAGCCCGGGACAAGGCAAAACAGGAACAAGGAAGGCCCACAGAAACCGCCACCACGGCTGAGGAGGATCAGCCGCCGCAGAGGAGTGCACCGGAGGCGGAAGAGGCCCCTCTCCCAGATGGCCAGCCTCAGGAGGCCTCATCGCCTCAGGAGGCGCCATGGTCTCCGAAGGGCGCCACCAGCACTGACGCACCCAACCTCGTTGAGCACCCGGTGTACTTCGTCAACACGATGTTGCGGGACACGAGGGCATGGTACCCCATGCCTCAGAAGCTCCTCCTCGCGCTACTGGTGGCTTTGCGCAAGCTGCGGCACTATTTTCATGGTCACCCCATCAAGGTCGTCTCGTCATACCCCCTAGAGAGAGTGCTCAGGAGCCCTAACTCAGCTGGAAGGGTCACTGGGTGGAACATAGAACTGCAAGCGTTTCAGCTCGAATTCAGCACGACCAGAGTCATCAAGGGAGCAGCATTGGCGGATTTTGTGGCAGAATGGATGGAGGCACCAGGCCTCAAGGCCGACGAGGACCGGTCCCTCTCCTCGGGAAGCGAGGCGCCAAAAGGCTGGGTCATGTACTTCGATGGGGCGTTCTCCAGGCATGGCGCTGGGGCTGGGGCGGTGCTTATATCGCCCACTCAGGACAAGCTCTAATACGCTGTACAGCTCTGTTTCCAGCAACGTGAAAAGGTCTCCAACAACATAGCGGAGTTTGAAGGTTTAATAGCGGGCTTGAAGGCCGCAGCTGCCCTGGGGGTGAAACGCCTCACCATCAAGGGCGATTCATAGCTCCTTGTCAATTTCTCCAACAAGGTGTACGAGCCGAAAGATGAGCACATGGAAGCCTACCTTGCGGACGTCCGCAGGATGGAGAAGTAGTTCTGGGGATTGGAGTTGCAGCATGTGCCCCGTGGCACCAATCAGGAGGCCGACGACATCGCCAAACGGGCGTCTAGGCAGTTACCTCAGGAGCCTGGCGTTTTCGAGGAGCGGCTCTTCAAGCCCTCAGCCCTGCCGTCATTGTCAAACACGGCTCAACCTCGGGAGGAGCTTCCCCAGCCACCTGCCTCAGGAGCCCCGGTCTATGGCCCGGCCTCAGGAGCACGCCGGCTCCTGATGATGGAACCTCAGGAGGGGTGCTGGATCACGGAACTCCGGAGTTACTTAACACAAGGGACCCTGCCGGAAAAGGAGGAGGAAGCGGAGCGTGTGGCACGGCAGGCCACGGCATACTGCATCAAGGATGGAGAGCTCTACCGGAAGCGACCAAACGATGTATCCCTGCGCTGCATCTCCAGGGAGCAAGGAAAGGAACTGCTGGAAGATATACACGGCGGAGATTGTGGACATCATTCATCATCACGGACCCTCGTCGGCAAGGCGGTCCGCAGTGGGTTTTATTGGCCCACCACACTCAATGACGCCGTCAAACTAGTGAAAGCTTGTGAGGCCTGCCAGTTCCACGCCAAGCAGATCCATCAGCCGGCAGGAGGCCTGCAGACTATACCCCTTTCGTGGCCATTCGCAGTCTGGGGGCTGGACATCCTGGGCCCGTTTCCTCGGGCGCCAGGGGGCTACCGCTACCTCTATGTCGCCGTGGACAAGTTCACCAAGTGGGCTGAAGTAAAGGCCGTCCCACCATCCCCGCGGGTTCCGCGGTCAAGTTCATCAGGGGCATCGTGAGCCGGTTCGGGGTGCCGAACCACATCATCACAGACAACGGTTCGCAGTTCACCAGTAACCTCTTCAAAACATACTGTGCTAACCTTGGAATGCAGATATGCTACGCTTCGGTGGCGCACCCCCGAAGCAACGGCCAGGCCGAGCGAGCCAACGCAGAGGTCCTGAGGGGCCTAAAGACCAGGACGTTCAAGAAGAAGCTGGAGGCCTGCGGCAGAGGTTGGTACGACGAGCTTCAGTCCGTGTTGTGGTCCATCCGCACAACCGCGACCAAGCCGACTGGAGAGACCCTGTTCTTCCTGGTCTATGGGGCCGAAGCGGTCCTCCCTCACGAGGTCAGACGTCGCTCCGCGCGGGTCCTGGTGTTCGACGAGGCACAGCAGGACGCCATGCGAGGGATGGACCTCATGCTGGGGGAGGAACGTCGCCGAGAAGCCGCGCTGCGAGCGGCGAGGTACCAACAAGCTCTGCGACGATATCACTGCCGCAACATCCGCCCCAAAACTCTCGAGGTAGGAGACCTCGTGATCAGGCGGGTTCTCTCCAGGGAGGGACTGCACAAGCTCTCTCCCATGTGGGAGGGCCCGTTCAAGGTTGTTCATGTTTCCAGGCCCGGCTCCGCGCGCTTGGAGTCTCAGGAGGGGGTGCCGGTCCAGAACGCATGGAACATCCAGCACCTCTGGAGGTTCTACCCCTAAAAAGGCCCAGAGCCTGTGAAGAAGGCGAATGCCTGTTAAGCTATCGCGTTTTGGAAAAGGCCCAGAGACTGTGAAGAAGGCAAATGCCTGTGAAGCTGTCGCGTTTTGGAAAAGGCCCAGGGCCTGTGAAGAAGGCGAATGCCTGTGAAGCTGTCGCGTTTTGGAAAAGGCCCAGAGCCTGTGAAGAAGGCGAATGCCTGTGAAGATGTCGCGTTTTGGAAAAGGCCCAGAGCCTGTGAAGAAGGCGAATGCATGTGAAGCTATCGCGTTTTGGAAAGGGCCCAGAGCCTGTGAAGAGGGCAAATGCCCGTGAAGCCTGCTTCCCCCAAGAAAGGCCCGGAGCCTGTGAAGAAGGCCAATGCCTGTGAAGCTCGCCGCCCGTGACACTCTCACATAATAATGAGTTGGGGCTGTACACGCCCTGAAGTCTCAGGAGCGCCGGCCTCAGGCCCTGGGGCTCCCTCCCATGCCCAGTGGTAGCACTTAGCTCCGTGCTAGTGAGAAGACGTCGAAGACTAGATTAGGTGCCGGACGCGGCTTTTTCATTTGCTTTCCGCAGTTGGCTTGTTCATTCTCATTCGAAGTTTTATCGAAGCTGTTGCCGTCTTTGGCTTGTGGTTCTTCGACTTTTCACTCTCCTGCCTCGATTTCTCTTATGAAAGGCCTCGCGAGGGGGGCAGCCGAGTGCCCTCGCGAGTGTTCCTGTCCTAGTCGTTCAAAGCTTTCGCGACCTGGGTCCATTACAGGAGCACCCCTCCAGTCCGTCCCCCATGGGCACCGAGACACAAACACAGGGCCTGGGTCGGTCGCCCCCCCACGGCTGGGGCAAGGAACTATCCACGCGCGGGCACGTAGCCAGAAGGCACAATAACGGAAGCAAAGCGATTATTAACAGCAATAACCCAAACACGCCCCCGCGGGGCTCCACGCTACTATCTTTTTACGCAGGAAAAAGGAAAAGAAAGAACAAATCAGGCGCAGCTCGCCTCACACCGGCCTGCAAGGAAGACTCGAGCTGCCTCCGGGGCTCATGCAGACTCCCTCTCGCGCTTCACCGAGGCGCGACGGTGGGCAGACACGCTACCACCTCCCAAGCAGGTATGACGGCGTGGAGGATGACCACGGCCATCGCTAGAAGAGTCGCCGCCTGAAGAAGAATCGGTGAAGCTTGGGGAACCCTGAGCGCCGCCAGTCAAGCGAGCGCTGTCCTCTCCATCATCGCCGGGGCTGGGTTCCCGGCCGCGGTCGTCGTCCTCAGGGCAGCACCCTACGCGGCGACCATCTTCCCCAAACACCCTCACGTAGAGGGTGGCATCGCCGTCAAACTTGAAGTGCAGGGTGCACCGACGGCTCAGGCCACGCGCGCGGGCAAACGTCTGCCAACCGCGGGCTAAGGCCAGGCTCCCAGCTGCGGAGACCTCCAGTGAAGCCCATGAGGCCCGGCTGCAGCAGCCGTCTGCCTGGAGCCAGAGGCCGCCCGGGGCGCCGGCCGGGAGCTCGCCAAGGAGGAAGCGAGGAAGTGGAAGCCGGGTGCTAGTCGGCTCCGCCGACCACACAACGAACTCCGGCAGCACCTCTGCAGCATGAAAGCGCAGCCTAGGGGAACGCGCGACCGAAGCGCGCCCCCCGGCCGCAGCAGTCCGCCCGTCACCGTGCTGGAAATCGTCTCCATGGACAAAGGGAGCTGCCATGGTGGCCACAGGATGTTTGCAAGGGCGCCCTCGGCCGCGCTTGGGCGGGGGAGAGGCAAGCTCAACCTGGCGAGCCTCCCCCTTCTCTGCGGCCGAGAACCTCCTTGACGGGGCCATGAAGAAGAAGGAGAAGCAAGGGGGGATGAACTGGAAGGACGCGCGCCGATCCGTACTTATAGCCGGCGAGGGCCAACCGTCGGCCCCCACGATCGCAGGTAATCATGACCCGCTTTGCATGCAGGGACTTGTCCAATCCGTGCAGTTGCCGAGGCGCCATGGGGAAGTGGAGATGCCCACATCCAATCAACCGCCATGCGGAGCTCAAGGCCACAGGCGGTTAGGGCCCGCGGCGCTTCGCTCTTGCCCTTTCGCCTCCCTGCACGGCCATGTCCGGGCGCGCCTTGGGCCCGGGGGCTACTGTCGGCGTTCTGGGGGCCCAGCACGGCCCATCTTCATCAACACAGACCCAAGACCCTCGCGAGGGGCCCGGCCTCGCGGGGCAGACGACACGGAGCTTCCTCAGGCACGGCCTCATCAGGCTGGCTCACGAGGAGGCGGAGAGATCAAGGCGGGGTACCTCACGATGTGCCCGTGACGCAAGCCATGACGACCAAGGGCGCCAGGCGGGCATCAGCCGCGCAGTGTCCACCTTTCCTCTTTGGTGCAAAGGGAGCAAGTGCAGGCAAGAGCATCAAGCAAAGGCACCCATTTCGGTGCAACGAGACCAAGACCAGTCCAACGGCAGGGAGGAAGTCATTGTGGAGCCCAAGCCAGCGTCACCACCAGGGTCTTTGGCAGGCGAGGACCAGCTTTAGTCAGGATAAGTGTACCAGATGTTCCCCTTCAAAATGGCCAATTGTTGGCGCCCTTCCCGCTCAGTATTTGGGAAGAGGCCGAGGGCCTTTGCCTATAAATAGGACTAGCCACCCGTGGGGTTGGAGATCGAAATCAGAGAGAATCGAGAAGAGAGAGAGAGAAGGGTGATTGAACTCCTCCCAGCAGTTCATCGCCCCAGCCAAGAACAGACCCTCGCGAGGATGTTCTTCCTTGTATTGCTCATCATCATCAGCCCAAGAGGCAATCCACCACACCACACACTAGAGTAGCGTATTACACCACAACGGTGGCCCGAACCAGTATAAACCTTGTGTCTCTTGTGCTGTTCTTTCCATAGCTTAGATCTTAGCGAGGCGGAGGGGTGCAGGTAGGTAGAAGGCGAGATCTCCGCGCGCACCCCAGTGTTCGAACCTCATGGGTCTGCCAGAACCTGAAATCCGACAGTCTTCCTGAGTTCAACAATGCTCCTCTGAAGAAACACCGAAGCTGGCGCCCACGGAGCCCCGGGAGGAAGACAACGGAGAAGTCCTTTACCTGATGAACCGGATTAAAGCGCTGGCTCAATCGGGATTGACAGTAATCGAGGTTATGTCAATACGCATAATGCGGGGAGTGCAGCCACTTCAATATCGAGGGCACCCCCTGTGGTGTTTTAACGGGGAAGACGATGCCACCCGTTGCGGGCTTAAGGGTCCGGACAACGCTGCCGCTTTAGCAAAAATCATGTCCGAGCTGTTCAAAGGAGAGGAAGAGGAGTTCATCCGCATCAAGCCACGGGATGGATTCTCCATGTACAACCCTCCAAGATGGGTGAGTTATATCTCCTTACTCTCATTCTTCCCACATTCTTTGTCATAGGTACTCACCTTGCCATTTTACGGCAGGAACTGTGAAAAGCCATAAGGGAGGTCAACAGCCCGTCCGCACAACCAGAGCACCCTGACCGGGCCCTCGGCCCCGGAATCGAAGAAGATCCGGACATATCCGTGGGGCTGATAGACCGACAGTTCTATCAATTGAGCTGTGATGACGCCATGGTGGCCATTACGGCCGACTATCTCGGACTGCTCCCTGCGTCGCTCGTAAGAAAAACCAAAATCCCAACTCCAAAAACTGGGATCCCGTTTTAGATACTTCACCTACCATATACATATGGTGTTTTACAGGGAAGGCATTCGGGACGCCGTGCTGTACCCGCAACAACTCGCCAACAAGAGGCACCGAGGCCGGGTAGGCCAAAAAGGAAGGCGGTCAGGACGGAGACACCGACGCAGAGGTATGACAAAAACCCCGCTCCGTGGTTATCATCTTTCTCAAAATGTAATGACGTCCATGTTTCTTTAACAAAAAAACGCTCGCCGGAATATGTCCGGTGAGGCTGCCGATCATGCTTCTACCAGTCGGGCTCTAGGACCGGACATAGAGGCGGAAGCCGACATGGGGTGGACGCCGGATACTCCCCCTATAGAGGATGCGGATAGACTATCCGCTACAAATTCAGAAGTGGAGAGCTCCATGAATCATAGGCGTCGCCGTGCCGTACTCCGTGACGCTTGCTTCTCACCAGAGGCATTTGATGCCTTCAATTCTGGAAACGCGTACCTCTGTGCTGCTCAAAATGGTCTAGCCAGAGCCACGGACCAGTATGTAAGGGATGTACGGGTAAGCAAATCTGACGATTATATGTATTAGTAGCCCCTCAGACTTGAAACAGTTAGCAGAACTGATTTAAGGATAATCTATTGTGCAGGTTCTTACAGAGAAGAATACTTGACTGTCACAGGAGCTAGAGGAATGCAAGACCCAACTTCGGGCCGCCGTTTCCGCATTGAAGGAACCTAAATAGTCCCCAGCTGGTAACATTTCTTTCAAAGAATGATAGGTACCATATAGCGTGCGCTGTGGCTGCAGATCTAACGATAGATATTGCAGATGAATCCAGAGAGAATCCGGAGGACCAGCATGTCGTACGCTAGCTAAAGGCTAGCGAACGCGTGCTGACTGAGGTCAGGCAGGAGAAAAACAATCTCCACGACGCCAATACCAAGCTGAGCGTGGAACTGAAGGATGTTCGAGCCCAGCTTGCGGACTCCGAGAAGGAGAATAAGCGGCTTCGATGCGGCATTTTCAGTAAGTGCTTGGATGAACCCTTAAAAGGGGGCGGCGGAGAAGATGGCCAACAGAATTATATGCTGATGGGTCATCCCACGGAGGAGATGCCCGGGTCTGCTGGTGATCTTCTACCCAAGCTCTCGCGACTGCACGAACAAGTTCGGCAAGTGATGCAAGGTATTGCCCAGGCCTTGTGGCCATCCATCTCCCTGCGAGAAGGCATTGGAGAGCTTGCGGAGAAGCTCAAGGGAGCATGGCGGCTCTTCTGATTATGGAAGATATCGGCCTGCCGTCAAGGTGCCAGGGAAGCCTGGGCCATGGTGAAGACACGGTATACCAAGGCTGACCCAAACCACATGGCCGAGGTTGGACCTGTGGGGCCCGATGGGAAAGAGATCCCCGTTAGCTTAGTGTATGGGCAAGTAGAATTAGCCGCAAAGTATCCCCAACAGGATTGTAGGCTAGACAGACTGTTGGATGGTATAGAAGAGGAATTTAGTCAGTCTACATGACTATGTAATTAAAGTGACATGTATAATGCCTTTTAGCCGGATTGTAAATCATTTGTCATGGCGGACCTTTTCGCTTCAACCTCAGGACCCGATAGTCCGGAGTGTGTCCGGATACCCGCTCAGTTATATAAGAACCGGGGTATGCGTGGAAACCAGGCGTAGGGGTCATTAGTTCTTGAACAGACAACTACCCAACTAGCTATGTTATATTACATGGGTAGTAAGAAACATCTTCCAGGGAGAATAGTTCCGTTAGGGGTTCCTTTCCTTGGGTACGCATGCCCTAAAGTGCATGTCCGGACCGCGAGAGGAGACGCAGGTAAAAACATATGGGGGCACATATGGAAAATAAATAAAAATCATCTTTTGTTCCCCGATCGAATATTCCCTTAAGAACGCTAGCTTTCAGCTTCACCCAGTCTGAGGTACACATCCGGCTGACCCGGCAGTAACAATCGCAAAGGTGCTCCCCTTATGCCCTAGCCGAATTAACAGGAACGTAGGGGATAAATACAAGAGCCAGGCAACCCAGCTTGGCCAAAACTTAAGTCATATCGATGCATATAATGGAGAAGAAAAGGTACATGCGGAAGAATAACACATGTGCGGGGCATGAAGCCCAGATAAATAAGTAAGCTTCTGTGTAAGAAGCCCCCAGGTATAATGAGCGCGGTTAGCGCGTCTATAGTGTGCAAGCGAGGCACAAGTTGGCCCTTGAAGGCCTTGAGAAAGAATAAAAGGAAGAAAGAGAAAAAAGACAGATAATGTATATGCAAAAAATGGACAGAGGAAAGAAACGAACATAGAGTCCGACGCTAGGCGTAGAATCTTCGGAGTCTGACTGCGTTCCATGGGTTCGGCTCAAATCGATTATTCGATGCATCCCGCAGATGGTATCCCATTTGGGCTCGTGCTTGGTTTTTTTCTTCTCCGGCAGGCATAGAACTAACTCACCAACATTATAAGTTTTGGCCCGTACTTCTCTGCTTTGGTATCTGCGAGCCTGTTGCTGATAGAATGCGGAACGGGCTTTTGCCACGTCGCGCTCCTCCTCCAGGGTGTCCAGACTGTCCTGCCGATCGAGCTCGACTTCTCTTTCTTCGTACATGAGCACTCGAGGTGAGTCATGAATTATGTCGCAGGGCAGAACCACCTCTGCGCCGTACACCATAAAGAAGGGTGTGTATCCGGTAGTATAATTCGGCGTGGTCCACAGCCCCCAGAGTACGGAGTCGAGCTCCTCTACCTAGTGCGTGTTAGACTCCTTTAAGGACCGTACTAGTCTGGGTTTAACGCCGCTCATGATAAGATCATTTGCTCGCTCAACTTGGCCATTGGTTTGTGGGTGATAGACTGAAGCAGAATCGAGCTTGACGCCAATGTTGCTGCACCTGAGTTTTACCTCGTCGGCCGTGAAGTTCGTGTCGTTGTCAGTGATGATGCTGTGGGGGACGCCATAACAGTGTACAACCCCGGATATGAAGTCTATCACCGGTTCGGATTTGGCCGTTTTAACAGGTTTGGCTTCTATCCATTTGGTGAATTTATCCACCATGACCAGTAAGTAATTTTTTCTTATGGGTTCCCCCTTTAAGGGTTCCAACCATGTCAAGCCCCCAGACCGTGAAGGGCCAGGTAATGGGGATTGTTTGGAGGGCGGTGGGTGGCATGTGGCTTTGGTTTGTAAAAAGCTGGCAACCGACGCAGCGTTGGACCAAGTCCTGTGCGTCTGCCCGGGCCGTCGGCCAATAAAAACCTGTACGGAAGGCCTTGCTTACAAGGGCCCGGGCTGCGGCGTGGTTGCCGCCGAGTCCGGCGTGAATTTCTGCCAAAAGCTTCCGCCCTTCCTCTCCGGAGATGCACCTTTGAAGGATTCTGGTAGTACTTTTTTTATACAGCTCTCCCTCGTGGACCCTATAGGCTTTAGATCGCCGCACTATGCAGCGTGCCTCATTTTGGTCCTCGGGAAGTTCCTGCCTAGTTAGGTAGGCCAGGAATGGTTCTGTCCATGGGGCGATGATGGCCATTATTACATGGGCTGAAGGTGTTATTTCGGTGGCAGAGCCTCCGATTATGTCAGAGTGTTCGGTATCGGGTATTTTGGCCGGGTTCGGACTATTGTTACCGGTGTCCCCTTCCCATACCACGGATGGCTTAAACAACCTCTCCAGAAAGATGTTGGGGGGGATCGCATCGTGTTTTGCACCGATGCGGGCGAGGATATCCGCGGCCTGATTGTTTTCCCGAGCCACATGGTGAAATTTGAGCCCCTCGAACCGAGCTGACATCTTTAGGACGACGTTTCAATAGGCCTCCATCTTCGGATCCTTGGCATTGAAGTCTCCATTTATTTGGGATATTGCGAGGTTCGAATCCCCATGCACCTCCAGGCGTTGAATGCCCATGGAAACTGCCATCCGAAGACCATGTAACAGGGCTTCGTATTCGGCTACGTTGTTGGAGTCTGTATACAGTATCTGCAGTACGTATTGGACTGTATCTCCGCTTGGGGACGTCAGGACGATGCCAGCCCCCAGACCAGCCAGCATTTTGGAGCCGTCGAAGTGCATGATCCAATTGGAGTATGCGCCGTACTCTTTAGGTAGTTCGGCTTCCGTCCATTCGGCGACAAAGTCAGCCAATACTTGCAATTTAATGGCTCACCGGGGTTTGTATGTTATGTGGAACGGGAGGAGCTCAATGGCCAATTTGGCAATCCGACCCGTGGCGTCGCGGTTGTTTATAATATCATTAAGTGGCACTTCCGAGGCTACTGTAATCGAACACTCTTGAAAGTAGTGTCGTAGCTTTCGGGATGCCATGAATACTGCATAAGCTATCTTTTGATAATGTGGGTACCATGACTTGCATGGAGCGAGGATAGTGGATACATAATATACCGGCTTTTGAAGGGGGAATTTATGTCCGTTCGCTTCTCATTCGACGATGAGTACTGCGCTTACAACCTGATGAGTTGCCGCAATGTACAACAACATTGGTTCGCCGATGTTTGGCGTGGCCAGGATTGGGTTGGTTTCCAGGATGGCTTTTATTTCTTCCAATCCGGCTGTGGCAGCATCCGTCCACTCGAAGTGTTCGGTGCGCCGAAGGAGGCGATAAAGGGGTAATGCCTTTTCTCCTAAGCTGGATATAAAACGGCTTAGAGCCGCCACACATCCAGTTAATTTCTGGATTTGTTTGAGGTCTGTTGGGGTAGCCAACTATTATAGAGCTCGGATTTTGGCCGGATTAGCTTCAATTCCTCTACTGGAGACAATGAAGCCCAGGAGCTTTCCGGCCGGTACGCCGAAAACGCATTTTTCCGGATTGACCTTGATATCGTATTTCGGAGGTTGTCGAATGTGAGCCTCAAGTCGTCTATTACAGAGTCGACGTGCTTGGTTTTGACGACCACATCATCTACGTATGCCTCTATTGTTTTGCTGATCTGTTTCTACAGTCATGTCTGAATCATGCGCTGATATGTTGCGCCGGCGTTTTTGAGCCCGAAAGGCATTGTGTTGAAACAGAAGGGGCCGTATGGTGTGATAAATGCCGTTGCAGCTTGGTCGGACTCCGCCATCTTGATTTGGTGGTAGCCGGAGTATGCGTCGAGGAAACACAATGACTCGTGTCCTGCGGTAGCATCGATAATTTGATCAATGCGGGGGAGGGGGAAGGGATCCTTTAGGCAGGGCTTGTTGAGGTCCTTAAAATCGACACACATGCGCCAGGATTTGTCCTTCTTTGGTACCATCACCAGGTTTGCTAGCTAGTCCGGGTGTTTTATTTCTCTAATGAATCTGGCCTCTAATAACTTGGCTAGTTCTTCTCCCATAGCTTGTCTCTTATGTTCAGAGAAACGCCGAAGAGTCTGCTTGACCGGCTTGAATCCCTTTAGAATATTGAGGCTATGCTCGGCCAGCCTACGTGGGATTCCTGGCATGTCTGAGGGGTGCCAGGTGAATATGTCCGAACTCTCGCGCAGGAACTCTCATAGTGCAGCGTCCACGGCGGGGTTTAGCTGTGCCCTAATGGAGGCTATTTTTGTACGGTCCATTGGGTGGACTTGGTATTTGACTATTTCATTCGCTGGTTTAAAAGAGTTGGACTTGGATCTCTTGTCAAGTATCACGTTGTCCCTGTCCACTGTGGAGCGTAGCGTAGTTAACTCCTCGGCCGAAAGAGCTTCGAACAATGCCTCGACGGCCAATGCAGCTGTTTTGTTTTCGGCGCAGAGTGCTGTGTCCGGATCACTAGCGAGAGTGATGATTCCGTTGGGCCCGGGCATTTTGAGCTTCATGTACCCATAATGGGGTATGGCTTGGAAGATTGTGAACGCCTCCCGTCCTAAAAGGGCATGGTATCCACTACTGAACGGGGCCACTTAGAATGTAATTTCTTCGGACATATAGTTCTCCGGCGTGCCAAATACCACATTAGTGTGATTTTCCCGGCACAGCGTGCTTCCCAGCTGGGGATGATTCCTCTGAAGGTTGTGCTGCTTTGCTCAATGTGGTTCCAATCTATTTCCATTTTTTGAAGAGTTTCCTCATAGATGAAGTTCAATCCACTGCCGCCGTCCATGAGTACTTTGGTGAGTCGAAAGCCGTCCACAATTGGACTGAGGACTAGTGCAGCTGGTGCTTGGGCTGTTTGGAATTTAGGTTCCTCACTGGCATTGAAGGTAATAGCCGTGTCACTCCATGGATTCATTCCTGCCGCGTGGCAGATTTCGGCGAGGCTGCGGAGTGTTCGCTTGCGCCTATTATTTGATGCGAAGGTATCGAACACTGATAATACCGTATTGTTATCCACGGGATGATGCTCTATGGTATTTGGGATGAGAAGATCCTCACCACTTTAGGCCACCTACCGGAGTACCCAACATGCTCTAAGGCTGTGTGTTGGTGTGCTATCCGCTGTACTATGAATTTTGCAGGGGCCGTTGAGCCATCCCTCCAATACGGTTCCATGCCCTGTAGAGGGTTTTTGTTTCTTTGTAACTAACTCGGGTGTCTTATGATAGTGCACCCTTTTACTTCGGACTAGGTGTATATTCCGAGCCGGATTATCCCAAAATTTCGTTTCGGTTTTCCAGGCGCTTTCCATCGCACAGTACTTTTGTACTATGGACGCCAAGTCAGCGAAGCATGATATGTCACGGCGACTTAAGGCGTTAAGGATTCCCTTGTCTATGCAATTATTGCAGAAAAATGAGACTGCGTCTGCCTCGCGACAGTCCTTAACCTTGTTCATCACAAGGAGGAATCTGGCCCAATAATGATGTACTGTCTCATGGGGCTCTTGCCTGATGTGGGAAAAATCGTTTATGTCTGGGTGGGTGGGTGGATTTGAGTCCGAACCCCTACCCGCTCTGAGACCCAGGGGCCAAGGAGTTTCCGATCTTGGAAGTTTGGATTCCGGGATGTTGCCCGATAAGTCTGGCCCGCTACCTGACTCTAGGTTCAGGGCTTGGGTGATGTTCTCCCGTAAACGGGTATCTGGCTTGGAGAGTTCAGGAATCCGGACATAGTTAGTCCTCAAGATAGAGGAAGAATCGCCGCATTGTTCCTCCACCACCGCAATATGATGGGTGACCGGTGGAGAGTTAATCTCCCTTTGATCGGGTTTAAGCCCAATCCGATCATAGTCTGTAGTGACCCCCAGGGCGGCGATACGATCCAAGAGCTCGTTTAGGGAAGAGAGCTCCATTGGATCCATCTGCTCGGCAAATTCCGAGCCGACGTGGAGACTGCTTTTGATGACCTAAGAAGTCATCGTCGGTGCAGCGGCCGAGCGAGCGGTCATGATGAAACTGCCTAGCCGGAGAGTTTGGCCGACAGCCAGGGCTCCCCCGGCGGTAATGTTGTTTTTAACAACGAGACAAGGCATCCTTCCTTACGGCGACGGTACAGTGGAACTCTCAATGAAAGCACCAATGTCGGTGTCAAAACCGGCGGATCTCGGGTTGTGCGTCTAAGGCGGATGACAATAGGAGGCAGGGGACATGATGTTTTACCCAGGTTCAGGCCCTCTTGATGGAGGTGAAACCCTACGTCCTGCTTGATTATTCTTGATAATATGAGTAGTACAAGAGTTGATCTACCACGAGATCAGAGAGGCTAAACCCTAGAAGCTAGCCTATGGTATGATTGTATGTTGTCCTACGGACTAAAACCCTCCAGTTTATATAGACACCGGAGGGGGCTAGGGTTACACAGGGTCGGTTACAAAGAAGGAGATCTACATATCCGTATTGCCAAGCTTGCCTTCCACGCCAAGCAGAGTCCCATCCAGACATGGGACAAAGTCTTCAATCTTGTATCTTCATAGTCCAACAGTCCGGCCGAAGGATATAATCCGGCTGTCCGGATACCCCCTAATCTAGGACTCCCTCAGCCCTCAAGGCGAAGTTCCTCAGCAATGCCCTCACAGCCAGAATCTTCAAAGCCCTCAAGGCAAATTCCTCATGCTGCTCCTGCTCCTCCCAAATCCTCAGCTCCTCAAAAGTCCTCAGCAGCTCCTCCAAAGTCCCCAGCTGCTCCGACAAAGTCCTCTGCACCTGTGCATCTTGCCACGTGCCAAAGGACCACAGGCGTCTCAATTGCCTCAGGAGCTTCAGTTAGTTCCTCAACTTTACCCAATTCTTCAACGGGACCCTCTCTGCTGAAGACAAAGGCCACTGCTGGACGAGGTCCTCGCCCCAGTCCTCAGAAGAAGCAGGTCGCCTTCCAAGTGCCATCTGAAGAAGACACGACTGATGATGAAGAACTTGCTGAGATCATCAGAGATAGGCAAGTCAGGGCCGCTAGAGCCAAAGGCACAAATGTGCCACTGCTTTTGGATCCAAAGTTGATCCTCGAATACATTGATGTTTGGCACAAGGACCCCAAGACTCCCATGCCTGACTTCAAGCTGACTCCTGGCCAAAGTCACATGCTGACCCACTTCATACAAGAAGAAAAATGGAAATATGAGAAGGCCAGGCAGATCAAGAAAGCGCAGTACAAGAAGGAGCGCTATCTGAAGAAAAACGTTGTCTCTATGACAACTGAAGAACTTGTCACTGTTCAAACTGAGATCAAGAAACTCAGTGATGAATTTGACACATATCGCGCTGATTGGCTTGGAGCCAAGGTTCGCTTTCTGAGACTTGCTGATAACCTTACCTCAAATGTTGCAGCCCCAACGCAACAGGAAATTCCTCAGGCTGAAGCATCTGCTCAGCCAACTGAAGAACATTCTAGCACCGCTGATGACTTTCAGGCTGCTGAAGAAAATGTGAGTTCCAGGGCTGATGACTACATTCCAGCCGCTGAAGAAATTGCCAGGGCATCCACTAGTGGTGCGCCTGAAGAAAGTGAAGAAGTCAGGGCAACTGCATCAGTTGTGCCTGAAGAAAATCAACCAGATTCCTCTGCTCCTCCTGCGCCTACACCAACTCCGATCCTTCCATCTGCATCAGATGTGAAGAAGACCAAGGCTACGGAGTGTGGAGCTGTGAAGAAAAGGAAAGCATCAGCTACTTCAGATTCTTCAGCTCCAAAGAAAAAGAAGTCTATGACAAGTTCGTTTGAAAATCCCATTGATGTTGTTCCGATCTCTACCATGCCATCAAAGGACCTTGTTCCTTTTGATGAAGAATATGTGATCCCCAGCGGATCTGACAAAGAAAATCCTTCTGCTGCTTCGTCAGAGCAGATGGATGAAGAAATTGAAGCGGATCAAATCCCTTCAACACCAGTTACTTCCTCGCCTATGCCTCAGTTCACTGCTGAAGAGGCTGGTGTTGAAGAAATGGAAGATGAAGATGTGGACATTGGCTACTCCACACCAGTGATGAATGATGAATTCTGAGAAAGTCAGCATGCCAACTCTCCAATGTTCACACCTTTACTGCAAATACCTCAGTCCCCTATCCAAACTGTTCAAATGAGATCTAAACAAACTCACCCAACTTCATCTGTACGTGAAGAAATTCCAGCCACTAGTGCTGAAGAAACTGCTGCTGCTCAACATCTGAAGACGCAGACTACCACTTAAGAGGAACCAGAAATTCCTCAGCCTGAAGAACCCGAGATTGCGATTCCTGAGGTTGTGATGCAACTCACTGACACTCCTCTACCCAAGACAAAGGATCCATTCTCCAGGAAGCAAAAATTCAAGGCTGATGAGTTCTTCGGCGAGCACGTATTCTTCACAGACTACAACCCCTATGACTCTGCTCGCATTAGGAAGAGGCGTTTCTGGACTGCCAGCCAGGCTAATTTCTATTCCTCAGTGCTGTTCAACAAAAACAAAATCTTCTACCATGAGCACATTCCTCACATGGATATGGAATCTCTGTCGTGCTTCGTGCGAGTCCTCAGTGTTCTTCACGACGCTGAACTGTTATATTTCTGCACTAACATCTGTGATTGGAATGAAGAACTCATTCTTCAATTTTATGCGACGCTGCACATCACAGGAGATTCTGAAGATGTGAATTCATGGGTGCTGGACTGGATGTCTGAAAACACTCACTACACGGCACCAGCTACTGAATTGCTTTGTGCCTTACCACTCAGTCCTCCCCTTGAAGCTGCTCGCTGCGCCTACAGTGAACCTGAGCTTACAAACCACTACATGCAAGTTCTGATGAAGCCTTTGAAGCCAGGTCAGGCCCCACGAACCAAATTCCTCGTGAAGGAATTACTATATGTGCCCAGAACTGTCTATCGCCTTCTGACGAGGACAATGAGTCCGATCAAAGGCCACGACTCATTTGATGAGGAAATTGTTGGCATCATGAAGAATCTGGTATTCAATATCATTCATGGCATTCCTGTCAATCATCACGATTTCTTCCTGAGGACTCTGGCAAATGTTGCACTTTCTCCGTTTGAGCTGAAGCCTTATGCACCCTGGATCATGAGATTCCTCAGGACAAGGACTTCCCTCAACTATAAAGCTGATTTTCAAAATCACCTCAGCTACTTGCCCCCGATTGAAGTCCTCAAGCGGACCTATTCCTCAGTTGACGAAAAGGGCAAGGCACCAACTGTTATAGATGAAGGCATTCGTCCATTGGATGGTCAGTTTCGGAAAGCTGCATCTTATTCCACCAATGATGACTCTGCCACACATGACTTTGCCAATGCACCCAAGTCTACTCCTCAAGCCACTGCTCCTCGTGTGATGACTGACCATGAGCTTCTGCTGAGTCTTCACTAGAAGGTGGATCGAAACCATAAACGGGTTAAGCGTCAGTTTGGTTCATTTCTTCACAACATGACTGCTACACACAATGAAGTGAATAAAAACCATTACTACCTCCATGAAGTTTTCGGTTGCACCTGGGCCATTCTGTCACATCTGTATGGTGAAGAAGATCTCAAGAACATGGGTCTCAAGGAAGATTTTTACTGTTCTGCACCTCCTCTGAAGAAATTCAAGAAGGTCAAGGTTCCTTCCTTGGTGGCCAGCTCCTATTCTTCATCGCGCGACACCGATGAGCATGAAGAGTTGGACGACACTGCAGCAGGTTCTTCCACGACAAACAACCCCAACAATGCTGGCGCTCCTTCATCAACATGATATTCTTCAGGGGCGTTAGTCCTCATTTTCGATCCTTTTGGTCATTTGATGACAAAGGGGGAGAATTTTGAGTTAGTCTTCAAGCGAGTCTGTCTAATGGGCATTTTTTTTGCTAAGTTACAACTCTCGTTCTTCTGAAACTTTACTGGATCAAGTTCTAAACTTAAACCCGATGGTGCTCTGATACTCTTGACGCTTTTTCTGCATGCTTATTCCTCATATATGTTAATGCACGCATGTTGAATTACATCAGTCACCATATTTCATCATGCATTTCAAATTCTTCACTATGATATGTCAAATGCGTGTACGAACTACAAGATATAGGGGGAGATCTCCATGATTCTACTCTTCAAGTGTGGAATGTTTCAAAAGCAAATTCCTCACCATGTACATATTCAGGGGGAGTGCTCCTATATTTTGCAATCAAATTCCTCATTATCAGTATTTAAATTTCATATGTTTATCCCCGTTGAAAACTTAACCTATATTGTCATCAATCACCAAAAAGGGGGAGATTGTAAGTGCATCTAGTGCCCCTTAGTGATTTTGGTGTATTGACGACTTATAGGTTAAGGGACTAATGTGTTTTTGAGTGTACACAGGTCTATAAGTCTATGAGGAGTTTGATATTTACAGAAAAAGTCGACCCCTAAAAATGAGTTCTTCGACTGAGACTTTGGATTTCTGGAGACTTTCTGAAGACTTTGAAAGTGAAGAAATTGGTGTGAACTTGAAGACTTGGTATTCATTTGAGGAACATGAAGTGTGAAGACTCTTGTTTTTGTAGTTTCATTTTGTCTTTCTTGAGTCTTAGGAAACACCATACTATTAAAGGGGGTCGAGGAAATACTAAGGAAAAATTTCCATGTGATGCTCAACTCAAAATCCTACACCTACCAATCCCTTTGAGTGAAGCCATTGGAAATCTCATACAGTTCAGTCATATTCTTCAGTGACGGAGACGAAGTTCTTCTTGTCTCTGAGGAATTTGTTCTGACTGAGGAGTTAGGAATTCGCTAGTGCGGATTGCCTACACGGTGAGAAACATGATAGCCCTGAGGATTTTGCTACTCAAAATTCCGACCATTGTTGTGCTATGCGCTAGCTGTCCCAAAATATCTACCCACCTAACGGTCATATCATTGAAGGGCATTTATGTCTTATCATGTCAGGCTGCTCCCTAGGCTATAAATAGCTGCCCCCTACATCCACTAGTTGGTTGGCTGCTCCGAGAGAAATAGACACTTGTCATTTGAGAACATCCCACCCTCTGAGGACTTTGAGCGAAAATCATCAAGTGAGGAAAACCCAAACCCAAACACCTACAAACCCAAAGTGATTAAGCATCACTGAAGAGATTGATCCTGCGTGGATCCGACGCTTGTTACCTTTGAAGAATGTGCTTCTTCCAGACGGTTAGGCGTCAAGGTCTAGAGCATCCAAGAGGAATTGTGGATTGCCGAGTGACCAAGTTTGTGAAGGTTCGGAAGTCACCTGAAGACTTACCACAAGTGATTGAGCGAGGTCTGTGTGACCTTAGCTCAAGGAGAATACGGCGAGGACTGCGTGTGTGGGACTGGGTGTCCTCAGGTTTAATACCTAGCTGCTCCAACCAGACGTACAACTGAGACAGCAGTTGGAACTCGTCTACCAAATCATTGTCTTCACCAAGCTTACTGGTTCTATTTCCTCAACTCTTTCACTTCCTCATAACTGTGTTGAGTGCTTGTTCATATCTGTGCTTGAAGACTTTGACTAAAGACTTTCTCAAATTCCTCAGTTCAATTTCTTCAGTCTGTTTGTCTTCATCTTGTGTTATCATGTGCTTACGTTTCCTGTACTCTGTGCTTGTCTTCATTTCATCATGATGACTATGCTTGTGTTTTGTTATGTTTACTTTTGAGTACTTATTCCGCTGCTAGTAGTTCTTCGCTAAGGAATTTCCTCACCTACAATTTCCTAGGTGAAGAATTCATAAAAATCGCCTATTCACCCCCCTCTAGTCGATATAACGCACTTTCACAGAGATGTGACCCTCGCTGACACGGAGGAAGAAGAAATGGCGCAGGAGCGCCACGGACGGCATCACGCCCAGGTACGCCTCACAGTAGTAGGCAAAGATGGACAGGAGGAGGAGAGAGTTGGGATGGAGATGCAACGCTTGCAGCCCATAGTGGTCGAGGACTTCATAGAAGAAATCAGAGAAGGGAGGAACCAACCCGACGGCAACGCTGCTCGAAAAGAAGGGAAAGAAGGTGCTCCCCTCAGGCTCTGGCTCGTCGGAGGCAAGTCGGAGCTCCGTCTTCCCCCACTCGTTGCTCTTTCCCGCCGTCAACAGGCGCACGGAGGCAAGGCTCTTCTCCGTGACAGTGGGCGCCTCAAGAGAGGGCTCGTACCAAGCCGGGGCCGAGGAAGTCTTGACGTTGCGCGACACCATGGGCGGCAGATGCAGAGCGAGGCCGGAACAGATCTGTAGGTAGCAGCGGCGAAGAGCAAGAAAGGGGATCTGGAGTGAGGCAAGGAAGAAGCAATGAAGGCAAGTGCCACCCGCGCCAGCCTTTTGTCAGGTCAAGCAGTTGCCGAGGCAACGTGGGGAAGCGGAGACGCCCCCGTCCAATCAACCGCCACGCGTCAACCGAGGCCGCAGGCTTTTGGGGCCCGCGGTGCTTGACACTTGGCTTCGCCGCGAAGCCAAGCCCGTGCGCACCTTGGGCCCGGTGGATACTGTCGGCGTTCTGGGAATGGGGGTCCCCATACTTGCCTGCCTGCGGTCCGCGGCATGGCGGAGCCAGCAGGCCGTACGACCCATCTTCACCAACAAAGCATCCAAGACCCTCGTGAGGGTCCAAGCCTCGCGAGGCGGATGATGCAAGACCTCCTTTGGAGTGGCCTAGCTAGGCAGGCTCATGAGGAGCGGAGATATCAAGGCGAGGCGAACCTCACGAGGCTCTCGTGACGTGAGCCATCACGATCGACACCAGGCGGGCGCCAGCGCGCGCAGCGTCCTTGTTTCCCCTTTGGTGCAAAGGAGGCAAGCGCAGCCGCGGAGTACCGAGGCCTCAGGCAAAGGTTGCCATTTTGGTGCAACAAGACCAAGACCATGGACTGCAAGACGGAGGTCATCGTGGAGCCCAAGACGGCGTCACCACCAGAGCTTTGTGCAGGCGAAGACTACTTTTTTCAGGATAGCTTGTACTAGCTGTCCCCCTTCAAATTAGCCCGCCATTGTTGGCTCCCTTCCCGCTCGATATTTGGGAAGAGGACCAGGGCCTCTATAAATAGGACTAGCCACCACCATAGTATAAAGAGGGAAAGGGGGATCAGACCCAGAGACACCACAAGTTCATACGCGCAAGAACACCTCAACCTCAGGAGGTTGTTCTTCCCTTGTATTGTTCATCATCAGCCCAAAAGGCAATCCACCACCACCACACTGGAGTAGGGTATTACACCACAATGGTGGCCCAAACTAGTATAAACCCCATGTCTTTCTGTGTTGTGAGTTCGTCGAGTTCGTCCGCGAGATCTAGTGAGCTTGAGCGTTGATCGGTAGGAGGGGAAGACTTCGCACGCACCCCAGTGTTTGAACCTTAAGGGTTTGCCGGAACCCCACATCCGACACGGGTATCTGGTGAAGGGAATCGCCCACTGCCTTCCAGCCCAGGGACAAACCGTTCCCATGCCAAAGTCCAACGAGAGGGTTAGGATTCATCCCTCAGTTCCTCCGCGGGTTAGGGTTTCCACTCCACCCCTTCGTCTGCGGGCTGATGTTCTACTGTGGCATAGACTTATACGACCTATCCCCGAACTCCTTTCTCAATATCTCAGCGTTCATCATCGTGTGTGAAGCCTTCCTCCACATACAACCCCACTTCGGGTTGTGGCTCAAAATCTTCAATGTGAAGCCGAAGGTGGTGGATGGCCAGCACGCGGAGTGCGGAGGCACCATGGTGAGCAAGCTGGCCAACATCTCTTGGCCAAAAGGAACTTTCGTGGAGTCTGTCAAAGAATGGCAGAAACAATGGTGCTACATTACAGAACCCCGCGATGCTACCTGGGCTGCGGTTGCCGAATTCAACTCCGGAGCTCCCATGTGACTCACCTCCTGGGTTGAGAAGAGCCCAAACTGGTGTTCGTCAGATGAGCTGATAGCGCTGCAAATGCGCATTCAAAGCATGGTGGACAAGGATGTCAAACTTGTCGATGTAATCCAGGTGATGCTAGTTCGCCAAATTCTCCCCTGCCAAAGCCGAAGTCACTCTCTATGGGAGTTTAATCCGAAGAAGCACCAAACCCTAGAGAGGCTCTTCGAGACAAACCATGAAGACGCCTGGAAGTTGCTCTTCAAGGGTAACGAGACACCACCGGCCACAACCTCGGACTGTGGGTACAACGTTAATCGCTCCACCAGCAAGGTAAATCTTTACTGCATCCTTTACTTGCTTGTTTCAAGGATGATATCTAAGCTTTTATTATCATGGCTTCTTCAGGAGTGGATGGAGAAGGCGAAGCGGATCCAATGTCCGGCTCCGCTGCCTGAAGAACCGGTCATCCCGTGTTTAGCGAAGATGCTGGTGCCGGTGCCCTATAAGGCACTGGAGAAGAAGGCCACAGGGAAGGCCAAGGGGGTCCGGAGTGGCCCCCGCCGCAAGGGCGCTTCGGATGTGACGTCCGAAGACAAGACCCGCTCCTCCGCCGCCGAAGACGACGACGATGAGGAGGAGGAGACCAACCCTCCCCCTGATGAGGGGAGGAAGAAGAGGGCGGCTTCCACAAATCTGGAGGCAGAGACGTCCAAGAAAGGGAAGAGCTCCCTTGCAGATAACTCCGTGTGGGACGTCGACAGTAGTCCGGAGAGACACCCCTGCACTAAGCCTCAGGCCACGTTGTAAGTGCTAAAACTCATATCCGCCCATAAACCAAATCTTTCATCTTTGTTGTATTGATATAATTAGTTATGCTATTTCAGTCCAACCCACAACAGCTCCCAGCAATCCTCATCACGAGGTTCGCTGGACTCAAAGGCGATGGCCAGCGATTCACCGCAGGCCGCTCACTCCCCCAAGCCCAAAGATGATGCAGAGGTGATGTCCCGAAGGACTGTTCCAGGCGGGGGAGAGGCTCAGGAGGCGCCATAAGGCGAAACCCCCGTCGCTGGACACCAGGGGGAATCAATCCCCATGGAGACTGGTGGGGAGGGCCGTATTCAGTTCATCCCTCAGCCGGACTCAATTCCAGAGACCGATGTGGCTCCGGAATCCGGCACACAACCTTCTTCTAAAGAAGGGGGGATGCCTATTCCGCGAGTGAGCCCTGTCCAACCAGGGGCACCGAGGCGCTTCCATTGTGGATGAGCACCGTGTCCTTATGGGACCAGTAATTGAAAGGGTTCAGTCCGCCAAGAGCGGACTAACCAAAGCCTGCAGCAGCCTGCAAACAGGTTTTGAGGTAAGCGACGCAAAAAGGAGAAAATCCCAATGTAGACAGTAGCCCCTAAGACATTGTTCGGTGTTCGGAAAGAAAAAGGAGGACAGAGGATCAATCTCCTATTGCAGGAAGCTAACTTTTTTTTTTGAAATGTAAACACATGCGTCGCTGTTGGCTGCAGCCTCGCATACTGCCGAAGTCTCCGGACTGAAGCAGAAACTGGCGGAGGCCGAGGAGGAGCTGGGCCAGGTGAAGAGGCAGCTCCAGGAAAAACAAGGTAAGTAATAACCTGTTATGTATTCGAGAAAAGGTAAAATGATATGCAGTGACTGAACTTCCATGATGTGTACAGAGGCGACGACCGAGGTCGAGGCCCTAAAAAAGGCCCTAACCAAAGCTGAAGGGAAGGCTGTCAAGGAGCAGGCCGCTCGGAAGAAGCTCAAGGCCCGAGTCAATGAGTTCCAACAGGAGCTCGAGGATGTGGTGAAGAAGTGCGAGGCCTTGGAGCATGATGCGTCAGTTCAAGAGACCGAACTCGCCAAGGCTCGTCAGAGGGCGGACGCAGCCCGGAATGAGGCCCAGGGCACCCTCCAGGAGATCTAGGAGGCCAGGAAGATCGCGGCGGGTAAGGCATTCAATATGCAAAGCAATAATGTGAAGATGAAATATCGTTTACTAACCCCGATTCGGTGTTCTCCAGGGGCTTTTACTGATCTGCCATGCAGTGTGCCTGACGCCGCAGAGATCTTCTAAGCCGAAGAAGGGAGCTCCACGGAGAAGCTGTTCTGGTCGCAATATCTTGCGCCAGAACATCCGGTGCCCTTCAGCGATCAGTTAAAACAGCTGGTCAAGCTGCATAGGATGGCTGAACTGGCCATGAAGGATTTAATAATCCGGTTGTGGCCAGCCGAAGCTATACCCGAGAGTTACTTTGGCCTCGTGAAGCGACTGGTGGGTGCCTGTCCTTGGCTGGACGTCGTCAAGCAGTCCGTCTGCATCGAGGGCGCCCGTTTGGCCTTCTCCTATTGTAAGGTCTGGTGGGCGAAGCTGGACACTATCAAATTAGTGACCGAGGGGCCGCCGGAGGGCAAGGAGCACCGCACACCCGAGCAATATTTCGGCGATGTCTTGGAGGGGCCCCGCATTGTTGTGGATCATTGTGCGAAAGACACTATATTTGAATGAATGTATCCGAGCTCCCTCTACCTTGTATGATAAAACAAAGTGATTTTGCAATATAATGCTTGTTATGTTTTTAAATTTTTACTTCCTGTGCGGCCGTGTTGTATGAAATCTGAGGTTAACCAGTCGTCGACTTCTGCCCCCATGTAGGTAGTACGGGGGTGTTCGGGATGGAATCTAAATAATCCTGATCCAATTAGATGGTCCTTGAAGGAGTTGTTTAGCGCAACGAACCAGGCAACCAGACTATGTGGCTGTAACGCCCTCACTTACCATAGGAGTTCGACAATAAAAACATGGGCGCAACCCCTAGTATCCAAACTAGAGTGCTATAAGCGTTTGATCGGGAAGTACCAATGCTTCACGTAATGCAGAAGAAATCTCCAACGATTTGTAACCTCCGAACAGCTGACCGGCTCACCCCGCATCATGACAGTCAGTTTTCGGCTTTCTCTACTGAGGTGCTCCTTTGGATAAACCAAGGCACAATTGCAGTAGTTCTCCCTTTACTACCTTAGCCGATATAGCGGAACGTAAGGTAGCAAGCATAGGAGTCGGGCAACCCAACTATTGACCAAAGACATGATTCGGAGCCGATGCATATAATGCTAAATTCGGGGTGCCAAACTATACTTATAAAAAGTGTTCGGACTTTTGTTGCCGTAATGTGGGGTGCTATGAAGCCCCAGGCAAACATCAAATGTACCAAAGTGTACGGGTGCTACCTAATAGGGTTATCCACAGGGGAGCTGAGAGAAAAAAAGAAAGAAAACAGAAAAGGTGCAAAGGTAAAAAGCTGGGGTCCTAAAGCTCCAGCCGCAATCTGTTCTCATTGTAATTTAATTAGTACGTCAAAGCGCACTGATACAGGTAGTGCGATAAGCAACAAGCTATTTGACATGCCGAAACCAAGGGAGAGCTTCATGTGGGTCATGAAAAACAGGTAGAGTTATCGTTAACGGAATCACCTAAAAAGTCCCTCATATGTCTGCGTTTCTCGCCGTCTTGGTGTTTTTATCCTTCAAGAGGACCGATGACCAGACCACCAGATGGGGCCTGTGGGATTGAGACCTGAAAAGGAAACAAGTAAAAGCGAAAGTATCTGTGTATCCGATGTCGGTTGAGCCGTACTATGGACCACAAGCTAGCTATGACTCCATCGATGCCCATGGGATTTTGAGTGCGTAGTTATGTACGCATGGCATGAATGCCACCACTTGATCGGGACTGAGATGGAGGCCGAATTGCTAGACGAGCTCCTGACGAGCCGAGCTCTCCTGCTGCAGAGTAGTTCAGACCCTCTTAACGGTGTCCGTGGGCTCGGCAGACGAATTAAGGTTCTGCTTGAGAAGGCCGCTCTGTACTTCTGCTGCTAAGGTAGCTGTGTGCTCTTCTATAAGGAGGGGCCATTCCGTATTTCCATTGACCGTTATGATGCTGCGTGGACCAAGCATCTTGAGCTTGAGATAAGCATAATGTGGTACTGCGTTGAATCGAGCAAACGCAGTTCGTCCGAGCAGTGTGTGATAGCCGCTGCGAAAGGGGACGATATCGAAGATTAGCTCCTCGCTTCGGAAGTTGTACGGAGATCCGAAGACAACCTCTAGTGTGATTGAGCCCGTACAGCGGGACTCTACACCTGGTATGACTCCTTTGAAGGTAGTCCTGGTGGGTTTGATACGTGATGGGTTAATGCCCATTTTTCGCGCTGTATCCTGATAGAGCAGATTGAGGCTGCTACCTCCGTCCATAAGGACGTGAGTCAGGTGGAACCCATCAATTATTGGGTCTAGGACCCGTGCGGCTGAGCCATCGTGGCAGATACTGGTCGGATGATCCCGACGATCAAAAGTGATCGGGCATGACAAACCATGGATTAAATTTTGGGCCGACTGGCTCTATCGCGTAGACGTCCCTGAGAGCACGCTTGCGCTCCCTCTTGGGGATGTGGGTAGCGTATACCATGTTCACCGTTTTGACCTGAGGGGGAAACTTCTTATGTCCCCTATGTTCGGTTGCCGGGGCTCTTCGTCATCATCCTCGCTTTGCGATCCCTTTTCCCTGTTCTCGGCGTTTAATTTGCCGGCCTATTTAAAAACCCAGCAATCTCTATTTGTTTGATTGGGTGGTTTGTCTGAGGTGCCATGAATCTGGCACGGACGATCAAGTATGCGGTCCAAGCTGGATGGGCCTAAATTGTTCTTTTGGAACAGCTTCTTCCGTTTACCGGACTTAGAGCCACTGAATCCGGCATTGACCGCCGTATCCTCAGTGTTGTCACTATTGTTTCGACAACTGTATCTGTTGTGTCAAGACTTGTCTTTGTTATTTTTAACTTCAGGGGTGCCGGCGTTGCTTGCATTGTTTTTGCTACGGGCCAACCAACTGTCCTCGCCCGCACAAAAGCGGGTCATGAGTGCCGTGAGGGCCGCCATGGATTTTGGCTTTTCTTAGCCAAGGTGGTGAGCGAGCCATTCATCACGGATGCTGTGTTTGAAGGCTGCTAGGGCTTCTGCATCCGGACAATCGACGATTTGGTTCTTTTTAGTTAAGAACCTAGTCTAGAATTTCCTGGCGGACTCTCCGGGCTGTTGAACTATATGGCTTAAGTCATCAGCGTCCGGAGGTCGAACATATGTACCTTGGAAGTTATCGAGGAAGGCCTCTTCCAAGTCCTCCCAGTTGCCAATAGAATTTTCAGGAAGACTGTTGAGCCAATGCCGAGCTGGCCCTTTGAGTTTTAAAGGGAGGTATTTGATGGCGTGGAGGTCATCGCCGCGGGCCTTATGAATGTGGAGAATGAAGTCTTCGATCCACACCGTGGGGTCCATGGTTCCATCGTATGATTCTATATTCATGGGTTTGAACCCTTCTCGGAATTCATGATCCATGACCTCATCAGTGAAGCAATGAGGGTGTGCGGCGCCTCTATATCGGGTCGTATCACGACGTAGCTCTGATGGAGTCCGTCTGCACTTTTCATCCCGCACATGACTAAGTTTGTCACATCCGATTAGGTGGTCATCATCGCGTGTCGAGGCACGTCCTCGCGATCCGTAGATTGATCTGGTATGTCCTGCTTTATTGTTCAGGTTTTGCCGGAGGTCATATGTATGGCTGTGGGCTAATTTACCTCTAACTGTGTGATGAGGCGGGGCGGGCTTGTGTTCAACGTGAGATGCCATTTTGTCCTGACCACGTGGTGGTCGGTTAGCCGCATTGTACGATGGTGGTGTGTATTCCGGCGCCTCCTCGTCAAACTGGGGTAGCAATTTGCGCTTTGGGTAGCATTTGGTTGGGCTCTTGAGGCCGTATTCTTCGGCTGCTAGGACATCGGTCCATTTATCATTGAGCAGATCTTGGTCAGCTTGAAGTTGCTACTGCTTCTTTTTCAGGCTCCTTGCAGTGGCTATTAGCTGGTGCTTGAAGCGCTCCTGCTCAAGAGGTTCCTTAGGCACGATGAAATCGTCAGTGCCGAGGCTCACCTCATCCTCAGAGAGCGGAAGATATCTTCCGTCCTCTGAGTATTCGTGCGTGGCGTGTTTACCAGGGCTAACCTGCCCATCTTCCCGTTCATCTTGTTCATTAGCTGTTTCAATGGGGTCTTCATTGTCTTTGACACCTTCTGGAGTGTTATCTCCTCCTGTACCGGTGTTGCTGTCTTAGAGCGGCGTGACTTAGAGTGGTGCCGCTGATGCCGGCGCTTGGATTGTATTTCGGAAGGTTTATCCTCAGCTAGATCTTCCTTGTCATCGCCACTGTTCTCCTTTGGTGCATCCACCATGTATACATCATATGAGGAAGTGGCCGTCCAGCGTCCGGTGAACGGCGGGTTCTGGGCCTCTTCTTCTCCGGCATCGTCGTCCATACCGTCGATGTCCTCGGAGTCGTAATCAAGTGTGTCGGTCAAATCCTCGACCGTGGCTATGAAGTGGGTGGCAGGTGGGAAGCAAAATTCTCCACCGTCAACCCCTAGTTCGAACCGGATAGAGTTCGACTGTGAGTCGTCCGTTGAGGACAGGTTTTTTTAATGAGTTTAGCATGTCGCCCAAAGGTGAGTGCTGGAAGATGTCTGCGGCGCTGAATTCGAAGATCGATAAACGATCAAGTTCGGCGTCCGCGGGCTCACATGGTTCGGAACTTACGGCCAGAGACGAGTCCAGAGTTCCGGTGGCACAGGTATCGTGCGAGATCAAGTCTATGTGCGGCTCCAACACGGAGGAATCTATGGCCTCCGTGGCGGGGTTGAGCTTCCTGTCCTTGGATGGCGCAGTCTGCTCTGGATCTAAGGCTAGAGCGGTTACGTGAGCTTTCTCCTGGATGTAGTCCGATGACAGGTTTAGGCCATGTCTCATGGGGTGATCAGGAGTGGTAGCCGCGGTCTCGAATCCGGTGAAGATCAAGTCTCCACGGATGTCTGCAATGTAGTTCAAGCTCCCAAATCTGACCTGATGGCTAGGGGCGTAGCTTTCGATATGCTCCAAATGGCCAAACGAATTGGCCCGCAGTGCGAAGCCACCGAACACAAAGATTTGTCCAGGGAGGAAAGTTTCTCCTTGGGCAGCGTCATTATTGACGGTTGAAGGGGCCATTAAACCTTTTGGTGACAACAAAGTGGAACTCTCAATGAAAGCACCAATGTCGGTGTCAAAACCGGCGGATCTTGGGTAGGGGGTCCCGAACTGTACGTCTAAGGTCGATGGTAACAGGAGACAGGGGACACAATGTTTTATCCAGGTTCGGGCCCTCTCTATGGAGGTAATACCCTATGTCCTGCCTGATTGATCTGGATGAATATTAGTATTACAAGAGTTGATCTACCACGAGATCGTAATGGCTAAACCCTAGCGGTCTAGCTTGTATGGCTATGGTAATGTATCCCTCCTCCAGACTAAGTCCTTCTGTTTATATAGACACCGGGAGGATCTAGGGTTACACAAGGTCAGTTACAAAGAAAGGAATCTACATATTTGGTCGCCAAGCTTGCCTTCCACGCCAAGGAGAGTCCCATCCGGACACGGGTGCAATCTTCGGTCTTCGTATCTTCACAGCCCATCAGTCCGGCCCATGGCTAACAGGTCGGACGCCCGAGGACCCCTTAGTCCAGGACTCCCTCAAAGGGGTCGGAGGCCCTCCTACGCCACCGCTGGGTGAAAGAGAACAACTACGTCGATAGTGGATTCCCTCCCTCACCGATGGCGACAACGTTCAAAGGATCGATATAGTTAACTAGAGGGGGTGTGTGTATAGGCAACTAACAATTTTAGCTTTTCTTTACCAATTTAAACTGTGCATCAAAGTAGGTTGTCTATATGTGCAACTAGGTGAGCAACCTATATGATGCAGCAACAACAAGCACACAAGCAAGCAAGGGATAGGACACAATATAAAATTGCACAAGTAAAGGAACGAGATAACCAAGAGTGGAGCCGGTGAAGACGAGGATGTGTTACCGAAGTTCCTTCCTTTTGAAGGGAAGTATGTCTCCGTTGGAGCGGTGTGGAGGCACCATGCTCCCTAAGAAGCCACTAGGGCCACCGTATTCTCCTCACGCTCTCACACAATGCGAGATGTCCTGATTCCACTATTGGTGCCCTTGAAGGCGGCAACCGAACCTTTACAAACAAGGTTGGGGCTCTCTCCACAAATTAATTGGAGGCTCCCAATGAAACCACGGAGCTTCACCACAATGGAATATGGCTCCGAGGTGACCTCAACTGTCTAGGGTGCTCAAACACCCAAGAGTAACAAGATCCACAAGGGATTAGTGGGTGAAATCAAATTTATCTTGGTGGAAGTGTAGATCTGGGCCTTCTCAACCAATCCCTAGAAAATCAACAAGTTTGATTGGCTAGGGAGAGAGATCGGGCGAAAATAAGCTTGTGGAGCAACAATGGAGTTTTGGGGGAGAAGAGGTGAGTCTTCTTGGAGAAGAAGACCCATTTATATAGAGGGGGGACACATCCAACTGTTATGCTACCCGCAGCCCGCATCTGGGCGGTACTACCGTAGCCGGAGCGGTACTACCGCTGCCACAACGGTACTACCACTGTGGCAAGTACTACCGCTGTGGCAACAGGCATAGGGCAACCATGGCCGAGGGAGAAGAAGTACATGCACTAGGCCAGTACTACCACCCTGTGGGCGGTACTACCGCCGATACGCGGTACTGCCGCTCCCTGCAGCCGCTGGAAAACAGAGGAGGACAGCGAGCGAAGCGGCTGTTGGAGCGGACGTAGGAGCGTTACTACCGCTAATATAAGCGGCACTACCGCGCCCTACTGCTGTCCCTACTACCACTCCCCTGTGTGGTCCTTTACGGAAACCCGACACAAAAAATCGACACCACAGCAGGGGCGGTAGTACCAGCGGCACTAACAAGCGGTACTACCGCCGGTAGGCGGTACTACCGCCCTGACCGCAGTACTACCGCTTAGCACTCAGCACCCCTTGTTTTGCACAACACGGATACTCCAAAGAAGCTGGAAGAAGGCGAGGGCGCAAGGAGAGAGTGTAAGTGATGATTCCACCCATACTCTTCCGAAACGGATCCCCTCTTGATAGAACGGTTATCCCTATGACTCTATTCCACCGAAAAGAAACGGGGGAAAATAATCCGTCTAAAGTGATGTCCTCGAGGGGAAACAATCGCATAGTGCCTTTATATTAGATAACCTAAAAAGCTTAATGCACACGATTAGTCTGCAAAAGTATTGTCATCAATCACCAAAACAAACAAGGGATAATTATGCCCTAACAATCTCCCCCTTTTTGGTGGATTGATGACAACACAGGATTTGCAGAAAATATAGTAACAGGAAATTAAGCAAACCAACTCCCTACAAAATATAGACGGGCTCCCCCCTAGAGTTGTGCACCAAGGAAATTAGCCTGAAAGGCTATGTGCACATCTTTAGGATCAAACTTCCCCTATATTTTATAGACAGGCAACATCCTTGCATATAAGAATAATAACAAGTACATCTAAGCAAGGACAAGCATGAGAGCAATAATATAAGTGCCGGTAATGATGCATCTCATAAGAGAACAGAGTACTTGAGACTAAAGTAGATAAGATAGGGTAGTTCACATATGTCTTACACCATATGGTCTCACTCATAGCCGAACAGAGTTCAAAACAAGAAAGCAAACGAACACGACGAACACGAACAGACACGCAAACACAAAACCCAAAGCAAATCCCTAACTCTCCCCCTTTGGCAGCAAGACACCAAAGGTAAAGGGACGACACAAGACACGATGGTAGTAGATCTCCATGACATCACCAGTCATGCTCCTCCTCCTCCTCAAAGTCCTCTGCAGCATGAGGAGAAGCGCGAACTCCGGTGTCCTCCTCAGTGTCAGACCACGGGCAGTGCAGTCTGGTCCAAGACTCCTCATCAGTGGTCCGCTCCTCAGAGCCACTAGCAACCTCAATGCCAACATGTCTCATAATGGCCTTATCACAACGACGAGCCATCTTGGCCTCGTTGTGAGGCTTGTACTGGCCCTTGGCCTGAAAGCAAAACAGACGCTTCATCTTCTCCTTGAGTTTCCCCGCCCAAGAGGGCTCCTTAGATGGGGGCACATACTCCTCCCCATCATTATCCTCATCATCTGCATCAGATAAGACAGTCTCCTGCACCGGAGGTGCCGAAGTAGACTTAGTCCACTTCTCCTTCTGACGCAGCTCGATAGTATCATGAGAAACCATATTGTTTGTGACAAGCTCCTCATCTGGAAACTTGGCTACCCAAGTGTCTTTGATAAGATGCATAAGATAGGGTCCAGAAATGATGCACTTGTGCTCCATGACAGCAGAGTGAAGTTCAGAGCACATCACATGTGACACATCCAGCACCTGCTGAGAGCCCTACTCTTCTTGACAGAATAGAAGCAAGTCAACAAGGTAAGAGTGCACCTGGTCCAAGTTGCCGACCCGAGGAAACAGGGTATTCCAGAAGATCCGATGCATAATGTCTAGGAAGGGCCAGAGCTCATAAGAAACCTTCCCAGTCTCAGACACCTTCCTGGTAGAATAGGGCCAAAGCTTTTCCTTATGAGTAGCGGCAATCTCCTTATGAGGGAGAAACCCAAGTGGGGTTTGGGCACCCTCATCATATTATGATAAGCTGACCATGAAGTCCTATGGTGCGGACAGAGGATGACCATTGGTCATCCAAGACAGAGTGCGGGCAGGATCATGCCCAAAGTGAACGGTGGCAAAGAACTGGGCCACGAGCTCGGCATCAAAGTCCTTGTTGAAAGTAATGATCCTCTTGATATCCAACTCCTCACATCTCTGCAGAGCATTCCCAATGTATCACAAGTCCTTCTCCATGTGCGAGAGATCGACAGACTTGACCTTCACACACAAGTTCTTCTTTTGCTTCAAGACATCGTGATAGATGGACTGCTGAAATCTGTTCCAGAATGGACGGCTCTGAAGAGCAGGCTCCTGGTCCACATGGTAGGGATTGTGCTTCCTCTTGGTATAGAACTCTATTGTAGACATCTAATTAGCACGCTTGCGCCTAGCAGAGGTGTTCGATGTTGGGACCTTGGCCTTGCGTTTTGGTGGCTCAGTCGAGCCACCCTCATCAACAGTTGCAACAGCCTCTGGTGCATCCAAAGAGCGATAACACTTGGAACCGGCTGCACGGTCTGGATTCTTGCGGCGAGTCGGATGCTCGGAGCTACTACCACCTTAAACACACACACACACAGACACACACACACACACACAAGAACCACAAGAGCAAGAGAGCATAAGCCAAGGAAAGACAAACACCAAAGATGGAAAATTAGGTAGAGTCATATGGGCATTAGCATCTTAGAGCGGTAGTATAGCGCACCAGAGCGGTAGTACCGCTTATAAGTGGTAGTACCGCTAGGGTGCAGTGGTAGTACCGCCGGAGCAGTTGTCAGCAGGCTGACACCTACCGCGGCAAGATCCGGTACTACCGGAGATGCAAAAGTCCATATTTCTATACCTAATCATCAATCTACCTAGTCTAGCAGTCTCCCAGGTCCTTCCTAAGCCTCGATTCAACCAACAAATCGAGGAATGCAACGAATATAGCCCAAAACATAGATTCAAGAAAGAGAACCAAGGGAGAGAAGAACGGGGGCAATACTGGCATCCATGGCAAGAGGAGAGGGTGGGGAACGATCCCACCGGTTGGAACCGAGGGAGACGGCCTGGATCCGGCGGCCCGGCGGCGGACCTCCGGTGCTTGGGGCGTCGCCTGAGAGAGGAGACGACGAGGCGATGGGGCAAACTGAACGGGTATGGGGGAGTGGAAACTCCCCCTGCCCGACACATATCCCACACAAGCAGCCCTAAGCGGTAGTACTGCACAGGGCACGGTAGTACCACTTTGGTGCATATCTGAAGCACAACGCGCCCAGCTGTACCACTCCATGGTAGTACTGTGTCGGCAGGGTGGTAGTACCGCTCTGCTTCCGCGGTAGTACCGCTCAGGTGCCCCAAAGCAGGAACAAGGGGGAAAAGATGGCTTACACATGACTAGCAAGAAAATAGGAAGAACACACAAGACACAAGACAGGCCAAGGCAAACCCGAACACGACCACACTAGAGCACAACCACTCAAAAGAGAGAAGCACAAGCAAAAGGAAACAACTCACAGACAAACTCTCTAAAAGAGAGGGCGGTGGTCGAGATCACCTATGTTTGAGCTATATGGTATGGCACCGCGAAGATTTTAACCTTGGGCCCATGACCAACACTCATCTTTGAAGCACAAGTACCATCAAAATGGCTAATGTGAAAAGACTTGATCAATTTATGCATAATGGGGGGAGGAAGAGTTCATTGAGAGAACACCACTCCCCCTATGTCCATGCCAACATCTAAACAAGACAACAAGTTGAGTACGGTGAGGTGTGCAAGGGTTCAAGCCACATTGCTTGAATCAATGATATTTAGCTCATGCCTTAACTCGCGAAATCTTGCTTCATCCAAGGGCTTCGTGAAAATATCTGCAAGGTTATCATGAGTGTTGACATAGTTGAGCTCGATCTCCCTTCGCCTAATGTGATCCCGGATGAAGTGATACTGAAAATCAAAAAGCTTCGTCTTGAAGTGTTGAACCGGGTTGAGAGAAATCTTGATGGCACTTTCATTATCACACCAAAGAGGCACTTTGTCACAAATGGCACCATAATCCTTTAAAGTTTGCCTCATCCATAGAAGTTGTGCACAATAGCTATCGGCAACCACATACTCCGCTTCGATGGACGAGAGAGACACACAATTTGCTTATTGGAAGACCAACTCACCAAAGAGCAACCAAGAAATTGGCACCCTCCGGAAGTGGACTTCCTATCCACTTTGTCTCCTGCCCAATCAGAGTCCGAATAGCCCACAAGGTTGAAGTTAGATCCTCTTGGATACCATAGGCCAAAGTTTGGGGTATGAGCCAAATATCGAAAGATTCGCTTGACCACCACAAAGTGGCTTTCCTTAGGTACGGCTTGAAACCATGCACAAATTCCCACACTCAACATGATATCCGGTCTAGATGCACAAAGGTAAAGCAAGGAGCCAATCATGGAGCAATATACGTTTTGATCCACCGCTTTACCATTGGGATCTATGTCAAGTTGGCATTTGACGGGCATTGGAGTGGAAGCCGCCTTGACATCACTTAGCTTGAATCTCTTGAGCATGTCTTGAGTGTATTTGGCTTGGTTGATGAAGGCTCCTTCTCTTCGTTGCTTGACTTCAAACCCGAGAAAGAACTTCAACTCTTCCATCATGGACATCTTGAACTTGGAGGTCATGAGTGTGGCAAATTCCTTATTGAAAGCTTTGTTAGGGGAACCAAAGATAATATCATCAACATATAATTGGCACACAAACAACTCCCCTTTGACCTTCTTAGTAAAAAGAGTGGGGTCAATTTTCCCAATTTCGAAACCACGATCTTGCAACAACTCGGAAAGGTGGTCATACCACGCACATGGGGCTTGCTTAAGGCCATAAAGTGCCTTATTGAGTTGGTACACATGATCGGGAAAATAGGGATCCTTGAACCCGGGGGGTTGCCTGACATATAGCAACTCATTAATAGGACCATTAAGAAAAGAACTCTTCACATCCATTTGTTGTAACTTAAAATTATGATGAGATGCATAAGCAATCAACATGCGAATGGATTCAAGGCGAGCAACGTGAGCAAAGGTTTCACCGTTGTCGATGCCCTCGACTTGGGAGTAGCCTTGTGCTACCAAACAATCCTTGTTGTGAATGATAATTCCATGAGAATCTTGCTTGTTCTTGAATATCCACTTGGTTCCAATGACATTATGGTTCCCGGTTGGCCTTGGCACCAATCTCCACACCTTGTTGTGATCGAAGTTGTTGAGTTCTTCATGCATGTCATTAAGCCAATCCGGATCCTCGAGCGCCTCATAGACCTTTTTGGGTTCAACACAAGAGACAAATGCGTGATGTTCACAATAGTTTGCCAATTGTATACGAGTGCTTACCCCCTTTCGAATGCTTCCAAGCACATTTGTCATGAGATGACCCTTGGTTGCGAGCTTGGATGCGATCTTGGCGGCACGCCGCTCTAATTCCTCCTCTGGAGTGAGTTGAGGAGCGGTCACTTGATCATCTTGAGCGTCGTCTTGAGCTTGTTCTTGATCTTGAGCTTGCTCTTGATCTTGAACTTGCTCGGATGGGAGAACTTGACCTTGGGCATCGCTTGGTGATTCAACACCATCTTGAGGTAGATCTTGCCCTTGGTCTTGTTCATGAGGTTGAGGGCCTTCACTTTGTTCTTCGGAAGCGTGTGGGTCTTGGGTTGGTGATGGTTCCACTTGAGTAGAAGATTGTCCTTCTCCTTCGGCCACAAGGGGTTCCTCAATGGGTAGGATAAAACCAACACCCATTCTTCTTATGGCTTGGGGAGGAATTTCATCACCTACATCACAAGTACCACCTTGCTCCACTTGGGAGCCGTTACTCTCATCAAACTCCACATTACACATCTCCTCAATAAGTCCCGTGGACTTATTGAGGACACGGTAAGCATGAGAGTTTGTAGCATAACCAATAAATATGCCCTCACGAGCTCTAGCCTCAAATTTAGACAAACGAACACCTTTCTTGAGAATGAAACACTTACACCCGAACACCCGGAAGTACTTGAGGTTGGGCTTGTTACCGGTGAGTATCTCACATGGAGTCTTGTTCAAGCCTTTGCGGAGGTAGAGCCGATTGGATGCATGACACGCGGTGTTGATGGCTTTGGCCCAAAAGTTGTATGGAGACTTGAACTCCGCCATCATGCTTCTTGCCGCATCCATCAACGTCCGTTCTTCCTCTCCGCTACACCATTTTGTTTAAGGGTGTAAGGTGTGGAATATTGATGTTTGATCCCCTCATCACTAAGAAACTCATCCAAGGTGTAGTTCTTGAACTCGGTGCCGTTGTCACTTCTTATTGTCAAGATCTTTGCATTGTGTTGACGTTGAGCTTCATTTGCAAAGTCAATGACGGTTTGTTGGGTCTCACTCTTCCTCTTGAAGAAGTACACCCAAGTGTATCTTGAATAGTCATACACAATCACCAAGAAATACTTTCTACCACCAAGACTATCACAGGATGAGGCGCAAAGAGATCCAAGTGAAGGAGCTCCAAAGGCCACTTTGAGTAAATGATAGTCATGGGAGGGTGAGCCTTCTCATGTAGCTTTCCTTCACTGCAAGCACGATCTTTGGAAAAACTAACATTTGTTAGTCCACAGTCATGGTCCGCCTTGAGAAGACTTTGCAAAGATCTCATATTGGCATGGGCTAAACGGCGATGCCAAAGCCATCCCATGTCAACTTTAGCCATTAGGCATGTCGCGGTCTTAGTGGGTCACTCCGAAAAGTTAATCACATAGAGGCCGTTATCGACATGCCCAACAAAGGCTACTTTAAGAGTCTTGCTCCACAAGAGGGCCACAATATCAATATCAAAGAAAGTGGCAAAGCCCATGATTGCAAGTTGACGAACAGAAAGTAAATAGTATGCAAGGGACTCAACAAGCATGACCTTCTCGATTGTGAGATCATGAGAAATGACAACCTTGCGCATCCCCAATACCTTACAGAATGAGGCATCACCCCACTCGATGTTGGTGGGCATAGATGGAATCTTTTGCACATCCACCACCAAGTCCTTGCTTCCGGTCATATGATTAGTGGCTTGATAATCCCCAAGTGCAGGGAATCATCGTAGCAATTTACAAAGGTGGAAGTGATAAGTATGGAGTGTCGAACCCACAAGGAGCTAAAGGTAAGATCAATATTCTCTCAAGCCGTATCTTCCACTGATACGACTCTACGTACACCGAACGTTTGCTTCCAACTAGAAACGATAAATAAAACTACGTTGTGGGTATGAAGTGGATAACTTTGTATGATATCGGAGAGCTAAAATATAAAAGTAGGTGTTGTTATCATATAGTTAGAATATATTACTAAATATTATAAAATAGCGAGTGTGGAATAATGGTGGATCGGTGTGCGTGTCGGTGTTCTGGGAACGGGGGTCCCCAGACTTGCCTGCCTGCGGCGTGGCCCAAGTGGGGGCCTAGCGTGGCCCATCTTCATCAGCTCTAGCTCAAGACCCTCGCGAGGGGCCAAGCCTCGAGGGGCGGACTACCGGAAGCTTCCTCAGTGGCAGCCTCATCAGGTAGGCTCGCGAGGAGGCGGAGATATCAAGGTAGGGGTACCTCGGGAGGAGCCCGTGACGCAAGCCATGACGATCGAGACCAGGCGGGCGCCAGGCGGGCGCAGGCCTACGCAGTGACCTTGTTTCCCCTTTGGTGCAAAGGGGGCAAGCACAGGCCAAGGCATCGGGCAAAGGTTGCCATTCCGGTGCAACAAGACCAAGACCAGCAGAGCGGCAGGACGGAGGTCACTGTGGAGCCCAAGACGGCGTCATCACCAGTACTTTTGGCAGCCAAAGACCACCTTTGGTCAGGATAACTTGTACTAGATGTTCCCCTTCAAAATGGCCAATTGTTGGCGCCCTTCCCGCTCATTATTTGGGGAGAGGCCCAGGGCCTCTATAAATAGAGCTAGCCACCAGAGAGTAGAGACATCTAGAAAAACCCCGAGACATCTAGAAATCTGGTAGAGCCCTAGCAGAGAAAGAGAGAGAGGCGACTGAACTCACCCTAGCAGTTCATCGCACCAGCTCAAGAACACCTCTCGCGAGGCTGTTATTCCCTTGTACTGTTCATCATCAGCCCCCTGAGGCAATCCACCATACCACACACTGGAGTAGGGTATTACACCACAATGGTGGCCCGAACCAGTATAAACCTTGTGTCCCTTGTGTTGTTCGTTGTTTCCAGCTTAGATCACGCGAGGAGATTGGATGTAGATTGATAGGGGAGAGATCTCCGCGCGCACCCCAGTGTTCGAACCTCAAGGGTCTGCCGGAACCCAAAATCCGACATTTGGCGCGCCAGGTAGGGGTGCGCCAGAATCTTTCTTCCGCTGTTCGCGTGTGATCTTCTGTCGTGTCCATGGCTGACGCTCGTCGGGCTCGCACTAAGCACCGGGCTGCTCTCGCCTCCCGCGTCGCCCAGACGGCGCTCGTCGGTGGACGCCCTCGTTGTTCCCCGTCGCGTGCCGCCAACGCGGCCACTGGCCCGGCAGGGAACGAGCAGCAGGACTCATCCCAGCATCCTTCGGTACGGCGGGGAGGCCGCACCGCCACATCGTCGCTGACTCTAGCCGCTTCGTCGTCCCACGCCCGTCGCGCCCCCACGGACGCGCATGCCGCGCTGCTCCTGGCAAGAGAGCTCTTGCACTACCACCCCGTCGATGACCTCTACGAAGACTGGCTCGCCCGCATCACCGAGCTCGTCAGCGCCGCAGGGGGCTCCCCCTTGCCGTCCCTCTCGCTACCTTGCCCTCCATTCCGCGCAGGAGGCAAGGATCAGGAAGTGCCTCCACCACCTCCTCCCAAGGAGGTTCCCTGGCTCCAAAGCGCGCAGCCCCAGGGTGAGACCCTCCGCGTCCAGCGTGTGCGTAGCAAGAAAGGAGCTGCCAAGAGATCCCTCGTCCCCAAGAAGGCGCACGCGCGCTCCCGGCGCCGGCGCGCCAAGATCGCGTCCCTGCACCTCCACGCCAAGACCCCGCGTTGCTCCAAGTGGCGGCGCGCGGTAATCCCCAGGAGCAAGACCAGTACCAGCAAAAGGCACCGGTGGCCACAGCAGGCTGCCGTGCCCTCACCCCCGAGCTCATCGACTTCGACTTCGCCCACATCCGTCTGCCATACAACGCCATCCTCGGGTACCCAGCCCTGGCCAAGTTCATGGCAGTGACTCACCATGGATACAATGTCCTGAAGATGCCAGGAAGCGGTGGAGTCATCACCGTACCCTGTGAAGAAAGGGACGCAGTGTGTTCACTTGAGCGCGCATTCCAAGCCGCAGCAATCGAAGACCCGGACGCAGAAACGGAAGAATTCCCGAGGCGAACCCCAAGAAGAAGAAGGCTTCGCCTGGCCCAAGCCATCAGGAGGAAGGCGCCTCCAGAGGTGTTGGGTCAGGATCTACGCCCAATCAGGGAGCGCCACCCTCTCTCACATAGGAAGGCGCGCCCGGCGCCCTCCTCAGGCAGGGCTCAGGGGCTCTTTCTTGGAGAGCCACCGACTTTGCCAAGGTTGCGAGGGAGGCGCTCGGGCACAACTTGGACGGGTGCTTCTAGGCACGTTTCCCTCAAGAAGGTACAAGGCAAGGAAGACCAAACCCTCAGGAGTTCATTGCAAGCAACACTCAGGAGCTACAGGAGTCGAGAGTCATGTGCGGCAGCCGCCGCTTGCCCACCATGGCCCCACATCTAGGCGAGGATGGTGGGCTGCGCGTCTGCGTCGACATGCCAGGGCTCAACCAAGCCGTGTCTCAGGAGCGCCTCTGGCCTTCGCGCGTGGGGCGTTGCGAGGGTCCACCTCATAGCTATGTTCGCATGCCTTTCGGCCTGCCAAACGCGGTCGCCGCTCATTAGCGCTTGCTGAGGAGCATTTTGGAGGCTCAGGAGGTCAGGCATCGTGCGGTCCTGGCGGAGATGGAGATGGCTCTCAGAGACCCACCTGTGCCCGTAGAGCCTCCTGAGGTTCCTGGGCCTGGGGGCTTGTGAGGGTCGACGTCTTCATCACGCATCGCCCGCTTCTTCAGCATCACTCCATCTTCAACGGCAGCAGGTGACATCTTTCTAAGTTCCGTTTTTAGCTGGGAGCGCCCACAAGGCCGCATTATTCCCAGGTCGCGTGGGTCCGTCCCTACGGCATGTATCCGTTTTGCTTATGCTCTTTACTTAGCTTGTTGGGGGCGCCCCTCAGGCTGCATCATCCCCGAGCTGCTCGGCCCTGGCCCTGCGGCGTTTTCTTTTCCCGCGTCTACTTAAAATGAATTTGCTCTTCCGCGCTCAATTATCACCTGCTGCTTATCGCGGACTTCTCCGCTTTCATGCAAAGCGCTTTCACGTTAAAAGGGGGGTACCTGAGCATCGCGACTCATGGACTCCTACTGGCTCTCTAGCCCTCACCCCCTGGCCTTGACCCACGGCATCGCGACCTGTCATACCAGCGGCGGCTGAGCTCGCTCGAGGGCCGGGACCTGAGGACGTAGAGCATTTGCATCCTAACCACCCTGTAGGAACACACCATTGATAAAGGCCAAGAGCCAGGCGCAACCCGCCTCGAGGTAGGGTCTCATGAGTCCCGCGCTGGCTCACGAGTGCCCAGATACACCTCTCCTAGCTCTACCATGTCGGCCACGTGTCAGGGCGGGGCTGTACACGCCCCGGGGGGTCCTCCCGGAGGGGAGCCCCCTCCCACGTACCAGTGGAAGCACCATGCTCCGTGCTGGCTGACGACACTGCCGAGGAGCGGCTATGCCCGTACACATACGGAAGCGCTATGCTCCGCGTTGGTGATAAACAACTGAGGGCGGCCTCCGGCCGTACCAACCTCAGGGAGCCCAGAGCTCAGTGTCCGGCACCATCGCAACGCCTCCCCTCGGGAGCGCTGCGCGAGGGGGCTGGGCACGGGGGCTACGCCCAGGCCTCGCCTGAGTGCACGCCACCCAGCCATGTCCCTCGGACCTGGTTGTCACGTGCCCCTCCCCAAGCGGAGCCAAGGTATGGAAACCCGTTTGAACATCAAGGGGGACTCCTGAGCATCGCGACTCAGGAGCCTAACTTGCCCCACAGCCCCTCACTCCTTAGTCCCGTCCTGGTTTCCGGTCGGGGCTAACACTGGGTGAGGTACGCGCGGGGCCGGGCCCTGCCTACGCAGAATGATCAATCCACTCCTCGTTTCCCCCTTTCCTACTTGTTGCTTGTGCATCAAGGGGGACTCCTGAGCATCGCGACTCAGGAGCCTAACTTGCCCTGTAGCCCCTCACTCCTTAGTCCCGTCCTGGTTTCCGGTCGGCGCTAACGTTGGGTGAGGTACGCTTGGGGCCGGGCCCTGCCGACGCAGAACGATCAATCCACTCCTCATTCCCCCCTTTCCTACTTGTTGCTTGTGCATCAAGGGGGACTCCTGAGCATCGCGACTTAGGAGCCTAGCTTGCCACGTAGCCCCTCACTCCTTAGTCCCGTCCTGGTTTCTGGTTGGGGCTAACGCTGGGTGAGGTATGCGCGGGGCCGGGCCCTGCCGACGTAGAGCGCGAGCAAGTAGGGGAGAAAAATGCAAATTCCAGGAAATTCAAAGCAAATATTACAAGCTATAGATTGTTTTTACGACGCCAAACACAAGTTTAAATGCCTCCGCGCGGCATGGTGCATGTTGCAGGAATAAAAACAGGACAGAAGCCGTGAAGGGATCACTCTCCAGTGGAGTCGCCTCCTGGGGCCGCGGAGCTGGCGGCACCGCGCCCGGGCAAGATGCTAAAGGCGCGGAACCTCCCAAGCAAAGCTTCGGCTCGGCCTTCCATGGCCTCAATGGCAGCGGCGACAGCGGCGGCAAGGTCGCCGCTCACGGGCTCTAGCAGGCAGTCGAGGTCGACGTTCGGGTCCCGTAGGTAGACGTGGCTGAGGACACACGTCAGCGCCGCTGAAGACAGGGCGCGCGCCTCGGCCTCGGCCGTGGGGCCAAGGCCGTCTACGACATCTTCAAGGGCACGGACCAGGAAGGGAAGCAGCTTGGCGGGGACGTCCTCTGCGCCGGCCAGCGGCTCCTCCAAGCCGCTCTCGTAAAGCGTCTTCAGCACGGCACGAGCCCTCTTCTCCATCTTCGCGAAGGCCACCTGATCCTCCGCCAGGACCTTCACCTTGGCGTCCAGCTCGGCCCTCTCCGCCTGCAGCGACCGCTCCAATGTCTCCAGTTCGCCGTGGCGGTCATCGAGCTTGGAGTCCCGGTCCTTGACGGCAGCCTCCTGAGCCTTCATCTCCTTCTCCTTCTCCTAGCGGCCGTGGACCTCCTTGGCGAGCTCGTCGTGCAGGCCTTGCAGCTCGACCTCCAGCTCCTTGCAGCGAGCCTTGGCAGCCGCAGCGTCGCCCAGGGCAGCATTGCAGGCGGCCTTGGCTTGGTTGGCGGCCTACTTCTCCCCATCGGAGGCCGCCATGGCCTGGCTCAGCGCTGCTCGGACAGAGGCAGCAGAACGGGCCCAGCCAGAAGCTAGCTCCAGGCGCCCGGCCGCTAGGCGAGGGTCTGCACTCAGAAGATCCTCCCGCGGCTAACTCAGTTCGCTGGCGACCTGGTCTAGGACGGTGGCAGAGGAAGCAGAAGAGGCGAGAACCAGTGGAGTGGGCGAAGAAGACGGCGTGATCACAGTTTGGCAGGAAGGAACCCCCTGGGCCTTGGTCGCCCCGGCTGCAGCATCAAGCACAATTGACTCAAGGCGTCCCAGGCGGCCTCGCGAGGACGATCAGACCAGGGAGGCACGAGCCATGCCGTCTTCCTCCCCAGCGGACGAAGGCACTGCCCCGGCAGATGTACTCGCCCCAAGCGGAGCCGCAGAAGCCCCTCTCAACCTCTTCGCCGCAGGCGCCGGCCTGACAAGAGAATATGGATGTCAAGCCTCGGCGGCAGAAACCAAGCAAAGCAGGAATCAAGCACTTACTGGTCGTCGCTCGCGGACCCAAGCAACTTCTGGCCGAACTTGAAGCCCGAGAGCCTGCAGCTTGGGTTAGCCTCGGGAGGCCCGGAAGCAGAAGCCACGTCGGGAGGGCTGGGGCTGGCTTCAGACCGCCCAGGGATCGGAGCGGACCCGGGGGGAACCAGCCCCGACCTGCCCTTTCCTGTGACCAAGGGAGAGTCCTCCCGTCCTCGCCCGGCGCCGGCATCGTCATCATCCGGCATGGAGCGGAGGGCCCGAGTCCTGAGCCGAGGGAAGGACTCCCCCGACTCCTCGCCAGTCGCCTCGAAGACAGACTCTTCCTCCTCCGCATCTTCTTCCTCCTCACTCCCGTTGGAGCTGCCAGAGGACACGTCCACCATCGCCAGCGCCGCAAGATCCTCGGGAGCTACCGCGGGCACCAGCCCCTCACCGTTAAAGGTGCGCATGGCGTTCACCGCCTGCTCCCAGACGTCGCGAAGGAATAGGGGGACGGGGGCGCCCACCGGCTTCGCCACATCTTCCCCAACCAAGGAATGGAGGGCCGCGACCAGATTTTCATCGGTCAGGGCCTCAGAGCTTAGGGGCAAGGCGGCGTCCGCTTCCCCAAGCCTCCACAACGGGAGCGAGTGCTCCTGGAGCGGAGCCACCCGGTGCTCCCAGAACTCCCTCTGGAGCGTGGCTCCAGTCAGCTTCGCCGCCCCCAAGTTGCTCGGCCTCAGGTCCGCGTTCATCCTCTTCAGCACCGCCCTCGCGCGGGGGTCGACGAGCTCCACGCAGGACCACGCGTCGACAGCCTTGGGCTGCCCCGTGGGCAACACCAGACGGGGGTGGAGGTGCCCGACGTCCACCATGACCCACTTGCTCCGGAAGCCTTCGATCCTGTTCCAAGGCTTCAAGATAGCATTGGAATTGGAGTACGCGATGAAGCTCGCACATGCGGAGACATGGACACCAAAAACCCAGAGGGAAAAATAGTGATGCAACAAGGCCACCGAGGGCTTTACCCCGACGTGATCCTCACAGTAGTAAGCAAAAAATCGCCAGGAGAAGAACGGAGTTTGGGTGGAGGTGCAGAGCCTGCAAGTTGTACTGTCGGAGGACAGCAAAGAAGAACTCAGAGAAAGGAGGCACCAGACCGGCGACAATGGCGCTCACAAAGAGCGGATAGAAGGTGCTCCCCTTGACTTCACGCTGGTCGGAGCCGGCCTTGAGAACAGTCTCCCCCTTGCTGCTCTGCGCCACCATCATCAGGCGCGTAAGGGCGAGGTTCTTCTCCGACAGGTTCGGGGAATCCAGGGCCGGCGAGTACCAGGCCTCGGTCGGGGACTTGCGAGGCGCCATGGCGTGCCGGACCAGAAGGATTGAGACAGATCTGGAGGATTTCGGAAGCAAGAAGGAGGACAGCAAGAAAGGGGATCTGGAGCGAGGCGAAGGAGAACAAAGCAAGTAAGTCTGGCCCGGGCACCTCTTTTGTCAGATGGATAGTTGCCAAGGCGTCGTGGGGAAGCGCAGACGCCCACGTCCAATCAATCGCCACGCGGCGCCCAAGGCCGCAGGCTGTTAGGGCCCGCGGCGCTCCGCGCTTGCCCCTTCGTTTCCCTGCTGGGCCAAGCCCGGGCGCGCCTTGGGCCCGGGGGCTACTATCGGCGTTCTGGGAACGGGGTCCCCAGACTTGCCTGCCTGCGGCCTGCGGCATTGTCCAAGTGGGGGCCCAGCGCGGCCCATCTTCATCAGATCAAGCTCAAGACCCTTGCGAGGGGCCAAGCCTCGCAGGGCGGACGACCGGAAGCTTCCTCAGTGGCAGCCTCATCAGGCAGGCTCGCGAGGACGCGGAGAGATCAAGGCAAGGGTACCTCGCGAGGAGCCCGTGACGCAAGCCATGACGATCGAGACCAGGCGGGCGCCGGCCTGCGCAGTGTCCTTGTTTCCCCTTTGATGCAAAGGGGGCAAGCACAGGCCAAGGCATCGGGCAAAGGTTGCCATTACGGTGCAACGAGACCAAGACCAGCAGAGCGGCAGGACGGAGGTCACCGTGGAGCCCAAGACGGCGTCATCACCAGTACTTTTGGCAGCCGAAGACCACCTTTGGTCAGGATAACTTGTACTAGATGTTCCCCTTCAAAATGGCCAATTGTTGGCACCCTTCCTGGTCATTATTTGGGGAGAGGCCCAGTGCCTCTATAAATAGAGCTAGCCACCACAAAGTAGAGACATCTAGAAAACCCCGAGACATCCAGAAATCTGGTAGAGCCCTAGCAGAGAAAGAGAGAGAGGCGACTGAACTCACCCTAGCAGTTCATCGCACCAGCTCAAGAACACCTCTTGCGAGGCTGTTCTTCCCTTGTACTATTCATCATCAGCCCCCTGAGGCAATCCACTACACCACACACTAGAGTAGGGTATTACACCACAACGGTGGCCTTTAGACTATGTTCATGATAATTGAGTTCATCTAATCAAATTATTTAATGAACTCCCACTCAGATAGACATCCCTCTAGTCATCTAAGTGAAACATGATCCGAATCGACTAGGCCGTGTCCGATCATCACGTGAGACGGACTAGTCATCAACGGTGAACATCTCATGTTGATCGTATCTTCTATACGACTCATGTTCGACCTTTCGGTCTTCCGTGTTCCGAGGCCATGTCTGTACATGCTAGGCTCGTCAAGTCAACCTAAGTGTTTCGCATGTGTCCCGAGGCCATGTCTGTACATGCTAGGCTCGTCAACACCCGTTGTATTCGAACGTTAGAATCTATCACACCCGATCATCACGTGGTGCTTCGAAACAACGAACCTTCGCAACGGTGCACAGTTAGGGGGAACACTTTTCTTGAAATTTTAGTGAGGGATCATCTTATTTAAGCTACCGTCGTTCTAAGCAAATAAGATGTAAAACATGATAAACATCACATGCAATCAAATAGTGACATGATATGGCCAATATCATTTTGCTCCTTTTGATCTCCATCTTCGGGGCTCCATGATCATCGTTGTCACCGGCATGACACCATGATCTCCATCATCGTGTCTTCTTGAAGTTGTCTCGTCATCTATTACTTCTACTACTATGGCTAACGCTTTAGCAATAAAGTAAAGTAATTACATGACGTTTATGTTGACACGCAGGTCATAAATAAATTAAGACAACTCCTATGGCTCCTGCCGGTTGTCATACTCATCGACATGCAAGTCGTGATTCCTATTACAAGAACATGATCAATCTCATACATCACATATATCATTCATCACATCCTTTTGGCCATATCACAATCACAAGGCATATGCTGCAAAAACAAGTTAGACGTCATCTAATTGTTGTTGCAAGTTTTTACGTGGCTGCTATAGGTTTCTAGCAAGAACGTTTCTTACCTACGCAAACCACAACGTGATATGCCAATTTCTATTTACCCTTCATAAGGACCCTTTTCATCGAATCCGATTCCGACTAAAGTGGGAGAGACAGACACCCGCTAGCCACCTTATGCAACTAGTGCATGTCAGTCGGTGGAACCAGTCTCACGTAAGAGTACGTGTAAGGTCGGTCCGGGCCGCTTCATCCCACGATGCCGCCGAATCAAGATAAGACTAGTAACGGCAAGTAAATTGACAAAATCGACGCCCACAACTGCTTTGTGTTCTACTCGTGCATAGAAACTACGCATAGACCTAGCTCATGATGCCACTGTTGGGGATCGTAGCAGAAATTTAAAATTTTCTACGCATCACCAAGATCAATCTATGGAGTAATCTAGCAACGAGGGGAAGGAGAGTGCATCTACATACCCTTGTAGATCGCTAAGCGAAGCGTTCAAGTGAATGGGGTTGATGGAGTCGTACTCGTCGTGATCCAAATCACCGATGATCCTAGCGCCGAACGGACGGCACCTCCGCGTTCAACACACGTACGGAACGGAGACATCTCCCACGCCTTGATCCAGCAAGGAGGAGGAAGAGGTTGAGGAAGAGAGTCCAACAGCAGCACGACGGCGTGGTGGTGATGGAGTGGCAGTTCTCTAGCAGGGCTTCGCCAAACTCACCCGGAGGAGGAGAGGTATTGGAGGGGAGGGGCTGCCGCCAGGTTCAAGGGTGTGGCCGCCCTCCCACCCCTCCACTATTTATAGGTGGGGAGAGAGGGCGGCCCCCTAGATCCCATCTAGGGTTGGGGGGCGGCCAAGGGGGGGAGGAGTGCCTCCCAAGTCAGTGGAGGCCTCACCCCCTTAGGGTTTCCCCTCTCCCATGCGGCATGGGCCTTGGGGGGGCTGGTGCCCTTGGCCCATTAAGGTTAGGGCGCCCCCCTACAGCCCATGATGCTGTATTGTACGTGGTGGAACATTTTCCGGACCTCCGGACCCCTCCGGAATCCTCCTGAACCTTCCAGAAGCTTCCCGGTACAATACCGGAAAAAACCGAACTTTTCCCGGAACCCGAACAACAACTTTCCATATATAAATCTTTACCTCCGGACCATTCCGGAACTCCTCATGACGTCCGGGATCTCATCCGGGACTCCGAACAACATTCGGTAATCACATACAAGTCTTCCTAATAACCCTAGCGTCATCGAACCTTAAGTGTGTAGACCCTACGGGTTCGGGAACCATGCAGACATGACCGAGACAACTCTTCGGCCAATAACCAACAGCGGGATCTGGGTACCCATGTTGGCTCCCACATGTTCCACGATGATCTCATCGGATGAACCACGATGTCGAGGATTCAATCAATCCCGTATACAATTCCCTTTGTCCAGCGGTATTGTACTTGCCCGAGATTCGATCGTCGGTATCCCGATACCTTGTTCAATCTCGTTACCGGCAAGTCTCTTTACTCGTTCCATAACACATCATCCCGTGATCAACTCCTTGGTCACATTGTGCACATTATGATGATGTCCTACCGAGTGGGCCCAGAGATACCTCTACATTTACACGGATTGACAAATCCCAGTCTCGATTCGAGCCAAACCAACAGACACTTTCGGAGATACCTGTAGTGTACCTTTATAGCCACCCAGTTACGTTGTGACATTTGGCACACCCAAAGCACTCCTACGGTATCCGGGAGTTGCACAATCTCATGGTCTAAGGAAATGATACTTGACATTAGAAAAGCTTTAGCAAATGAACTACACGATCTTGTCCTAGGCTTAGGATTGGGTCTTGTCCATCACATCATTCTCCTAATGATGTGATCCCATTATCAACGACATCCAATGTCCATGGTCAGGAAACCATAACCATTTATTGATCAACGAGCTGGTCAACTAGAGGCTTACTAGGGACATGGTGTTGTCTATTTATCCACACATGTATCTGAGTTTCCTATCAATACAATTCTAGCATGGATAATAAATGATTATCATGAACAATGAAATATGATATAATAATAACTAATTTATTATTGCCTGTAGAGCATATTTCCAACAGTCTCCCACTTGCACTAGAGTCAATAATCTAGTTCACATCACCATGTGATTAACACTCACAGGTCACATCGCCATGTGACCAACATCCAAAGAGTTTACTAGACTCAATAATCTAGTTCACATCACTATGTGATTAACACTCAATGAGTTCTGGGTTTGATCATGTTATGCTTGTGAGAGAGGTTGTAGTCAACGGGTCTTGCCATATTCAGATCCCTATGTATTTCGAAAAACTTTATGTCATATGTAGATGCTGCTACCACGTTCCACTTGGAGCTATTACAAATTGTTGCTCCATTATACGTATCCGATATCTCTACTCAGAGCTATCCGAATAGGTGATAAGCTTGCATCGATGTAACTCTTTATGTCGAACTCTTTATCATCATGGCATACCGTATAGAGCCTAGGACAAGAGCATAGGGGACGACCTTCGTCCTTCCTCTTTCTTCTGCCGTGGTCAAGCTTTGAGTCTTACTCAACTTCACACCTTACAACTCTGGTAAGAACCCCTTCTTTGACTGATCTATTTTGAACTCCTTCAAAAACATGTCAAGGTGTGCGTTCTCTGAAAGTATCATCAGGCGTCTTGATCTATCTCTATAGATCTTGCCCAATTTGTAACCAACTTTATCCAGGTCTTCCTTTGAAAAACACTCTTCAAACAACCGTTTATGCTTTCCAGAAATTCTACATTATTTCGGATCTACAATATGTCATCCACATATACTTATCAATAAGGTTGTAGTGCTCCCACTCACTTTCTTGTAAATACAAGTTTCTAGCAAACATTGTATAAACCTAAAAGCTTTGATCACTCTATCCAAGCATATATTCTGACTCCGAGATGCTTGCTCTAGTCCATAGAAGGATCGCTGGAGCCAGCATACCTTTTAGCATCCTTAGGATCGACAAAACTTTGATTGTATCAAATACAACTCTTTCTTATGAAAACTGGTAAGAAAACTTGTTTTTGACATCCATCTGTCAGATTTCATAATCGAAAAATACAGCTAATGCTAACATGATTCCGACGGACTTAAGCATCGCTACGGGTGAGAAATTCTCATCATAGTCAACTCCTTGAACTTGTGAAAAGACTCTTTCCCACAAGTCGAGCTTCATAGACGGTAACATTACCGCCCACGTCCGTCTTCTTCTTAAAGATCCATTTTTCTCAATGGCTTGCCGATCATCGGGCAAGTCCACCAAAGTCCATACTTTGTTCTGATACATGGATCCTATCTCGGATTTCATGGCTTCTAACCATTTGTCGGAATACGGGCCCACCATCGCTTCTCCATAGCTCGTAGGTTCATTGTTGTCCAACAACATGATATCTGAGACAGGATTACCGTACCACTCAAGAGTAGTACATATCCTTGTCGACCTACGAGGTTCGATAGCAACTTGATCCGAAGCTTCATGATCACTATCATTAACTTCCTATTCAATAGACATAGGTTCCACAGAAAACATCTTTCTATGTTGCATCACTCTCTGGTTGAAGTAAAGGTTCGACAACCTCATCAAGTTCTATCTTCCTCCCACTCAATTCTTTCGAGAGAAACTCCTTCTCGAGAAAGGACCCGTTCTTAGCGACAAACAATTTGCCCTCGGATCTGAGATAGAAGGTATACCCAACTGTCACCTGTGGGTATCCTATGAAGATGTGTTTGTCCGCTTTGGGTTCGAGCTTCTCCGGCTGAAGCCTTAAGCATCGCAGCCCCAAACATTAAGAAACAACAACTTTGGTTTCTTGTCAAACCAATGTTCATACGGCGTCGTCTCAACGTACTTATATGGTGTCCTATCTAAAGTGAATGCAGCTGTCTCTAATGCATAACCTCAAAATAATAGAGGTAGATCATAGATCGCACCATATCTCATAAGGTTTGACTACGATGTCCGGACACACCATTACCCTGTGGTGTTCCAGGTGGCTTCAACTGTGAAACAATTCCACAATGTCTTAAGTGTTTGCCAAACTCATAACTCAGAAATTCTCATTGATCAGATCGTAGGAATTTGATCTTCTTGTTATGATGATTCTTAACTTCACTCTGAAATCACTTGAACTTTTCAAACGTTTCAGACTTGTGCTTCATTAAGTAAATATACCTATATCTACTCAAATCGTCAGTGAAGATGAGAAAATAGTGATATCCACCGCACGCTTCAATTCTCATTGGATCACACGCATCAGCATGTATGATTTCCAACAAGTCACTTGCCCCTTTCATTGTACCTGAAAACGGGGTCTTAGTCATCCTGCCTATGAGGCATGGCTCGCATGTGTCAAGCGATTCAAAATCAAGTGACTCCAAACATCCATCGACATTGAGTTTCTTCATGCATCTTACGCCAATATGACCTAAGCGGCAGTGGCACAAGAAAGTGGTACTATCATTATTAACTCTACATCTTCTGGCATGAACATGTGTATTACCACGACCGAGATTCAATGAACCATTCACATAGGGTGCATGACCATGAAAGGTATTATTCATGTAAACAGAATAACCAGTATTCTCTAACTTTAATGAATAACCGTATTGCAATGAACATGATCTAATCATATACATGCTCAACGTAGACACCTGATAACATTTATCTAGGTTCAATACTAATCCCGAAGGCAGATGGAGCGTGCGATGGTGATCTCATCAACTTTGGAAACACCTTCCAACACACATCGTCACCTCGCCCTTAGCCAGTCTCCGTTTAGTCCGTAGCTTTTGCTTCAAGTCACCAATAATAGTAACTGAATCCGTTTAGTCCGTAGCTTTTGCTTCAAGTCACCAATAATAGCAACTGAAGCGGTATCCAATACCCAGGTGCTACCAGGAGTACTAGTGAGGTACACATTAATAACACGTATATACTTTGAAGTTGCTAGCCTTCTAATCTACCATGCATTTGGGGTAATTCCGCTACCAGTGACCGTTCCCCTTACAATAGAAGCACCTAGTCTCGGGTTTGGGTTCAACCTTGGGTTCCTTCACTGGAGCGGCAACTGTTTTGCCATCCATGAAGTTTCCCTTCTAGCCCTTGCCCTTCTTGAAACCAGTGGTCTTGTTAAACCATCAACACTTGATGATCCTTCTTGATTTCTACCTTTTGCAGTCTTAATCACCGCGGACAACTCCGGGATCAATTCCATCCCTTGTATGTCATAGTTCATCACGAAGATCTAGTAGCTCAGTGATAGTGGCTAGAGAACTCTATCAATCACTATCTTATCTGGAAGTTTAACTCCCACTTGATTTAAGTGATTTTAGCACCCAGACATTCTAAGCACATGATCACTAGCTGAGCTATTCTCCTCCATCTTTTTGGCAAAAGAACTTGTCAGAGGTCTCACACCTCTCAACACGGGCAGGAGCCTGAAATCCCAATTTCAGCTCTTGGAACATCTCATATGTTCTATGGCATTCAAAACGTCATTGGAATCCCGATTCTAAGCCGTAAAGTATGGTGCACTAAACTATCAAGTAGTCATCATGATGTGTCTGTCAGGTGTTCACAACATCCACAGACGACGTTGTAGGGGTTTGCACATCGAGCGGTGCATCAAAGACGTACGCCTTCTGTGTAGAAGTGAGGACACTCCTCGGACTATGGACCTAGTCCGCATCATTGCTTACAATATCTTTCAACTTAATCTTTCTCTAGGAACGTATTGAAACAGGGAGCTACAACGTGAGCTATTTATCTACAACATATTTGCAAAGACAATTTAGACTATGTTCATGATAATTGAGTTCATCTAATCAAATTATTTAATGAACTCCCACTCAGATAGACATCCCTCTAGTCATCTAAGTGAAACATGATCCTAATCGACTAGGCCGTGTCCGATCATCACGTGAGATGAACTAGTCATCAACGGTGAACATCTCATGTTTGATCGTATCTTCTATACGACTCATGTTCGACCTTTCGGTCTTCCGTGTTCCGAGGCCATGTCTGTACATGCTAGGCTCGTCAAGTCAACCTAAGTGTTTCGCATGTGTCCCGAGGCCATGTCTGTACATGCTAGGCTCGTCAACACCCGTTGTATTCGAACATTAGAATCTATCACACCCGGTCATCACGTGGTGGTTCGAAACAACGAACCTTCGCAACGGTGCACAGTTAGGGGGAACACTTTTCTTGAAATTTTAGTGAGGGCTCATCTTATTTAAGCTACCATCATTCTAAGCAAATAAGATGTAAGACATGATAAACATCACATGCAATCAAATAGTGACATGATATGGCCAATATCATTTTGCTCCTTTTGATCTCCATCTTCGGGGCTCCATGATCATCGTTGTCACCGGCATGACACCATGATCTCCATCATCGTGTCTTCTTGAAGTTGTCTCGTCATCTATTACTTCTACTACTATGGCTAACGCTTTAGCAATAAAGTAAAGTAATTACATGACGTTTATGTTGACACGCAGGTCATAGATAAATTAAGACAACTCCTATGGCTCCTGCCGGTTGTCATACTCATCGACATGCAAGTCGTGATTCCTATTAGAAGAACATGATCAATCTCATACATCACATATATCATTCATCACATCCTTTTGGCCATATCATATCACAAGGCATATGCTGCAAAAACAAGTTAGACATCCTCTAATTGTTGTTGCAAGTTTTACGTGGCTGCTATAGGTTTCTAGCAAGAACGTTTCTTACCTACGCGAAAACCACAACGTGATATGCCAATTTCTATTTACCCTTCATAAGGACCCTTTTCATCGAATCCAATCCAACTAAAGTGGGAGACACAGACACCCGCTAGCCACCTTATGCAACTAGTGCATGTCAGTCGGTGGAACCAGTCTCGCGTAAGAGTACGTGTAAGGTCGGTCCGGGCCGCTTCATCCCACGATGCCGCCGAATCAAGATAAGACTAGTAACGGCAAGTAAATTGACAAAATCGACGCCCACAACTGCTTTGTGTTCTACTCGTGCATAGAAACTACACATAGACCTAGCTCATGATGCCACTGTTGGGGATCGTAGCAGAAATTTAAAATTTTCTACGCATCACCAAGATCAATCTATGGAGTAATCTAGCAGCGAGGGGAAGTAGAGTGCATCTACATACCCTTGTAGATCGCTAAGCGGAAGCGTTCAAGTGAACGGGGTTGATGGAGTCGTACTCGTCGTGATCCAAATCACCGATGATCCTAGCGCTGAACGGACGGCACCTCCGCGTTCAACACACATACGGAACGGAGACGTCTCCCACGCCTTGATCCAGCAAGGAGGAAGGAGAGGTTGAGGAAGAGAGTCCAACAGCAGCACGACGACATGGTCGTGATGGAGTGGCAGTTCTCCGGCAGGGCTTCGCCAAGCTCACGCGGAGGAGGAGAGGTATTGGAGGGGAAAGGCTGCGCCAGGTTCAAGGGTGTGGCCGCCCTCCCACCCCTCCACTATTTATAGGTGGGGAGAGAGGGGGCCGGCCCCCCTAGATCCCATCTAGGGTTGGGGGCGGCGGCCAAGTGGGGGGAGGAGTGCCTCCCAAGTCAAGTGGAGGCCCTCCCCCTTAGGGTTTCCCCTCTCCCATGCGCATGGGCCTTGGGGGGGCTGGTGCCCTTGGCCCATTAAGGTTAGGGCGCCCCCCTACATCCCATGCTGCTGTATTGGACGTGGTGGAACATTTTCCGGACCTCCGAACCCCTTTGGAATCCTTCGGAACCTTCCGGAAGCTTCCCGGTACAATGCCGGAAAAAACCGAACTTTTCCCGAAACCCGAACAACAACTTTCCATATATAAATCTTTACCTCTGGACCATTCCGGAACTCCTCATGACGTCCGGGATCTCATCCGGGACTCCGAACAACATTCAGTAATCACATACAAGTCTTCCTAATAACCCTAGCGTCATCGAACCTTAAGTGTGTAGACCCTACGGGTTTGGGAACCATGCAGACATGACCGAGACAACTCTCCGGCCAATAACCAACAGCGAGATCTAGATACCCATGTTGGCTCCCACATGTTCCACGATGATCTCATTGGATGAACCACGATGTCGAGGATTCAATCAATCCCGTATTCAATTCCCTTTGTCCAGCGGTATTGTACTTGCCCGAGATTCAATCGTCGGTATCCCGATACCTTGTTCAATCTCGTTACCGGCAAGTCTCTTTACTCGTTCCGTAACACATCATCCCATGATCAACTCCTTGGTCACATTGTGCACATTATGATGATGTCCTACCGAGTAGGCCCAGAGATACCTCTCCGTTTACACGGAGTGACAAATCCCAGCCTCGATTCGAGCCAACCCAACAGACACTTTCAGAGATACCTGTAGTGTACCTTTATAGCCACCCAGTTACGTTGTGATGTTTGGCACACCCAAAGCACTCCTACGGTATCCGGGAGTTGCACAATCTCATGGTCTAAGGAAATGATACTTGACATTAGAAAAGCTTTACCAAATGAACTACACGATCTTGTGCTAGGCTTAGGATTGGGTCTTGTCCATCACATCATTCTCCTAATGATGTGATCCCGTTATCAACGACATCCAATGTCCATGGTCAGGAAACCGTAACCATCTATTGATCAACGAGCTAGTCAACTAGAGGCTTACTAGGGACATGGTGTTGTCTATTTATCCACACATGTATTTGAGTTTCCTATCAATACAATTCTAGCATGGATAATAAACGATTATCATGAACAATGAAATATGATATAATAATAACTAATTTATAATTGCCTCTAGAGCATATTTCCAACAGGCTCTAGGTTAATAGGTTAGTCCCAAAAACCATATAAACATGTAAATGGATATAAAACATCCAAGGTTGATAATATAATAGCATGATTACTTTATAAATTATAGATACGTTGGAGACATATCAGCATCCCCAAGCTTAATTCCTACTCGTCCTCGAGTAGGTAAATGATAAAAGCAATAGTTTATGAAGTGTGAATGCTAGCAAGTGCATGAGTTTCATCAATGATAGTTCCAAGCACTTTTCCTAGCATTATTATATATCATAACAATAGCTCATTTTCATAAAACTTTTCATGATCAAGTAACAAGCTATTCACATGTTAAAAGTATAGATCATAAACTCTCTTGAAACTAACAAACTATATTCTCAGTCATCAGACAATTGCAATTCATCTTATTTTCAGGAAGGGTCTATGTCAGAGCTTTGATTTAGCAAACTCCACATACTCGACTACCATTTAGTCTTTCACAATTGCTAACACTCACGTGATATTTATGGGTTCAAAGTTTTAATCGGACACAAAGAAAGATGGGGGCTTATAGATTCGCCTCCCAACCTTTTACCTCAAGGGTAATGTCAACAATAATAGTTCATGATAACTTACATCCAATTGGATATATATATATATATATATATATATATATATCAGGATCTTTCCAACACAATGTGCTTGCCAAAGGAAAAAATGTAAAAAGGAAAGGTGAAGATCACTATGCCTCTTTCATAAGGTAGAAGATAAAAGTAAAAGATAGGCCCTTCGCAAAGTGAAGCAGAGGTTGTCATGCGCTTTTATGGTTGGATGCACAAAATCTTAATGCAAAAGAACGTCACTTTATATTGCCACTTGTGATATGGACCTTTATTATGTAGTCCGTCTCTTTTATTTCTTCCACATCACAAGATCGTATAAAGCTTATTTTCTCCACATTAATAGATCATACGTATTTAGAGGGCAATTTTTATTGCATGCACCGATGACAACTTACTGGAAGGATCTTACTCAATCCATAGGTAGGTATGGTGGACTCTCATGGCAAAACTGGTTTAAGGAATGTTTGGAAGCACACGTAGTATCTCTACTTGGTGCAAAGAATTGGCTAGCATGAGGGGGAAAAGCAAGCTCAACATGTTGGATGATCCAAGACAATATACTTTATTTCAGATATAAGAAAACATAACCCATTACGTTGTCTTCCTTGTCCAACATCAACCTTTTAGCATGTCATATTTTAATGAGTTCTCACAATTACAAAAGATGTCCAAGATAGTATATTTATATGTGAAATCTCTCTTCCTTCAATATTCTTTCATGAACTGTTCAAGTGACCAATTCTATGTTTGCTAACTTTCAATAAGTTTACTACCTATACTTATTCTATGTGAAGTCATTACTCCCCATGGTATAAGCATATGAAACATATATAAATTCAGGTTTATGATATTTCAATTATTCAGCAATTTACTCATAGGATATACGTGAAGCACATGAGTAAATGACAAACTACTCCAAAAGATAATAGTGAAGGACACTGAGTAGTCAAACAATTAACTAGCCATGGGAGGATTCTTTTTCATTTAATAATTCAGATCCAATGATTTTATTCAAACAACAAGTAAAATTGAAAATACGCTCCAAGCAAAACACATATCATGTGACGAATAAAAATATAGCTCCAAGTAAGGTATACCGATAGTTTTGAAGACGAAAGAGGGGATGCCTTCCAGGGCATCCCCAAGCTTAGGGTCTTTCCACTCCTTATTCTCCTCATATCGATATCTCACCCAAAGCTTGAAAACTTCAATCACACAAAACTTAACGGAACTTCATGAGATAGGTTAGTATGATAAAGAGTAAACCATTCACTTTGGTAATGTGAAACACAAGGTCCATAATTTTTCTCACACAATGCCTACTTTACCATATCATTTATACAATTTATATTGAGAAATATAAGTCATAGAAACTAGAAAACAAGCAAACTATGCAATGAAAACAGAATCTGTCAGAAACAGAACAGTTTGTAATGATCTGAACACTAACGATACTTCTGCTACTCAAACAATTATGAAATAAATTGGTGTGCGTGAGGAATTTGTATGTTAATCTTCTGCAAAAGTAATCAGCACCAAATCACTCTTCTGTAAAAAATGGCAGCTAACCTCGTGAGCGCAAAGTTTCTGTTTTTTTACAGCAAGATCACATTAACTTTCACCCAAGTCTTCCCAAAGGTCCTACTTGGCACTTTATTGAAACAAAATCTATAAAACATGATTAATACAGTATATTAATCATGTAAACACACAAAACAATAAGGGTAAATATTGGGTTGTCTCCCAACAAGCGCTTTTCTTTAATGCCTTTTAGCTAGGCATGATGATTTCAATGATGCTCATATAAAAGATAAGAATTGAAACATAAAGAGAGCATCATGAAGAATATTACTATCACATTTAAAACTATCCCACTTCCTATGCCTAGGGATTTTGTGAGCACACAATTTATGGAAACAAGAATCAAGTAGCATAGGAAGGCAAAACAAGTATAACTTCAAAACTTTAAGCACATAGAGAGGAAAACTTGATATTATTGCACTCTTGCAAGCATGTATTCCTCCCTCATAATAATTTTCAGTAGCATCATGAATGATTTCATACCATAAGGTAAAGCATTCTTTTCATGATCTACAAGCATAGAAATTTTTCTACTCTCCACATAAGCAAAATTCTTCTCATTTGGCATAGCGGGATCACTAGTTCCTAAAGTTGACACTCTTCCAAACCCGCTTTAGATGATAGTATTATTCATACTCCAAAGGATATAAGTTAAGTTCATGGAGTATTCTAAAATTAATATAGACTAACCAATATCCAAGCTCAAAATATATAAGTGAAGCATACGAAGCATTCTATAAAACCATGCTCAAAAGATTTAAGTGAAGCACAAAAAGCAATTCTATAAGATCATACTTAAAAGATATAAGTGAAGCTCATGAAGCATTCTATAAACCAATGAAGGGCTATCTCATATTAGCATGGTTCTTAAAGGAAAAACAAAAAAACATAAATGACACAAATCATGTGAACAAAACAAAAACGGAGGTGTACCGATAATTTGTTGAAAAAGAAAGATGGGATGCCAACCGGGGCATCCCAAAGCTTAGATGCTTGAGTATCCTTAGAATATTTACTTGGGGTGCCTTGGGCATCCCCAAGCTTGAGCTCTTGCCTCTCTTTATTCTTCTCACATCGGTAAATCCTCGTTCTTCGAACACTTCATCCACAAAAAACTTTAACAAAAACTTTGTGAGATCCGTTAGTATAATAAAGCAAATCACTACCTTTAGGTACTGTTGCAAACTCATTCCAATTTCATATTAGAACTATATCTACTGTATTACAACTTCACCATGGTTCATACCCCCCGATACTACCCATAGATTCATCAAAATAAGCAAACAACACACGAAAAACAGAATCTGTCTAAAACAGGATAGTCTGTAGTAATCTGGAGGTTTAGTAAACTTCTGTAACTCCAAAAATTATGAAATAAATTTTAAAATTTTAAAGATTTGTACATAAGTAATGTGCAAAAAGTTTCAGACCCATTTGACCTTCAAGTGAAAAATGTAAAATCACACGCTACAGCCAAAGTTTCTGTTTTTGTTCTGCACATAGTAAACAAGCAATCTAATCATCCTAAAACCAAAGCTTGGCACATTATTTTTATAATACAATGGATATATAAGGGGATAATTATTTACAGAGAAACTTCCATGAAAAAATCTACATTGTTTCCGTGAGCATGAACACGAGTGCTCAAAGTCGACCCTCACTTCTTCAATGCATAACTTTCCAATCACTTCTCTTTTTGAAAAACTTATTAGGCATGAGAGGCAAGTATTTTTTTTTTGGTATTTTCACTCTTTTAATTTTTTTATGTTTCACCCACAACTAAACAGAAACAAAAAAGATAAACCAAAATCTACTTAATGAAGAAAGCAAACAAGCATACACGAGAGTATCAACCCCACGCTATTGCTCCCCGGCAACGGCGCCAGAAAAGAGCTTGATAATCCCCAAGTGTAGGGAATCATCGTAGCAATTTCCAATGGTAGAAGTGATAAGTATGGAGTGTCGAACCCACAAGGAGCTAAATTTAAGATCAATATTCTCTCAAGCCCTATCTGCCACTGATACGACTCTACGTACACCGAACGTTTGCTTCCAACTAGAAACAATAAATAAAACTACGTTGTGGGTATGAAGTGCATAACCTTGTATGATATCGGAGAGATAAAATATAAAATTAGGTGCTGTTATCACAAAGTTATAATATATTACTAAATATTATAAATAGCGAGTGTGGAATAATGGTGGATCGGTGTGCGGAATTGTCCTAGGCAATTGTTAACAAGACCGGTAATCACTATTGCAGTTTCATATGAGGGAGAGGCATAAGCTAACATACTTTCTCTACTTGGATCATATGCATTTATGATTGGAACTCTAGAAAGCATCCGCAACTACTAAATATCATTAATTTAAAACCCAACCATAGCATTAAAGCATCAAGTCCTCTTTATTCCCATACGCAAAAACCCCCTTACTCGGGTTTGTGTTTTAGTCAGTCACCAACACACTATAAGAGAATCATGAAAGTATTGCAACACCCTACAGCGGGAATCGCTCACGCTTGCGCGACACGGAGGGCACCATAGGACAACAACAAAGTAAAACATACAACTCATGCCAATCTAGACCATCAATCAACCCAAAGACAAAAGATATCTACTCAAAACATCATAGGATGGCAACACATCATTGGATCATAATATGTTGCATAAAGCACCATGTGCAAGTAGGGATTACAGCAGGTGTGCGGGAGAGTGGACCGCGTAAAAGAGATGAGGATGGTGATGATGATGGTGATGTTGATGAAGACGATCACCACGATGATGATTCCCCTCCCGATGGCACTCGGTGCCACCGAGAGAGAGGAGGAGAGGTTCTCCCCCTTGTGCTTCCTCCTCCATGGCCTCCCCCCTAGATGGGGAGAGTTTCTCCCTCTGGTCCTTGGCCTTCATGGTGATGATGGCCCCTTCGGGATCCTCCTCCATGCCCTCCGGTGATGATGGCCCCCTCCGGCAGGGTGCCGGAGAGGGTCTAGATTGGTTTTTGGTGGCTACAGAGGCTTCTGGCGGTGGAACTCCCGATCTACGTTAATTTTCCGAGGTTTCTGTATTTATAGGAATTTTTGGCGTCGGTCTCACGTCAAGGAGGTTCCCGAGCCGTCCACGAGGCAGGCCCACGCGCCTAGGGGGGGGCGCCCCACCCTCGTGGACGCCTCGGGACTCTTCTGTCCCAACTCTTTTACTCCGGGGTCTTCTTTTGGTCCATCAAAAATCGTCAATAATTGGCACGTCAATTGGACTCCGTTTGATATTCCTTGTCTGTAAAACTCAAAAACAAGGAAAAACAGAAATGGGCACAGGGATCTAGGTTAATAGGTTAGTCCCCAAAACCATATAAAACACCATGTAAATGCATATGGAACATCCAAGGCTGATAATATAATAGCATGAATACTTTATAAATTATAGATACGTTGGAGACGTATCAGCATCCCCAAGCTTAATTCCCGCTCGTCCTCCAGTAGGTAAATGATAAAAGAAATAATTTATGAAGTGTGAATGCTAGCAAGTGCATGAGTTTCATCAATGATAGTTCCATGCACTTTTTCTAGCACCATTATATATCATAAAAATAGCTCATTTTCATAAAACTTTTCGTGATCAAGTAAGAATCTATTCACATGTTAAAGTATAGATCATAAACTCTCTTGAAACTAACAAACTATATTCTGAGTCATCAGACAATTGCAATTCATCTTATTTTCAGGAAGGGTCTATGTCAGAGCTTTGATTTAGCAAACTCCACATACTCGACTATCATTTAGTCTTTCACAATTGCTAACACTCACGTGATATTTATGGGTTCAAAGTTTTAATCGGACACAGAGAAAGATAGGGGCTTATAGATTCGCCTCCCAACCTTTTACCTCAAGGGTAATGTCAACCATAATAGTTCATGATAACTTACATCCAATTGGATATATATATATATATATCAGGATCTTTCCAACACAATGTTCTTGCCAAAGGATAAAATGTAAAAAGGAAAGGGGAATATCACCATGACTCTTGCATAAGGTAGAAGATAAAAGTAAAAGATAGGCCCTTCGTAGAGGGAAGCACAGGTTGTCATGCGTTTTTATGGTTGGATGCACAAAATCTTAATGCAAAAGAACATCACTTTATATTTCCATTTGTGATATGGACCTTTATTATGCAGTCCGTCGCTTTTATTTCTTCCACATCACAAGATCGTATAAAGCTTATTTTCTCCACACTAATAGATCATACATATTTAGAGGGTAATTTTTATTGCATGCACCGACGACAACTTACTTGAAGGATCTTACTCAATCCATAGGTAGGTATGGTGGACTCTCATGGCAATACTGATTTAAGGAATGTTTGGAAGCACAAGTAGTATATCTACTTGGTGCAAAGAATTTGGCTAGCATGAGGGGGAAAATCAAGCTCAACATGTTGGATGATCCAAGACAATATACTTTATTTCAGATATAAGAAAACATAACCCATTACGTTGTCTTCCTTTTCCAACATCAACCTTTTAGCATGTCATATTTTAATGTGTGCTCACAATTACAAAAGATGTCCAAGATAGTATATTTATATGTGAAATCTCTCTTCCTTCAATATTCTTTCATCAATTGTTCAAGTGACCAATTCTATGTTTGTTGACTTTCAATAAGTTTACTACCTATACTTATTCTATGTGAAGTCATTACTCCCCATGGTATAAGCATATGAAACATATATAAATTCAGGTTTATGATATTTCAATTATTCAACCATTTACTCATAGGATATACGTGAAGCACGTGAGTAAATGACAAACTACTCCAAAAGATAATAGTGAAGGACACTGAGTAGTCAAACAATTAACTAGCCATGGGAGGATTCTTTTTCATTTAATAATTCAGATCCAATGATTTTATTCAAACAACAAGTAAAATTGAAAATACGCTCCAAGCAAAACACATATCATGTGACGAATAAAAATATAGCTCCAAGTAAGGTATACCGATAGTTTTGAAGACGAAAGAGGGAATGCCTTCCGGGGCATCCCCAAGCTTAGGCGCTTTTAGGTACCCATTTTGTAATGGGTCCTTTGATGTTAGTGACAAGGGTCTTAGGAACCCAAATATACCATTTGATGTACTCATAATAATAACCAACAAATTTAGGATAGACATGCCCATCACTAGCACGACATAACACATAGGAAGGGTTAAAATCGCCAGAATTGTTGGAAGGGGTGGCATTGCCCTTCTTGACACCACCACCCTTCACATGCTTCTTCTTCTTCTTAGAGGCACCCTCTCCCTCTTTGACAAAAGTTTGCATGAGAGGAGGAGGTCGTTTGGCCTTGTCATTCTTCTTCTTGTTCTTGGACTTGGGTGCAAACCCAATCCCTTTTTGGCCACAACTTCCTTTTGATTGCTCAAAAGGTTGTTGAGGTTCTTCTCACCTTGTACGCACGACAGAAGGCCTTTCTCAAGTTGCTCCTTCAAATTTGCATTCTCCTCAACAAGATGTCCATGCTCACAACAAGGGTTAGTAGCATTTGCATTATCAATTAAAACCATATGAGGAAAGGTGGCTTTCTCCTTGGTTAGCTTCACTTGAAGTTGATCATGAGACTCTTTAAGACTAGCATGAATACCCTTCAAGGCTTTGTGAGCCTTGTCAAGTATATGAAACTCCTCCTTGAGTCTAGCAAGGTCAACCCCATGTTTGGCCTTCTTGGAATTTAGCACATGAGACACAACAAGAGCCAAGAGATGTCATCGTTGTGCTTGGCTCCTCAAGATCTTTCTTTAGTTTAGCATGGTCAAAGTTGTGTGACTCCTCAAGAGCCAAGCGATGACCACGCTCTTCCTCAAGATCATTAGAGAGATCCGATATCTCATCGGCATAGTCACGACTATGCCCCTCCATCTTAGAGACGGTGTCTTCGTGAGCCTCGATCATGTCATTGGCTTCACCAAGTTGTTCCAAGAGAGCAACGAAGTGCTTCTTGGATTTACCCTTAAGCTTACTCATAAAAGACTCAAACTCATTTTCCTCCATGTTGGACCCCCCACTTTCATCAATGCAATCCGTCAAAGAAGAATTAGTAATGATGGTAGTTTTGATGTTGGGGTTACCTTGTTGGTGGCTTTGGCCATGAGGCACTTGGCGGTGATGTTCTCATTGGGTCAGTCGAAGAGAGACACCCTTGGAGTTTTCACAATGACAATGGAGGCCATGGCAACCGACTCAATGTCTTGATCATCATCATCCTCATTGTACTCTTCTTGTGCCACCAATCCCTTGGGAGGAGTCTTCTTGGTGAAGTTGCTTTTGTTGTGGAAAGACTTGGCCTTGTCTTCTCGGATGAGCTTGCCACCATTGTCTTCCCTCTTCTCATATGGGCATTCCGCAACAAAATGGCTCACATTGCCATAATTATAGCAAGTCCTCACACGTTTCTTGCCCTTCGTGCTACTTGAGTTGCTCTTGTTGAAGTCGGGCCTTGTGTTCTTCTTGCTCCAAAATTGTCTTGAAGCGAGAGCCATGTGCTCATGATAAGCATACTTTGTATCTTCGGGGCTGCTCTCCTCTTCTTCCTCTTCATCCTCTTCTTCCACACTCACTTTGGCCTTTAAGGCAAGGTTGGGCTTCTTAGCTCTTTGAGAACGCAACACCGCATTGTCGGTGGTCTTGTCCAAGATACTCATTGCCACAAACTCATCCAACACTTCGCTTGAGGACAAGGTGTGGAAGTCCAGCCTTTGACGGATGACGGAGGACATGGCCTTATGGTAAGGCATCATGGCTTTGAGAAATTTCCTCTTGATCCAATTGTCATTTGTATCCTTGCTCCCATGATTGCGGAGTGAGACTGCGAGTGTGGTTAGTCTCCGGTAGAGCTCATGAGGTTCTTCACCTTCATTCATAGCAAATTCATCGGCTTCATCTTGCACCACTTCACAGTTGGAGCGTTGAATGCTTGCGCTTCCCTTGTAAAGGGAAACAACATCGTGCCATGCTTCCTTTGCCATGGTGAAAGGTCAGAGATGTGCAATATCTTTGGGAGGGATAGCATCTTGGATGATGAAGAGAGCATTCTCATTGAATTGATGATCCACGGCTTCTCTTGGGGTGAAGTTGCTTGGGTCATGCGGATAGAAACCTTTCTCAATGATTCTCCAAAGGTTAGTATTGACATAATTTAAATGCCGTTTAAAGCGATATACCCAAGCATCAAAATCCTCATTTTTCACAATCTTAGGAGGAGAACCGACATGATTTAAATGAGTGAAGGGAATCGGTCCTCCATAAGTAAGTGGAGGTTCCACATGGGCAAAGATGCCATATCCACTTTTACCACTAGACAAAGGAACTTTATCACTAGAAGCTTCCCCCTTGTCGGAGTTAGCAACCGTCACCTTGTTGGTGGGACCAACCACTTCCAACGATGCGGTAGATAATTTAAGACCATCAAGAAAATCTTTAAGCACGCCTTTGACCTTGGCCATCATGGAGGTTTTAAATGTGTCCAAGGCAACATTGAGTTCCTCACGTGAGACCGAGGTTCCCCCATCGGCCGTAGACGAGGACGCAATCACACTGGGGTGCTCCCCCTCATCGTCTATGGTGTCAACCATACTCTTTGGATGGCAAAGTCCTTAATAAAGAGACGAGGCTCTGATACCAATTGAAAGAATCGATATAGTTGACTAGAGGGGGGGTTGAATAGGAAACTAACAATTTTAGCTTTTCTTTACCAATTTAAACTGTGCATCAAAGTAGATTGTCTAGATGTGCAACTATGTGAGCAACCTATATGATGCAACAACAACAAGCACACAAGCAAGCAAGGGATAGGACACAATATAAAATTGCACAAGTAAAGGCACGAATAACCAAGAGTGGAGCCGGTGAAGACGAGGATGTGTTACCAAAGTTCCTTCCTTTTGAAGGGAAGTACGTCTCCGTTGGAGCGGTGTGGAGGCACAATGCTCCCCAAGAAGCCACTGGGGCCACCGTATTCTCCTCAAGCTCTCACACAATGCGAGATGTCATGATTCCACTATTGGTGCCCTTGAAGGCGGCAACCGGACCTTTACAAACAAGGTTGGGACTCTCTCCACAACTTAATTGGAGGCTCCCAATGAAACCACGGAGCTTCACCACAACGGAATATGTCTCCGAGGTGACCTCAACCGTCTAGGGTGCTCAAACACCCAACAGTAACAAGATCCGCAAGGGATTAGTGGGGGGAATCAAATATCTCTTGGTGGAAGTGTAGATCTGGGCCTTCTCAACCAATCCCTAGAAAATCAACAAGTTTGATTGGCTAGAGAGAGAGATCGGGCGAACATAAGCTTGTGGAGAAACAATGGAGTTTTGGGGGAGAAGAGGTGAGTCTTCTTGGAGAAGAAGACCCCTTTATATAGAGAGGGGACACATCCAACCGTTATGCAGCCCGCAGCCCGTATCTAGGTGGTACTACCATAGTCGGAGCGGTACTACCGCTGCCACAGCGATACTACCACTGTGGCAAGCAGGCATAGGGCAACCAGGGATGATGGAGAAGAAGTACACACACTAGGCCGGTACTACCGCCCTGTGGGCGGTACTACCGCTGATAATCGGTACTGCCGCTCCCTACAGCCAATGGAAAATAGAGGAGGGCAGTGAGCGGAGCGGCAGTTGGAGCGGACGTAGGAGCGGTACTACCGCTAATATAAGCGGCACTACCGCGACCTATTGTTGTCCCTACTACCGCTCCCCTGCGTGGTCCTTTACAGAAACCCGACACAAAAAATCGAGACCACAGCAGGGGCGGTAGTACCAGTGGCACTAACAAGCGGTACTACCGCCGGTAGGCGGTACTACCGCCCTGACAGCGGTACTACCGCTTAGCACTCAGCACCCCTTGTTTTGCACAACACAGATACTCCAAAGAAGCAGGTAGAAGGCCAGGGTGCAAGGAGAGTGTGTACGTGATGATTCCACCCATACTCTTCTGAAACGGATCCCCTCTTGATAGAACGGTTATCCCTACGACTCAATTCCACCAAAAAGAAATGAGGGAAAATAATCCATCTAAAGTGAAGTCCTCGAGGTGAAACAATCGCATAGTTCCCTTATATTAGATAACCTGAAAAGCTTAATGCACATGATTAGTCCGCAAAAGTATTGTGATCAATCACCAAAACAAACCTGCGAAAGTTATGCCCTAACAAGCGTTAAGCCTCCTTCCCTTCCCGGCAGACGGATCCTGCTGGCTCTTTGACCAGCAGTGAGGGGAGAGAGAGAGGCCAACGAAGTCTTGTTTAGATCTGGAGAGGGTGAGAGAGTGTGAAGAGAGCAACTACAAGCGCTGAGGCTCTAGCATGTATATAGTGGAGAGAGTGTGTGTGAAGAGTGAAAACCCTAGAAAACAAGCACTGAGGCCGAGATCGTATAGCTCCGTATCCATCCATTTTGACCAGTCAAAGAATCCTCCTGGCACCACCCCAGATCACTTTCTCTCTCTATCATGCGGGGCCTACCTATCATTGGGTGGAAGAAAGAAGTCTAACAAAAACAAAATTATGCTCAAGTGTTGTTATCGAACCCGAGACCTCAAGTTTGATGAGCGAACAGGCTATCCAGCTACACCACCCTTACATTATGTTTAACAAGAGGAAAGTAACCTTTTATATATTCCTGCATTCGTGTGACAAGAATGTCATGTTTTTTTTGCATGGGAGTCATTTGGATTTAAATTATAATCGTGTCATGTGGCTTTCGTGGTAAGGTCTTTTGGGATTTAAAGCACTGTTGGTAGTACAGAAATAATGCAGCCTTAGTCACCTTACCTCTCTCCACGTAGTACATTGGGTCCCACCAGTTAGAGGGTGAAACAAACAAATTAATAAGGAAAATTAAAAGCGCCAGCGGTGTATCTTACGTCACACATCTCGCAAATGCTCGTGATCACTGTCCAATTGATCCCTTTGTTCGCTCATGTACTATTTTAAGTGAATCCTTATTATAACATGCACACAATTTTGGGCACTTGTATTCGACCTAAGTCAGTTTGCCACCGTATCTCGTACTACTCCCTCCGTCTAGGTGTAATAATTCACGTTAGAAGGTGTAGCGGGACCAAGGTGCAAGCAGATTGGAGGAGAAGGAGAAACTTGACCGGTCCTTCGTCCAATCAAAGCCCTGATTTCTGTCTCTAAACGCAAAAATTAATCACAACAACTAAGAGATGCCATTTTAGCTACCATGGAGGGCCACGTATTAACTCGCATGCAAGCCGACTTTGATTTCTTGATTGATCAATGCATAGTTGCGCTCCATGCATTGGGTTTCCGGGGGAGATAACAAGGCAGAGTAAGGAGCGTTTGGTTACATTGCTAGGCTGGTCATAGTGGTGAGTAACTTGGACTAGTGACACGCAAGTCTTCATTAATTGAGATATAGACTCATTTTACCTTGGCGCACGCGTGTGTGTGTTTGTTTAACAGCATGTGTGTGTTAGAGAGAGCGACGCATCGACCTACTCCTATAGAGAGATGGTGTGTAGTGTATGATTTAGCCGCGAGATTCAGTCCATCCTCTCGTTTCCGGGCGTCTGGTCGGGACAGGCGGATAGCTTCCACGCCCGCTCCTGACCAGCCAGGACCACCCAAAGCCCCTCCATCGCCCACACGCGCTTCCCGCCCGAAACGATCAGCGCCGCTCCAAAGAATCGGTGTCGCATTCATGACCGGGCAGAGTGGACGCGACCTCTCACTGGCGCCTGCATTGAAGGGAGATGTGGATTCAAGAGTGATGGTTGTTTTGTCTGTCCAACTTACTGCAGGATCTATGTGATTTGACGGCTCATTGATCATTATTACTGAGGTGGTACGACTACTGGATGTCCCACGCTTTCGGTGAAAGGAGGTACTACTAGATTACAATTTTCTCCATTCTTACAGCGGAGAAGTGCGAAAGCAGTGAAAACATGAAGGCTCAGTGATTACATGGCCCATCTCACACTATCACCATATTTTCTGGGCACCGTGCCACACCTAACTCTTTACATCGTACTGTACTAGTATAGTACGTACTGTAATTTCTCAGCGAGATAAATTTGTACAATGCTATGAAGCTTCCAGCTTCTGTTTCATGTATCTTGCATCCAAGGTTGCCCGTTGCAACATTTCATCAAATACAAAGGAGACTAACATGCATGCTATTGCATCTCAATGGTTGACAGATCATAGCCAATATGTAATCCCTCCGTTCCAAAATAAGTGTCTCAACTTTATGCAAACTTTAGTACAAAGTTGTACTACTACTAAAGCTGGCATTTATTTTGGAACAGTGACAACTAAAGAAAAAATTCATCCATGCAGTCCCTAGCCCTTGAACCGTAAACCCTAACCAGGCTTTAATTTGCTGGCAAGGTTGGAGCTTCCGAAGAAATGAAGTTTGCAACCCTTTGACCATCGGATCATTTTGTGTAGTTTCACCAAAATCGAGTTGAGCATCCCCGTGGCAAAGAAATTGAAGAAGCATGATTAGAATAAGATTACTGGACTAGTTGATGAGATATAAACTCATCACAAATACAATAGGTAGAAGCCAGTAGAGATACGTGCGGGGCAAAGAAGTAGAGAAATACCCACATGGAGTGATGTGGGCAGCTGGAGAAGTGGTGCAAGCCGGCTGTAAAGGAAGTTGTACCTGAGGGATGTCGGGACGTAGCTCAACCTAGAGGAGGGAGGCGGGAGGCGGCAATTGCCCACGTCGTGGCAGTGAGCAAGGGACAAAGGCAACCTCACCGGCTTTGTGAGAGAGAATGGCAGGGACCCCTGATCGGGACATGCCGACAGTGGGTTTTCGCCGTCAGCGACGGCAAGCGCATATACACTAAGCATCCACCCCTTCCCCCGACGGGCGTGATCCGCCGGGATGTTAGAGATGTGGCCACAGTCGTTTGTGTGAGAGAGTGTGAAGAGAGCAACCCCAGCAAGAAACTATGTAGGCTCGTCCTGGCTATGTATATAGTGGAGCGGTTTCCTTTTCTCTCCATATGAACCTATTTATATTGCGTATGTGCAACTGAAGAAAAAAAGTTTATATATAAATGACGCGGCACCGTTCATGCGTGGTTCCCGACCCTCCATTATTTATAAGTGAGTAACTACTACTAGACGCGTCAAATTATCATATGGGCTGCATCATCTTACAAAAATGAGCTCCACCGTGTCACGTGTGTGGTTGGGGAGGACGCGAAAGACGCAAAGAGTGCTACTAGTACACTACGTGCGTGGGTGCTTGCACCTCTTCTCTTCGAGCATGGTTATTAAAAGTATAGCCCACTACTGTACTACCACGCGGTTATTATATATGGGCAAAGAGTATATGCGGTAATAATGACTAATAAGATGTGAAATCACGAGGCCTACCTTTCTCTATGTTTGACCGAGGAAGCATCCATCATTCCACTCCTCGTTGAATATCCATCCGCTGCTACCTCCGCGAATAAATAAAAATCCGCTTCTACCTCCGTACCATGGTTAATTAATAATATAGCCATGTCAATCACGACATAGAAATATCATTCACTGATAGAATAGGGATGGATCTAAGGCTGGTGATTTTTTTACTTTGTCTCTTTCTATTTTTGTCTCAGTTACTCATTTTACATAGGAGCACGTGTAGAGGATGGCTATTCCTTTCAATGGAACTTGTTCATGGGGTTTAAGACTAAGGCTGGTCATAGTGGGGAGTAACTTAGACTAGTAACATGCTTTTGTTACTAGTCCATGTTACTACCTTCATAATGGGTAGTAACATATAGATGGTAACATACAAACCTTCATTAATTGAGACATAGACTCATTTTACCTTGGGGTGTGTTATGTTACAGTAATATATTATGTTACCACAAGCTTCTCTTCCCTTATTAACTCCATGCCACATAAGCAAATTTGTCTTGGGATGTGTCATGTTACTACATAAGTTACTCCCATTATGACTAGCCAAAGCAGCTCCGAATTATGCCCGCTTCCCACCACTCTGAATCATGCCATCTATGATAGGGAGTTGTCCCATTGCAACAATGAGGTCCACTAGGTCTAGCACGTCCTGTAAGAAGAGACTCACGCAAAACACACATCTTGTTGCCTTCTTCCTCGTACAGTATGTACCACTCATACGTACTACTAGTACTACTACTACTCGTTCTCCTATAAACCTTGCGATTGGCTCTTCGCCTCTTCGGAAGTCGAGCAATAATGGTACTGCAGTATATGCCGTTCTGGCTATATGAGACCGAATGAATTGTTGCACGTCCACCACATGGGCGAGGGAGAGTGCGTACTATTACGTCCGTTTCAATATTGACTACATATGGAGCAAAATGTGTGAATCTACACTCTAAAATACGTCTATATACATCAGTGTTTGGAGTATGTACTAGTAGTTCATATTGAAATCTACTAAAGGACATATATTCGAAACAATATGATAATCTCTCTAACCAAGGTAGGGACAAGGAGTAAACGGAGGGAGCAGTAAAATGTTCTCCTCGCCCTGCGAGCCACCGCGCGCGTGGGCGAGGGAGAGAGCGTAAGGCGTAGTAAGCAAGCTTCACCTCGTCCAGCGAGCCACCGTGCCCATGGGCGGGGGAGACGGCGTACTAAGAAAGATTCTCCTCGTTCTGTGAGTTGATGGGACACATCAGAAGTAATACGCACAGAGCATCCCGAGTGTATAGAGCATTGCCTCTAAGGTAGGCTCCACATGGTTTGCCTCTTTTTTAACATAACGCGTCAAGTCGCAATTTGTTTGTTCACTCATGCTAGAGGATCCTCCATCAAGTGGACAACCAATACACGTGTGAAATTACCACGTGGGCTGCCTTTTCGTATAGAAATGAGCTCCACCGTGTACCCGCGCGGGTGTGGTTGGGAAAGAGATGGGAGTACATGCACCGTGCGTGCACCTCTTCTCTTCGTGCACGTCCCCCACCTACGTGTGTGTGTGTGAAAGAGATACAACCCTAGACAGATGGCGTGTGCATTCGTGAGTGTTTTTTGTTTGGGGGGTGATTTCATGAATGTATTTGTGGGAATATGTGTCGATGACATCTCAAACAAAAATTAAACACATGCAATGTGTGTGAAATAGAGGCCTATTGATATCATATATAGAGGGGGTGATCCACGAGAAGAGAGGGAGGGGTCATTGATATCGATAGAGTCGAAGAGAGGATCAAGTGGGTGGGTGCGAGATCAATGAAGAGAGCCATCGAAATTGTGTGTGTGCAAGTCAAAGATATAGGGCGACTGACCTACTGGAACGTCGAAGGGCACAGGGCAAGTTTGTCTGTGGCAGGAAGACATGACTAGAGCGCTCGATGTATCGGTGTGTGTGGGGGAGGAGGGGGAGGCAGAGGCCTAACTAGATAGGTAGAACGACTCGTATATGTGTTGAGAAGGAGAGACCCAGCTATGTCTTGAGGGAGATCAGTCGACATCCATACATCACTGAAGGACGGGAAATAGGTTGGGACAGAGAGAGAGAGGGGGGAGGGAGAGGGGTAGAGTGCTGGATGGGTGATGGAGTTGCTTCTCGATGATGGTGGGAGAGGCCTACTAGACAAACTAAAGGTAGAACTGCAGTATTATCAATAAGAGTGGGGATGTGTTTCTGTGTGTGCCTGTGCGTGATAGATGTGTCGGGACGCATGCATGGATGATGAAGGGGAACCATGTGTTTGGTAAGCAAACCTAACTAGATTGGTAGATCAATTGTTGTTTGTCGGAGGAAGGGAGAGACATAACTAATGAGGTAGATCGATCGACGCGTGGGAAAAACGAGTTATAAGGACCTAGATAGCTATATGTATAGTGGGAGATCGGTCGGTGTACATCCATTTGTTAGAGGCAAATAAGGCCTAGCGAGATGGATAGATGGAGAGAATGGAGCTAGGAGGTGGTGCGAGATGCCGAGCTACTAGCTAGATAGGGGGTGTGATTGTGAGATCGATGAAAAGAGGGGTGAGAGTTTATACGTGTGTGGGGATGTATGAGAGACACGAGGCATGGACATAGAAAGGAGGAGATGGAAGGTGCGTGTGCATAGCGGTGATACGCGTGCTGTGGTTTTGCACATGTTATACCATAACGTGATAATGCATGGTGTTTGCAACTCACAGCTAAATGCCGAACAATCTAAACCATGCTATACATTGAACAATCTCACATTTTATTTTAATTTGTGATAATGTGTGGCGTTTGCAGCTTACAACTAAATATTGAACAATCTAAACAATACTATATATCGAACAATCTCACATTTTATTTGAATTTGTGGTAATGTGTGGTGTTTGCAACTCACATCTAAATACTTGTAGGCGTAGGGGGCGGGGCACCATACATTATGTGATAAACACATTATACATATGAGACATGGTTTAGATTATGAAGATCTAGCTAGAGCTTGAAATGTATTGTGATTTGAAATCAACATAAAGTGGATTCAAAAAATCGAGTTCGAGTTCATATAGTACACATAGTTCATATCTAACTCGACAGTAATCATGTGGTGTGATGTGAAGATAATAGACAAACGGTGGTTTAACTTGACAATAATGATGATTGTAAATCTTATTATAGAGAAACGAATTCAAATGGTTTGACTTCACAACAATCATTATTGCAGATCTTATTCAAATAGAGAAACAAATTCAAATTTAGTTCGTATTGAAGCGCTAGTATATACGTTTGGAATGCACTAAAACGTTCATTTGAGTAGCAGGTTGCATGCATTATACACGTAGCAAAATAATTTAATTGAACATAACATGAATTCAAAGTTTTGAATGGCATTTGTAGTGCAAATTGATTTGGTACAGTACACGGGACTAGACTCTCTTGTGGTGTCAATTGATTTCTTTTTGTTTTTTCATCGATGGAAGTGCGAATTGATTTGGTACAGTACACGTTAGGCTTGTCCGGAAATTTCAACCCGCGCCTTGTTACCCCGAAATATTTAAGATACTTCTTTGTCTCGTTGTGCTCCAAAACTCCCTCCATCTCAACCCGCGCCTTGCTATCCCAAAATTACAACGCGCGTGAAAACTCCCACCTCCTGTGAAATCCCGACACGTGAAATGCCCGTGATACCCCTGAACCGAAAGAACCGCCTAGCACAAATCAATGGGGATACTTCCGTTATTTACCCCACATTTCGGACAAGCGTGTCCCTAAGCCATGATTCCTCACTCCCATCCCATCAGCCCACCCATTCGTACACCAAGGCCACGAAAACCCCCGAAGCCCCACACCCTCCTCCGTCTGCCACTCAGCCAAAGCCTCTTCCCCGACGACGTCGTCCACAGCAACACCTCGACGTCCCTCATCCACCGTACCGGATGAGGATCCGTCGTCAATCTCGTCGTCCCGCCGGTTCAGCCACCCCGTCCTCCACCTCCAAGGAGCTTCCCCGACGTTCCCCTTGTCTTTCGCGCCACCTCCATTCCCACACCGTTGTCTTCACCTGCACCACCGGAAGAGCAGCATCATCACCGTTTCCTTGGATGAAGTTGAGGCCTAATTGGCACCACCAAAGAGGTTGTACACTAATCGCCGCATTTCCTTCTTGATCCGATCTCACGGTGCTGCCGACGCTCGGTCCTGAGCCGACATGGCGCGGCTCCATCCATGGCGGCATCGCCGGCCACTGACTCCACGGTGTCACTCCCTCGGCGGCGACGTCCACATCAGTAGGAGCTGATGCTGCTTCAACTCTTGCTCGTGCTGCTACTCTGCTGTTGATCTCAGTCCCTTGCCTGGTCTGCTCTTGCTATTTCTCTTGCTCTTTCTCTTGCTCTAGCTGCTTCTCTCGCTCTTGCTCTTGCTTGCGATGCTGCTCCGATTTGGCTACACTTCAGTCGACTGAATCGACTTTTGGGTCAGTCGGTTTTTAGGGGGTGGGGGGGGGCTCGCCGGAGTTAAGGAAGAACCAGCCGCAGCGAGGAGGGGGGGCTCGCCAGAGAGGTACCCCGCCATCTATCTTATGGTTCAGGGTGGGGGTGGTGGCGTGGGGATTGCCGGAGAAAAAGCTCGGCACCGGGGGGCTAGAGGGATGGCCGGGGCAGCGTTGGGGAGTGATTTCGGGGCGGGTGGGGCGGCGCACCGCCGGCCGCGGGCGGCAGGGGGCGGCGGTTTGGCCGGTGGTGTCAGTCGACTAATGCTGCTACACGAACAGCTGCCCCAGCTCTCACACGCGCTGCTGCTACTTCTTTTCTGCTACTAGTGCGTTCAGTTTCGACAATAAAATTCAGTTTCGACCGCAAAATTCAGTTTCGACAGTTAAGTTTAGATTCGATAGTTAAATTCAGTTTCGACAGTTAAGTTCAGAGATGAGCGGCTAATGTATTTTACATCTAGCACTTTGTGGTTATGTATTTTACGTCATCTATTGGAGATGCTATTACAATTCCACTCAGGTTAACGTTGTCTGTCTTGTCCTGCTTCAGCCTCAGCGTCGTACAACTCACCGGAGCTGCTCCAACGACGAAACCCACCATCACAGCGGAGCAGTACCCCGGGCTCCATATCAAGATGCCTAAGATGTTCTTCCCCTCCTCTGACAGCCAAGTCAGCCGGATCATCCTCACCACCAACCCAATCATGCTGAGATCGACATGGCTTCTCCAAAGAGGTTGTACACTTGTTGCATCTCTTTTTACTCTACATGTTATATATATTGTCCAGTGAGCACACGTAGTAACGTGAAATATGATTAGTTTGTCCTACTATATGACAAGCAGTGAGGTACCAGGCAACTTAGCTATCCGGACTCTCTTGAACGCCATCATTATTTATCTCTGCGCGTTTGAGCTGTGCATTTGTCGATGGGCTTGGGAGTTGAACTAGTAGGGCAGTGGTCTGGGTCCAAAGTAGTAGAAGTAGCACAAAAACATTTTTTGAGTGTAGGCTTTTCCTTGCTCAAGCCTGTCTGCTAGAATCGCCAGTGCTTGAAAGGGAAAGTGAAGGAAAAACATAGGAATTGGAAAGTTTCCTATGGTACTACTATTCATGCATTTGGTTCAAAGGAATGGAGCAAAGGAAAATTGTAGGATTTGTTCATTTAGTGTCTCTTTGAAAGAAAAAACTGTAGGAATTTTAATATCCACTTGTCCTCCTTTTCAAATTCCTATTCATGAAGCACAAGACTAAGAGGTAGTAGCATAATAGCATTATAATCGTACATTTTCTTGTGGTTTGACTTAATCTCACCATGCTTCTTTGCATCCTGTGATCTTCCAATTCTTGTGAACCAAACACCCACATTGGCAGAAATGCCGTCTTTTTAAATTCTCTATTTTGCACGTGCATTCCTATCCTATTACTGTGTATTTCCTATCCCTGCGTTGTTAGAATCCTCCAATTCAAACGAGCCATTACAAAATTACTTATCTTATAGATAGTTTTCAAAGAAAACCTTGTGTGGTTTGTCCCGCTCCTGTTGCGCTGTTGTCCACCCTAGCTCAGCTGCTCCAATGACAGAAGGGTCCATCACAGCAAGGATCTGGCCTCCAGACTATCTTTCGCCGCCTCAGATCTTTTTCCCCGTCACGGGCAGCCATGACAACTGCATTACCATCATCAACCGAGCAGATGACCTCGAGGACTACAACCTCGAGGACTACACGGGTCCGCAAGAGAGGTCACACTCTTTCATGTCTGCTTACGTTATGCATCACTTAATATTACATGCTACTTTACTGTCCTGTTCACTGATTAGACTCTGAGTCAGCTCCAAACTAATGGTCAAACTTGAATTTTTAAATGGTTGTGGGGTACATATCGGTGCCGCAATCAATAGTATCTATCTACTATCTGGTTAATGCCTGGTGTCTACTATGAGTTTCATGTTGGGTGGGAAACAAACAGTAAAGAAGCCATTATCTGTATTTTTTAACTGAAGACATTATCTGCCTGCTATCATTGATTTTGGGTCTATCCACAGGTTGCTACTGTCACGCTGGATTTCTGCATGCACTCCTTACATAATCTCACTATGTTTTATTCCTATGCATGTTAGTTACTGTACACAATGGAACAGAACATGTGTAGAGCAAAAGAGACGAGCCTTGCGTGGCAATAAAAAATCATGCAGACGTCGCTCCATGGTAGGCGCAAAGGCAGCCCCTCCACCCATTTTGGATTGTAATCGAGAGGAAGATATCTGTTCTTAGGGGGATTCAGAAGGAGAAACCACTCCTATTTACCCCTGAGGTCTTCGCTCTAACTTGGCATGCTGATGTTGGTTATATCATGCATATGGTGCCTTGCATTGCTTAGTTTATACATCAAATATGTCATCTGCTTAGTTTAGACATGCTTTGTGTGAATGCCATCTGTTTAGTTTATTCTTCGTTTATGTGAATCATGCAACACCATCTTGTTTAGTCAGGCATCATATATGTGAATTTTGTAATGCCATCCTGCTTAGCCAATCATCTTACATGTGAATTATATCAGGCCATCCTTTTTTCCTTATGTATTACATTTGTTAACAAAGTACATTCAACTACTCTTTGTGTGCATCAGCCATTTGGCACGGTGATGAAAACAAGGTCTTCAGAGCAGACTATGCTATCTGATGAAGCACATATCTCGCTGGTTACGGATAGCTCCTCAGAGGAGGATTCAGAGATAGATGACCAGTCCTATCCCCCCCCGAGGTGTATGCTCTAACTTAGCAGGGTTATGTTGCTCATATCGTGCGTATGGTGTCTTGCATTGCTATGTCATTTGATTAGTTTAGACATTGAAAGTGCAACTATCCCTAGGTGGTTTTGGTAATTCCTAACAACATATAGCTCATTGAGCTAACATTATTCCAAGATTAATATTTCAGGAAAAGCTCAATGAATGGCATGGCATGGATGAGGAAAGTGGATCCCTCAAAATTCTAAGGACAAAAAGTTTGGCTCAAGCTTCAAGATCAAGACTCTACATTTTATATTTAAGTGATCCACGATCACATTGAGTCTATAGGAAAAGCCAATACTATCAAGGAGGGATGAGGTGTTGCTTAATGGCTTGCTTACTCAAAGTGCTTAGTGATATGCTCCAAAACCCTCAACTACCTTCCCACATCCACATATGACCTAAACCAAAAGTCAAACTCGACCCCACCGATTCTTTCTATCCGGAGCCACCGAGTTTCAAATGTCATAGCCACTGCCACAAACCCTAGCAATTCGGTTTCACTGATAGGGATCTCGGTCTCATCGAGATGGGATTGTAATCTCTCTGTTTCCCTTCGTAACGTTTCGGTCTTACCGAGATGAGCCATCGGTCTCACCGAGATTGCAATGTAAACTCTCTGTTTCCCTTTTGTAACATTTCGATCTCATCGAGATGAGCGAATCGGTCCCACCGAGTTTACCTGACCAACTCTCTGGTTAGCTTATTACCAAAATCGGTCCCATAGAGTTTGTGTAATCGGTCACACCGAGATTACGTTATTCCCTAACCCTAACCATATCGGTCCTACCGAGTTGCATCTCAGTCCCACCGAAAATCCTAACGGTCACTAGGTTTGCTGAATCGGTCCGACCGAGTTTAACCATTCGGTCCCACCGAGTTTGGCAAATTGTGTGTAACAGTTAGATTCTTTGTGGAGGCTATATATACCCCTCCACCCACTCTTCATTCGTGGAGAGAGCCATCAGAACATACCTACACTTCCAATACACATTTTCTGAGAGAGAACCACCCACACTTGTGTTGAGGTCAAGATATTCCATTCCAACCATATGAATCTTGATCTCTAGCCTTCCCCAAGTTGCTTTCCACTCAAATCTTCTTTCCACCAAATCCAAATCCTGTGAGAGAGAGTTGAGTGTTGGGGAGACTATCATTTGAAGCACAAGAGCAAGGAGTTCATCATCAAGACACCATTTGTTACTTCTTGGAGAGTGGTGTCTCCTAGATTGGCTAGGTGTCACTTGGGAGCCTCCGACAAGATTGTGGAGTTGAACCAAGGAGTTTGTAAGGGCAAGGAGATCGCCTACTTCGTGAAGATCTACCGCTAGTGAGGCAAGTCCTTCGTGGGTGACGGTCATGATGGAATAGAAAAGGTTGCTTCTTCGTGGACCCTTCATGGGTGGAGCCCTCCGTGGACTCGCGCAACCGTTACCCTTCGTGGGTTGAAGTCTCCATCAACGTGGATGTACGATAGCACCACATATCGGAACCACGACAAAAACATCCGTGTCTCCAATTGCGTTTGAATCCTCCAAACCCTTCCCTTTACATTCTTGCAAGTTGCATGCTTTACTTTCCGCTACTCATATACTCTTTTGCATGCTTGCTTGAATTGTGTGGAGATTTCTTGACTTGTGCTAAGATAGCTAAAATCTGCCAAGAACTAAAATTGGGAAAAGGCTAGATTTTTATTTGGTCGAGTAGTCTAATCACCCCCCCTCTAGACATAATTTCAATCCTACAAGTGGTATCAGAGCATTGGTCTCCATTTGCTTTGATTTCCATAGCTTTTGCTGGTCATAGCCTTGGTTTCACAACCTAGGAGAGTATGGCGTCTAGCGAGGGAAATTATCACCGTAGAGGTCCTTACTTTGATGGTACTAATTTTGCTAGTTGGAAGCATAAGATGAAAATGCATATTCTTGGACATAACCCCGCCATTTGGGCTATTGTGTGTGTTGGCTTGCAAGGTGAATTCTTTGATGGGAGAGAACCGAATTGTGAAGCTACCGCGGTTGAGTTGAAGATGCTACAATACAATGCTCAAGCTTGTGATATCCTCTTCAACGGATTGTGCCCCGAAGAATTCAACAAAATCAGCCGTCTTGAGAATGCAAAGGAAATTTGGGATACTTTGATTGATATGCACGAAGGTACCGACTCCGTCAAGGAATCCAAGTTGGATGTGCTTCAAAGTCAACTTGACAAGTTCAAAATGAAGGATGGTGAAGGTGTCGCTGAAATGTACTCTAGGCTTGCTCTTATCACAAATGAGATTGCCGGCTTAGGGAGTGAAGAGGTGACCGATAGATTCATCATCAAGAAGATCCTAAGAGCCTTGGATGGAAAATATGATACCGTGTGCACATTGATCCAAATGATGCCAAATTACAAAGATCTCAAGCCAACGGAAGTCATCGGGAGAATTGTTGCTCATGAGATGTCACTCAAGGATAAAGAGGAACTTCACAACAAATCAAGTGGTGCTTACAAAGCCTCATGTGAAGCCCCCACATCATCGAGTGAGAAACAAACCTTCAATGAAGAATTGAGCTTAATGGTGAAGAACTTCAACAAGTTCTACAAGAGTAGGAGCAAAGAGAGAAGCTCCAAGTCAAGGTCCTACAATGACAAAAGATCTTCTAGTCGAGAGCAAAACTGCTACAATTGTGGAAGGCCCGGACACTATTCCAATGAGTGTACGGCCCCCTACAAGAGAAGAGAAGATTCTCCCAAGAGAAGAAGTAGAAGAGAAGAATCACCATCTAGAGAAAGAAGGAGTAGAGATGATCGTTATGAACGAAGACCCTCATAGAGAAGCAAGGATTCGGAAAGAAAGGACAAGTCATCAAGGAGCTACACAAAACGAAGACACCAAGCTCATGTTGGTGAATGGGTATCCGGCTCCGACTCCGACAACCACTCCGAGAGAAGCTATCACCCCGACTCCGAATATACTCAAGATGAAGGTGTTGCTGGTCTAGCACTTGTGACAACCAACTCCTACGACATATTTGATTCACCAAATGAAGGAGTTGGAACATGCTTCATGGCTAAAGGCCCAAAGGTATCACACCCCGAGTATGTTGATTTCAATAGTGATGAAGATGACTTGCTAGGTGATGATGATTTACTTGTTGACAACTCTAGTGATGAATACTATGATGAAACATCAATTAATCATGTTAATCAAGATAAAACGAATGACAATGATAAGGAGAAGATTGTGTCTCTAACTAAAGAACTAAACACTCTTAAGTTAGCTCATGAAACTATCTTAGGAGATCATCAAGAACTTTTAAGGACTCATGAGAAATTGCGCTTTGAAAAGCTCAACCTTGAGCAAGAGCATGAGTTCTTAAAAGCAATCAATAATGATCTTCGCAAGAAAAGTTCTTCTTATATTGCCAAGCATTTACTCTTATCCACTTACATGCCTCAAGTCAAGTCTAGTAACAAGAACAGGAAAGATTCTTCCTCTAGTAGTAGCAATAATCATGCTAAATCCAATATTCTTGCTTCTAGTAGTTCTCTTGATTCCACTAATGATTCTCTTAGCCAAGTTACACTTGAGCAAGAAAATAGCTTATTGAAGGGAATTATAGAGAAAGGTGTTTACAAGAGCCTTGCCGGAAGTAAGCAATTCGAGGAAATTGTACGCAAGCAAGGAAGGCACCGGAAGAATCAAGGTGTTGGTTTTGAACGAAAGTTCAATGCCAATGGAGTTGAGTGGGAAGAAGATCAATACCCCAAGACAAAGTTTGTTCCTCAACAAGAGAAGTATGATCCTACTTCTCTCAAAGGGACACAAGCTCAAGATGATCTTCCACCACAAGACCACAAGCAAAAAGGCAAGGACGAGCTTCAAGAGGAAATTGATGCATTTGAAGAAGCTCCTAAGGCCTTGGTCAAGTGGGTTCCCAAGACTATTTCAAGTTCCACTTCATCAAGTACAACTACAACACCGAGGATTCCCATCAAGATGGTGTGAATCCTGAAGAAGAAGAACTAGAGAGTTCTTGAGGGTGACTCCGCCAACATACTTTACTCTTATCATCTTGGCAAGAACAAGTGCAATCAACTTCCACATCTTGCACTAGTTCAAGGAGTCACAAACCCTCTTGTTGGTAAGACAAGGGACAAGGTAACCTAAAAGCTTTCATAGACATCATCTTGTGTGTGCATCACTTTATGTCTATGGATATCCTTGTTTGTTCCTTGTGGGACTAACCCGTGTAGGTATTGAAAGTGTAACTCACTCCAATGGATAGCTCCAAATGATCTACATCAACATTGAGCATCCACATCTTCAACATCTACATGAAGTCATCATCGACAAAACCCAAGGTTAGTTCATCCCTCTTAGGGGGGATCTCACATCTAGGGGGGAGCTTTACTCTAAGAATTGAGCTAAAGCAACTCTAATGGTGTGAACACAACAATGCTTTATGTAAAAGTGGTAACCCCACTTGTGCTTAAACGATGAGTATGACCTATGATCAAATGTTCTCATTTGACTCCTAAGTCAATATACTCATATATAGATGACCTAGTCATCACAAATTGTTTGATAGATGCTAGAATTGGTTGTGCATGCTTTGCCACATATTTCAATTGCCATTTTATTGTGTGAGCATGTTGATTGCATATTTTACTCATTCGAGGACATCCACTTGTTGTTTTGATTGATTGTTTTTCTTTTCTTTTGCCAAGTGGATGGACAAGAATGCCTAAGAACCCTCTCTAGCTATCTATGCTTTTCTCGTCTCAAACTCTATTCATGCTACATCACAAAATTTGATCAAGTCAGATTCGAACCACTCTGTGTGAGGAGCACTCGGAGTCCCCGATTCGTCATAGACTTAAACTTCCAAAACTTCTTTATGTGTTTCGGTCTGACCGATTCATCCATTTCGGTCATACTGAGATCACTAAGTCGATCTAGGTTTTCAATCTCGGTGCAACCGATTTGAACTTTTCGGTCACACCGAGTTGCTGTAACTGTCAATAGTTATGCATCTCGGTGCTACCGAGTTGTTCCACTCGGTCACACCGACAGGGTCGGGCTATATATACTCACGGGCAAAATTTTGGAAATTTCTCCGAAACCCCTTCGCCCGCGCATAGCTCACTCTGCCTCCTGGGTCTCCGGATCGTCCTCCTCGTCGCTAGCCGCCTCCTGCCCGCTGGTCTCCCCCGCCGTCAACGGAATTCTTCCCTGCCGTTGCCGCCGTAGCGAGTTCATCGCCGAACTAGGGTATGGACTCGATCACAGTGCTATCCCCGTCCGATTCCTAGCACATTGTGTTCATTATGATTCTTACCACGATTGAAACGCTTCTATCTAGTCAAAACACTCCGTAGATTAGAGTTGAATCGAAAATTTAGGGTTAGGTTTCCGCTGAAACCATCTCGGACCCACCGGGTTGCAGAACTCGATTCCATCGATTCGGCCAAGGCCATTGCACATGTGGTTCTCGGTCTGACCGAGAATTGCAAATCGGTGTGACCGAGTTCAGGACTTTGTGAAACCCTGGCAGTCTCGGTGCCACCGAACCGTGACTCGGTCTGACTGAGTTCACTAGTTTAGGTTCCAACAGCTGCTTCGGTATCACCGAGTTTGCCAATCGGTTGATCCGAAATGCTTTCTGTGGAAAACTAAAACTAAGTTTTTGACTCATTCTTTTGCAAAAACCTCTGCATTTTGTGATGCTCATCCACTCTATCTCATCTATATCTATTCACAGGGTCTGCTGTCAGTGTTTGCAACATGTCTGACCAGAGTGACAGCCAGAACAGGTCAGAGGAGTAGGTTCACCTGAGTGAGGGCACTAGTCCCTCTAGCAGTTCAGATGATGGTAGCAGGAGCGCCCCAAGCAATTTGCCAAAGGCTGCCACTAGAGCAAGCAAGAAGAAAACTTCAGAGTCTGAGGATGAAGACTATGTGGCCACTGAGGATGAGGCCACATCAAAGAAGAAAGTGGTTAAGAAGGAGTACAGCTCAGCTGCAGTTAAGCCAGGAATGAAGATCAAAAGGCCAGCAGGAAGACAACCAATGTCTAAGGCCAGAGCATCCTCTCAAGCATCTTTGGAATCTCAACCCAAAGAGCCTGCTGCAGAAGGAAAGAAAAGGAAGGAAAGGGTCAAGAAGACCATGGCCAGAGTGATTGGAAAGGCTTCCATGATGGAACAAGAAGAGGAAGAAGAGGTTGCTGCACCAGCACCCAAGGCACAGAAGCTTATGGGTGATGCTATCAGGACAGGGGCTGCATCATCAAAGCCCAAAGAAGCACCCAAAGCTGCCTCCAAGCCCAAGACTGCACCAAAGAGAAATACCAGAAACATACCAGCTGCTGAGAAGAACAAGGCCCCAGTGCCTGAGACTGTTGCTGAAGAAGAAGATGAAGAGCATGTTCTGAGAAAATTGAAGCCAAAAATTCCAGACCACAATGATGCTCATCCTGTGGCTGAGAACATGAAGATCAGGAGAGACTCAGGACTGAGGAAATGGAGAGATACAGATCCATATGCTACCAGGAGAAGGACTGATGTTGATTATAGGTTCAACACAAAGGAACAACATGATTTCTATGAGACAATGTTGCTGGACAAGAAGCCTATGGTGTGTGAAATGAGGTGGGTCAACTGGACCTACATGAAGGAAAATGAGGAACACTATCCTGGTGTGTTTGACAGCTTCCGTGCTTGTGGAGTTGCAGACTTTGTTGGGCAGAAGCTCACAAAGTGGAATGAGGAGCTCATAATGCAATTCTACTCCACAGCACACTTCTATCCAGATGGCAGGATAGTATGGATGTCTGAAGGTACAAGGTACCACTCAACTATTGAGGAATGGGCAAATCTGATCAATGCTCCTAAGGAAAAAGAAGATGACTTGGATGTCTATGCCAAGAAGAAGATGGATCACAACTCTATGGCAAATATGTACAAGGAGATTCCTGAAGATGATCTTGAGACTCACCAGTTTGGGTCAGTAAAACACTTGCTGTCAGGGCTGCCTACAATCAATTGGATCCTTAGGCACACTCTCTTGCCCAAGTCTGGTGATCACAGAATGATCAGAGGCCATGCAATTAACTTGCTACATATATTTGATGTGCCACAGAAGTTCAAGGTCATGAGCCTTATAGTTGAGACTATCAAGAGGACTGCAACTGACCAGAAAAGAAGTTGTGGATATGCCCCACAGATCCAGGAGTTGGTAAACTCAAAGATGGGCACAGGCACATACTTGTTGGATAAGGAACTCTTGCCTATCTACCCAGACTTCGAGGACAACCAAGTTGTGATGAATGAAGATGAACCCTCCTCAGTGCAAGCACAAGCAAAGAAGGAGAAGGCAAAGATGGAGAAGGCTGCCAAGATGCCAACTCAAGAGGAGGCATCTGAGTACTTTTTGAAAAGCAAGCAGGACCAGCTTGGTTACTTGATAGCATCATCTCTGAGGATTGAGAAGGGGTTGGCCACCCTAACTCAAAACCAGGAGAGCCTGGAAAGAATCGTGGAACAAAAATTCTATGATTTATATGTCAAAGTAACTGAGATTCAGTCTATTGTGGAGCAGCTACAAGATGACATGCAGGAGAGGAAGGGCAAGACAACCACTGATGCATTTGCCAGAGTGCCTCGAGCTCAGACATCTGCTGTAGTGCCTGTACCAGTGTAACACCCTCGATGCGACTATATCTCCCACGTGTCGAGGCATGACTTAGAGGCATAATCGCATTGAAGGCATATGTCGCAAGTTAGGCAATCTTCACAACATCCCATGTAATATGAATAATAAAGGGGAGATAACATAGTTGGCTTACACTCGCCACGTCAATCAAGTACATAAATAACATTACATCATCCAAACACTCATGGCCCGACTACGGCGCCAAAATAAAAGATAACCAACATGCGACAACGGTCCCGTTCACCCCCAACTGGGCACCACTACTGATCATCGGGAAAGGAAACATAGTAATGTTGAGAGTCTTCGTCGAACTCCCACTTGAGCTCAAACGCGTCTCCTGGAGCGGAATCATCAGGCCCTGCATCTGGTGTAATAGTAATATGTGAGCCACAGGGACTCAGCAATCTCGCACCCTCGCGATCAAGACTATTTAAGCTTATAGGTAAGGCAAGGTAAAAATGAGTGGACCTGCAGCAAGCGACTAGCAAGTATGGTGGCTAGCTTATACGCAAAAGAGAGCGAGAAGAGGAGGCAAAGCGCGAGCGAGAAACTAGAGAACCACCTGCGCAAACATTACTCCAACACCGTGTCCACTTCCCGGACTCCGCCGAGAAGAGGCCATCACGGTAACACACTCAGTTGAATCATTTTTATTAATTAAGGTTAAAGTTATCTACAATCGGACATTAACAAATTCCCATCTGCCCATAACCGCGGGCATGGCTTACGAAAGTTCAATCCCTGCAGGGGAGTCCCAACTTAGCCCATGACCAGCTCTCACGGTCAACGAAGGAATAGACCTCCTCCCAAGACGTTCCGATCAGGCTCGGTATCTCGGTAATTCAAGACACTTCGACAGGTTAAAACAAGACCAGCAACACCGCCCGAATGTGCCGACAACTCCCGATAGGAGCTGCACATATCTCGTTCTCAGGGCACACTCAGATGAGCAAGACGTCGGGTAGGCCAGCCCAGAGTTGCCCCTGGTAGCCCCGGACATCGCTCGGTGGGACCAACACTCAGAGGAGCACTGGCCCGGGGGGGTTAAAAAAAGATGACCCTTGAGTCTGCAGAACCCAAGGGAAAGAAAAGGCTAGGTGGCGAATGGTAAAACCAATGTTGGGCATTGCTGGAAAAGCTTTAATCAAGGCGAACTATCAAGGGGTTCCCATTATAACCCAACCGCGTAAGGAACACAAAATCCGGGAACATAACACCGATATGACGGAAACTAGGGCGGCAAGAGTGGAACAAAACACTAGGCGAGAGGCCGAGCCTTCCACCCTTTACCAAGTATATAGATGCAATAAGATAACATAGCAATATAGTGATATCCCAACAAGTAAATAAATGTTCCGACAAGGAACGTCCTTCAATCTTCACCTGCAACTAGCAACGCTATAAGAGGGGCTGAGCAAAGCGGTAACATAGCCAATCAACGGTTTGCTAGGACAAGGTGGGTTAGAGGTTTGACATGGCAATTTGGGAGGCTTTAAAGCAAGTGGTAAGCATCGTAGCATTGGCATAGCAAAAGAGCGAGCAAACTAGCATAGCAAAGATAGTAGTGATTTCGAGGGTATGATCATCTTGCCTGCACAGGTGTCAGAGTTGACTGGATCCTCGAAAGAAAACTCAACGGGCTCCTCGTTAGCAAACTCGTCTCTTGGCTCTACCCAAACAAGACAAACAAGCAACAAGGATACAATCAACCACGTGCAAAATCAAACAACACGATGCAAAGATGATATGCTATGCGGGATGCGATACGGGATGCAAAATGCAAGATATGACAGGAAAATCATGAACCTGGCCTCAACATGGAAATACAAGTGTGCCACTGGAAAGATGAGATGAAATCTCTTGAAAACGATATAAAGAACGCCGGAATCGGAGTTACGGTTTGGAAATGGCAAGCGATTCAAATATGACACCGGTCTGCGATTTACAGCAAGTAGCCATCTAAATGCAATGAGATGAACATGCTACAGCACCCAAACATGACACAAAATACATGGAAGGGATGCACACAAGATGCTTAACAAAAGTCTAGCACTGAGCTACGGCCAATTCATCCATTAACAGGTTCAAACAAGCATGGCAAAATTGCATATGGTAAACAGATCTCAGACTTAGTGAAATTAACACTTGTCTGGAATTTCAGATCAGGTAGCACTCTTCGGAGCAACAAAACTACATGCTACAGGACCTGAACATGGCAAAGTAAAGCATGGCATGGAGCTACTAAAAGAGCTTAACAAAAGTCCCTTAGTGACCTTGAGCCAAAAGGGATCAGAAAATACAATTGCAAGCATGTGAACATAGCAAAAACATAATCAGTTTTTCAGACTTAGTGAAAACTGGCACATGCTGAAATATAACTCAAGTAGGCATGTTTACGAGCTCGATGCACTCACTACGGTGCAAGTCATGGCAAGAAAAGCATACACCCATAAAGAAGGCACAAAATGCAAGCTAGACATGGCAAGAACAATAACATAGCATGCACGGATCAACTACAACATCATCGGCAAAATTGCAAACAAGTTGACAATCTGCCCAGATTCACAAAGTAGCAAAAGTAGAGCTCGATTGACTCAAGCTAGGGTGCTCCATAATTTCAAACAAAGACATGGATGGATAGAGCACTACAAGATTAACAAAACTCCCTTACTGATCATCCTCAAAAGAGGCACGGATCACTAGGAAACAACAAGAACATATGGCATCATGAGATAAACAGGTCCAGGACTTAGTGAAATTGCTAAGACCCTGAAAACAGAATTAGCAAGTGCACCACTTTGCAAGCTTGCACAAGTCACCACACACATCACAAAAATACATGGGCGGTGACGGCGGCTTGGCGGCGGCGGCCCGGCGGGTGCAGCGAGGCGGCGGGGTCGGCGATGGCGGCGACGGCTCGGCGGCGGCGCGCCGGAGTGGGCGGCGGGGCTGGCGCGCGGCGAGGCTGGAGGAGACAGGTGGCGGCGCGGGGAACGGGCCCTCGGGGGCCGGCCTTGGGCTTCCCGGGCCCGGCGGTGGGAGGCGGCGGCGAGTGCCATGTGGCGGAATGCCACTGGTGCGGAGGCGGCGGCGCGGAGTGTCCGCCCCGGGCGGACAATGTCCGGCGGCGCGCGAGGTTTTTTTAGGGTTTCGCGGGGAGAGGAAGATCCGGATTCGGAGGGGTCTTTAAATAGGCATAGAGGGAGCTAGGAGAGTCCAAAAGAGGTGCGGTTTTCGGCCACGCGATCGTGATCGAACGCTCTAGATGATGGACCAGGTTTAGGTAGGTTTTGGGCCAAATTGGAGGGGTGTTGGGCTGCAACACACACGAGACCTTTTCGGTCCCTCGGTTAACCGTTGGAGTATCAAACGAAGTCCAAATGATACGAAACTTGACAGGCGGTCTACCGGTAGTGAACCAAGGCCGCTTGGCAAGTCTCGGTCCACTCCGGAAATGTTTAATCCCCACACACGAAAGAAAGCTAGAAATGACCACCGGAGGAGAACGAAGCGCCGGAATGCAAAACGGACAACGGGGAAAATGCTCGAATGCATGAGACGAACACGTATGCAAATGCAATGCACATGATGACATGATATGAGATGCATGACAACGATAACAACACACGGAGACAAGGACCCGAACCCGAGAGAATAAATATAACTTAACGCCGGAAACGGCAAGAGTTGGAGTACAAATTGGGAAAGTTACATACGGGGTGTTACAACAGACACTAGAGTCACTTCATCTGCACCAGCTACAGCTCCAGCGCAACTAGCTCCAGCACCTACCCCAGCAGCTCCATCTACTTCAACTGAAGCCTTCATCCTTGGAGTTTTCCGGACACCACCACCTGCAGACCAAGCCTGAGAGACGTTCTAGTGCTATGCATTTTCTATGAACTTTTTGGTAACTTGTTGCCAAAGGGGGAGAAAAATGTATAGATCATAGGCTTCGAGAGAGAGCGTTGCTTTTTATACTCTCTTGCTTTGGTGGTTGAACTTTGTTTATCTTTTGATTGCTTGAGATACTACGCTATTATCTGTGAGACATTCATGATCATGTGGTTGATCATAAGCTACACTTATGCTTGTTAGATGATATTATCTTACTTATCCTTATATGATCATTCACTTTGCTTGGTGATGAGTGCATGTATTTAATTCTTATCATTTTGAGCGCTCCACCAAGATGTATGTGACATGGAAGAGTAACCCAAAATCCTAAATCATTATGCATTTGCAGTCCAAAGCAAATCTTAAGATATGCACAAATTTTGGGGGAGCTCTTGCTTTTCACATACTTCTCAAAGCGACAATATCTTTCACTCTTATTATCATTTGTCGAAGCTTTGATCTATATGTTGTCATCAATTACCAAAAGGGGGAGATTGAAAGTGCAACTATCCCTGGTTGGTTTTGGTAATTCCTAACAACATATAGCTCATTGAGATTAATATTTCAGGAAAAGCTCAATGAATGGCATGGCATGGATGAGGAAAGTGGACCCCTCAAAATTCTAAGGACAAAAAGTTTGGCTCAAGCTTCAAGATCAAAACTCAACATTTTATATTTTAGTGATCCACGATCACATTGAGTCTATAGGAAAAGCCAATACTATCAAGGAGGGATGAGGTGTTGCTTAATGGCTTGCTTGCTCAAAGTGCTTAGTGATATGCTCCAAAACCCTCAACTACCTTCCCACATCCACATATGACCTAAACCAAAAGTCAAACTCGGCCCCACCGATTCTTTCTATCTGGCGCCACCGAGTTTCAAATGTCATAGCCACTGCCACAAACCCTAGCAATTCGGTTTCACCGATAGAGATCTCGGTCTCACCGAGATGGGATTGTAATCTCTCTGTTTCCCTTCGTAACATTTCGGTCTTACCGAGATGAGCGATCGGTCCCATCGAGATTGCAATGTAAACTCTTTGTTTCCCTTTTGTAACATTTCGATCTCACCGAGATGAGCGAATCGGTCCCACCGAGTATACCTGACCAACTCTCTGGTTAGCTTATTACCAAAATCGGTCCCACCGAGTTTGTGTAATCGGTCACACCGAGATTACGTTATGCCCTAACCCTAACCATATCGGTCCTACCGAGTTGCATCTCAGTCCCACCGAAAATCCTAACGGTCACTAGGTTTGTTGAATCGGTCCGACCGAGTTTAACCATTCGGTCCCACCGAGTTTGGCAAATTGTGTGTAACGGTTAGATTCTATGTGGAGGCTATATATACCCCTCCACCCACTCTTCATTCATGTAGAGAGCCAGCATAACATACCTACACTTCCAATACACATTTTTTGAGAGAGAACCACCTACACTTGTGTGAGGTCAAGATATTCCATTCCAACCATATGAATCTTGATCTCTAGCCTTCCCCAAGTTGCTTTCCACTCAAATCTTGTTTCCACCAAATCCAAATCCTGTGAGAGAGAGTTGAGTGTTGGGGAGACTATCATTTGAAGCACAAGAGCAAGGAGTTCATCATCAAGACACCATTTGTTACTTCTTGGAGAGTGGTGTCTCCTAGATTGGCTAGGTGTCACTTGGGAGCCTCCGACAAGATTGTGGAGTTGAACCAAGGAGTTTGTAAGGGCAAGGAGATCGCCTACTTCGTGAAGATCTACCGCTAGTGAGGCAAGTCCTTCGTGGGTGACGGCCATGATGGAATAGACAAGGTTGCTTCTTCGTGAACCCTTCATGGGTGGAGCCCTCCGTGGACTCGCGCAACCGTTACCCTTCGTAGGTTGAAGTCTCCATCAACGTGGATGTACGATAGCACCACCTATCGGAACCACGACAAAAACATCCATGTCTCCAATTGCGTTTGAATCCTCCAAACCCTTCCCTTTACATTCTTGCAAGTTGCATGCTTTACTTTTCGCTGCTCATATAGTCTTTTGCATGCTTGCTTGAATTGTGTGGAGATTGCTTGACTTGTGCTAAGATAGCTAAAATCTGCCAAGAACTAAAATTGGGAAAAGGCTAGATTTTTATTTGGTCGAGTAGTCTAATCACTCCCCCCCCTCTAGACATAATTTCGATCCTACAAGTGGTATCAGAGCATTGGTCTCCATTTGCTTTGATTTCCATAGCTTTTGGTGGTCATAGCCTTGGTTTCACAACCTAGGAGAGTATGGCGTCTAGCGAGGGAAATTATCACCGTAGAGGTCCTTACTTTGATGGTACTAATTTTGCTAGTTGGAAGCATAAGATGAAAATGCATATTCTTGGACATAACCCCGCTGTTTGGGCTATTGTGTGTGTTGGCTTGCAAGGTGAATTCTTTGATGGGAGAGAACCGAATCGTGAAGCTACCGCGGATGAGTTGAAGATGCTACAATACAACGCTCAAGCTTGTAATCACCCCCCCTCTAGACATACTTTTGATCCTACAGACATGCTTTGTATGAATGCGACCTGTTTAGTGTCTAATTACCATATATGTGAATTATGCATTGCCATCTTGTTGCAAGACAGTATATATGTGAATTATGCAATGATATCTTGTTGCAAAGGCATTATATATGTGAATTATGCAATGCCATGCTGTTTAGCCAATCACCATGTATGTGAATTATATCATGATATCATTTTTTGTATTACGTGTTCCATTTGTCGACAACGTTTGTATATTCAACAACTCTTCCTGTGAATCAGCCATTTGAAGTGGTCATGGAAGTATTTGGAGTGAAAACAAGGTATTTCAGAGCAGACAATGCTACCTGCTGAAGTAGACAGCTTGCTGGTTATAGAGAGCTCCTCAGAGGAGGATTCAGAGACTGATGACCAGTCCTATTTCCCCCCCTGAGGTCTATGCTCAAACTTGGCAGGGTTATATTACCCATGTCATGCTTGTTGTCTTGCATTGCTTAGTTTTTACATCATATATGGATTGCCATATGCTTACTTGATTACTATATAATCATATATTTGAATTATATCATGCCATCATGTTTACATACACAACATCTATCTGAATTATGGCATGGCAACCCATTTAATAAAGACATCATATAGTTATATCATATCATCATGTTTAGTGTTTACAATCTTCATATTTTGAATTATGTCATTCTATCCGTGAATTATATCATGCTATCATGTTTCCATAGGCGGCATGTATGTGAATTATGGCATGCCAACCTATTTAATAAACACATTATATAGTTATATCATGTCATCCTGTTTACATAGTCATCATATTTTGAACTATGTATTTCCATCTTTTTAGTTAGCTATCCTAATGTGAAATTGTGTCATGCTATCCTGTTTGGTTAGACAACATAAATGTGAATTACTTCATGACCTCTTTTATTCCTCACTATCCATTGCACCTATCTATCATACAATGTCTGTACATTCAATTACTTTTCTTGTTTATCAGCCATTTGAATTGGAGAGGGTGATGGCAGTATCTAAGGGAGTAAAAACACGGTCTTCAGAAAAGATCGTGCTACCAGTTGATGCAGATAGAACCATGGTTGTACTTGCCCAAGAACCAGCCCCACCAGACATAACCCAGACTGTCGCAGATTGTACCCCTACCCAGTTGGACAGAGAACCAGCTACACCCCTTCAAACCCCAACCCCAACAGATAGTAACCCAGTTCCAGTTGACACAGCACCGTCTCCACCATAGAGCACCCAAACACGAGCAGTTAGTAAGGGAACTGCAGTGCCCAAAGCATGAGGACCACCACTCCGAATCCCAACTCAATGCTTAAAGGAGAAGAAGAATTGTTCTCAGGTCAGGTTATGTAGCTATGGTTCATACTCCTTTGCTCTTGCATCACTATATTTACTCATACCAACTATTTTCAAATTTGAAGGATGGAATTGAAACTCCAATGGCGCAACACGTATGTTTTAAAGTTGTTTCTTTAACTGGTTTGCTGTTGTAACTTGCTCTATGTTGATTTCAGTTTCAATTGAATAAATAGTTATGTTCTCATGTCATGCACATTACAAGTGTTGTTATTGCTCTATAGTTTCCCACACTTATATTCTATCTATTCTGCTTTGTCTTGAACAAATATTATTTGAACTGTGTCTCTATATTGATTTGGCAACAAAAACTAGAATGATATAAACCATAAAGTGACCATGGTACATAGATATATGTTTGTTTCATGCTATTATCCTGTCCACTTTACTACTGAACTGATTTACCAAAATGAGTTTCATATACAACATGGTAAACCTGTGATGTGTCTGCTTGTTTCTCTTTTAGAATGCAGACAAAATATTGGAGAATAGTACCCCGTTATGCAATGGTAAAGGAAGTAATGTAGATAAGGTTCAAGATAGTGAGGCATCCATGTCGGTCTCCAAGAAAGCTGATAAAAACTATCTTAACGATAGTGAGAGAACCCAAAAGTTCTATCTTGATGTAGTGTTCGAGTTACTGGACACTACTGTTGGCACAAGCTCTTCAAACTCGCTGCCTGAATCAGTTCGTCTTCTCGAGTCTCAACTTCAAGTTGAAAGACATTGATCAGATGTGCTGCGACAGGAAGCTGAAGGACTGAGGAAGTGATACTTCTCTGAGGTATCTATAATTTTTTGATTGTTCCATGCTATTATATTATCAACCTTGGATGTTTTATATGCATTTATATGCTATTTTATATGATTTTTAGGACTAACCTATTAACCTAGATCCCAGTCCACTTTCTGTTTTTCCTAGTTTTTGAGTATTGCAGAAAAGGAAAACCAAACGGAGTCCAATTGACCTAAAACTTGACGGAGCTTATTTTTGGACCAGAAGAAGCCCACCGAACATCGGAGATGGACCAGAAGAGTCCCGGGCTGCCCATGAGGGTGGGGGCGCCCCCCCCCCCTGGGCGCGCCTCCCAGCCTCGTGGACAGCCCGGAGACCCCCCTAACTTTTTTCGGACGCCAATACCTCTCATATATACCAAACTTCTAGAAAGAAACCAAGATCAGGAGTTCCACCGCCAGAAGCCTCTGTAGCCACCGAAAACCAATCTAGGCCCGTTCCGGCACCCTGCCGGAGGGGGGAATCCCTCTCCGGTGGCTATCTTCATCATCCTGGCGCTCTCCATGGGGAGGAGGGAGTAGTTCACCCTCGGGGCTGAGGGTATGTACCAGTAGCTATGTGTTTGATCTCTCTCTCTCTCTCTCGTCTTCTTGAGGTGGTACGATCTTGATGTATCGCAAGCTTTGCTATTATAGTTGGATCTTATGATGTTTCTCCCCCCTCTACTCTCTTGTAATGGATTGAGTTTTCCCTTTCAAGTTATCTTATCGGATTGAGCCTTTAAGGATTTGAGAACACTTGATGTATGTCTTGCAGGTGCTTATCTATGGTGACAATGGGATATCACCTGATCCACTTGATGTATGTTTTGGTGATCAACTTGCGAGTTCCGTGACCTCATGAACTTATGCATAGGGATTGGCACACGTTTTCGTCTTGACTCTCTAGTAGAAACTTTTGGGGCACTCTTTGAAGTCCTTTGTGTTGGTTGAATAGATGAATCTGAGATTGTGTGATGCATATCGTATAATCATACCCACGGATACTTGAGGTGACATTGGAGTATCTAGGTTACATTAGGGTTTGGGTTGATTTGTGTCTTAAGGTGTTATTCTTGTATGAACTCTTGAATGGATCGATCAGAAAGAATAACTTTGAGGCGGTTTCATACCCTACCATAATCTCTTCGTTTGTTCTCCACTATTAGTGACTTTGGAGTGACTCTTTGTTGCATGTTGAGGGATAGTTATATGATCCAATTATGTTATTATTGTTGAGAGAACTTGCACTAGTGAAAGTATGAACCCTAGGCCTTGTTTCAACTCATTGCAATACCGTTTACGCTCACTTCTATAATTAGTTACCTTGCTGTTTTTATATTTTCAGATTACAAAAACCTATATCTACTATCCATATTGCACTTGTATCACCATATCTTCGCCGAACTAGCACACCTATACAATTTACCATTGTATTGGGTGTGTTGGGGACACAAGAGACTCTTTGTTATTTGGTTGCAGGGTTGTTTGAGATAGACCATCTTCATCCTACGCCTCCCATGGATTGGTAAACCTTAGGTCATCCACTTGAGGGAAATTTGCTACTATCCTACAAACATCTGCACTTGGAGGCCCTACAGCGTCTACAAGAAGAAGGTTGTGTAGTAGACATCAAGCTCTTTTCTGGCGCCGTTGCCGGGGAGGTTAGCGCTTGAAGGTATATCTTTAGATCTTGCAATTGAATCTTTTTGTTTCTTCTTTTATCACTAGTTTAGTCTATAAAAGAAAAGTACAAAAAAAAGGAATTGAGGGTACCTCATATGCTTCATCTTTTTAATATTTTTCATGAAAATAAGGACTCTGATAATTGTGCCAAAGTGTTAGAAGTAGAATGCATTTGAATGTTTGGCACTAAATCTTTGAATGATGAGCATGATTGCAATGTTATTAGTATGAACTCTTTGAATATCCATAGTACTAATGATGATTGCACTAGTCATGATGAAAATGTCTCTTATAAGCATGTAAACTTTTGTGGACTACATAGAGCTTGCAAGCACACACCAAATAGGGAAGATAGATTTCGCAAGAGGTATAAGTATTTGGAAACTAAATGGTTGCAAGAAAGGCTAGATGATTGTGTTGAAAGATTCAATATTTATCGCCATCCTTGTGAACTTTGCAATAAACATGGTCATTTAAAGATCCAATGCTATTTGTTTCATGATCAAATCGTGTCCAAAAATTGTGATAACTTGATTATCCTTGAGCATCGTAAAGAGCTTAGTCTTCTTTTGGGGTATGAAGAAATGAAACGTATAACTGAGGGTATTCCAAAATTTAATCTTGATAGATTTCTTGATTTTGATCTAGAAGAAATTTTTATGTATTGTGCGGTGAATTTTATTGAAAATCCTTATATTGACAATTACATAAAGACAATAAAACAAATAGAAGATGAAGAGAATACTAATGAAAGGGAAGAGACTTCCCAATATTCTCCTATTATTTCTTATGATGAATCAGGTAACGAGGAGGAGCCTCCTATTCAACCAATCTCATTAATAAGGAGCTCTGGAAAGAGGATTAAACCCACACATGATGTGAAGAAGAAAAAGAACAGACGAAGAAGCAACGGTAAAAATGTATCCCTTCCAAATGATGTTGCTCCTATTACTCATTGTGATGATGATAATTGTTATACTATTGGTGTTATCCATACTATTAATGATGAGAGTGATTATGCTTATGATATGAAAAGGCCCAAGCTTGGGGATGCTATGTTTGATGAGAATGACATGTTTGAAAATGTATTTGCTGCAATTAATGTAAGTCCCAAGCTTGGGGATGCTATGTTTAATGAAGATGATATTTATAGTCTCCCAAGTTTTGATATGCAAATTTATTATCATGATAGCAATGCCTCCTACTTACAATGATTATATTGATGAAAGTGGGTTTGGAAGAGTGTCAACTTTAGGAAGTAATGATGTAGCGACCCGACCTGAATGGATCAAGTCTCTGTGCTTAAGTGTCATCCCTGGATCGGTATGCTGACACACACAGTACTCGAGGATTTATAACAGAGGTAAATCACATGTATAAGTAACGTAAAATACTATTACCTCAATCCAAAATAGCGGAAGTAACAAGGTTGTGGATTCCCATCAACACCAACGGCAAAGTTGAGTGTAGAAATCGTAACCTGAACGTATCACTTACTCGTCGTAAGATAATCCTGCAACATGAGACGTTGCAGCCACAGAGGGTCAGTACATTGAATGTACTGACAAATTCACACCATAGAGAATGATGAATAAAGGCTATCACTACATGCATATTTGGCTGGTGGAAAAGCTCTATGGTTATATGTTTTTGCGAAAAGCCAATTTTTCCCTACTGCAAAGGAATACATTTTAATTAACTATCATGGTGGTTGTTGAACATTGAGAATGGTTGACGGCATTCTCAATCCCAATTAAGCATCATCATTAAAACCCAACAATATTCATTTAAAGTAACGTGATGAGAGTCACATGATAATCCAGGTACTAGATGCTCAAAACGTCCATAACCGGGGACACGGCTAATCATGATTAGTTTATACACTCTACAGAGGTTTGCGCACTTTTCCCCACAAGACTCGATCGCCTCCGTTTGGTTTCTCGCACTACATGGTGTTTGAGAAGACGGATGTCCGAGACATAGTCTTTCAGAAGCGCTAGCACCTTACGATGGATAGACCGTTACACCTACTTTCCCCTACATCTGCTAGTCTACCATGTAAGAGTTCGCACGACTTAATCAACTATGCTAGAGCCCATAATAGCTTGTGGCTGCACACGGAAGTTTCTAGTATGAAAAATCTCATGATCCCTTTGAGCCTGGGTGGCGGTCCATAAAAAAAACAGGCAATCCTGGTCTACCCAGGTGCCTAGACAGGCAATCCTGGAATAACCAGGTACCTCATTCCACTCAGATGTGTGTTTAAGTTGCCACCTTAAGTAAACCATTAATTAACAATCTCACATCTATCATGAATACTCTCAAAACCCAATCCATGTCTACGAGCATAGCATGGCAATGTAAGCATAACGTAATAGTAACTCCCAAGGGTTTGATAATAAATAGATAATAGGTTCCTACCTCATCACTACTTCCCAATACCCACATGTTAATTAGATCCTAATCATGCAATGTTTGAGGATTGATCTAATGCAATAAAAACTGGGTATGAAAAAGGTACGTTCAAAGTGTGAACTTGCCTGCAATGTTGATGAAGATGATTCGCACTCAAAACTCTTGATAGCTCTACTCGTCACACTCCGGTTAATCTATCATAAGCAAGCAATAGTAACCACACATAAGTAATCACTCAAAAGGTCGGAGAGAAAGAAGAAAACAATTTGGAAAGGTTCAAAACCTAGCGAATAACTCTTGCAAGATAAAACAATTTCTAACAGTACCAAAATTATGTGAGTTTGGCCTTATCAGAATGTTTAGGTCAAGAGCTTCGATTTGCAAAAAGAATCAACTCAAACGGAACTACGAAACTCAAGTTATGATCAAACGAAGTTTGCATTCAAATCTGATCTAATTCAAATTTTAAACTTTTCAAAAACATGTTTGAGTTGGATTACTGGATAGAGGAGATCATAACGAAGAAGTGGGCGTTGGTTTTGTTGGATTTGGACAAACGAGTAAAAAGTTATGGCTATTTGAAAAATCAGGGCCAAGCTGTTTTACGGAAGAAAAAATAGCTACGGGCTAGGTTCTAATATATAAATACGTAGACTAATTGATAATCTAATTATCTTATCATATTAGTCTAAAAATAATAAACTACGGAGGTATAAGAAGAAAAAAAACAAAGAAAGATACCTTTATAAGGTAGAGAAAAGATGACTTTGGAGAGAAGAGAAAAGTTCTAGAAGTCGCGCTGGAGAGGAGAAATATATTTTTCTTAAATGAATCTAGTCAAACCAAAATATTGATCTAACCGGAATCGGATGATTTTTGGAGGCTCTATGGGTCTATATTTATTGGTGGAAAAGAGGATTAGGGGTCAAAGACTAGGCAATGTGGGACTAAACATAGACGAAAATATACGAAACAGAGAAGAAAAGAGGCGGATGGGCCTAAAGGCCTTCGGCCGGCCGCGTACGGTGCAGTTTTTTTCTTTTTTTTTTCAAAATTCGGCCTAAGAAAAAAAAGAAAAAAGAAAAGAAAAGACTGGCTGGCCCTGGCCTATTTAAGAGAGAAAAAAACAATGGGGCGCCAGAAGCTACTATACTGCGCATGTAGGCGATAAATAAATATTGGCCGCATGTACAGTTTTTTTTAAATAGAAATAGAAGGAGAACCAAATAACAAAATAAAATAAAAATTTTATATAGGCATATTATATATCAAAATTTTCAGAAAAAGATTTTCTACGACATGAACATTTTTCTAGCTTTAAATAAAATACACACAAATTCTAATAATTCCAACAGTGCTCCTGCTCTAATAAGATCCAACAAAATCATTTTAAAAAAAATACCAAAGTCAAATCAAATTTGTTTCTCTCCAATTTTTGGTTGTAGGGAATCATGTTACCCTATTTTCCATGTATTTTATTTTTGGAGAAAAATGATTTGAAAAAAATCCAAATAACTCCAAATTGAAAAAATAATTCCAAAAGACTTGAGCTCATCCTAGGGGCAACTGATTATTTTCCCAAACATCCAGATTCCTAGTATTCTTAAATCCTTCCATTTGTATTGTCTTACTTCCTTCTATTGGCACCAAACTAAGACATGATTACTCAGACTCATCATGGAGTTTCCATTGATCCATATTTCCAACATCATACCTCCTTTATATCCAATAGTAATTTATCTCTTCATCCTCGTGGAATATCCTACATACCAAGATAAAAACTTATACTTGTGGAGTCCATTCCACTTCGTGGAACATCATTATCCTTTCCACGGTCAAGCGTCCTTACAGGGGAATACTGGCCATCTCTGCATGGCACTTCTTCAACTGGGAAACGTGAAACACATCATGAACTCCTAACAGTCCTTTGGATGACTCCAACTTGTTGGCCACTTCTCCCATACGCTCCATAACTCGGTATGGTCCTACAAATCTCGGGGCTAACTTTCCCTTAACTCCAAATCGTTTAACTCCTCGCAGAGGGGGCACACGAAGACATGCTCTGTCTCCAATTTCATAGACTGCCTCCTTGAGTTTTTGAGTCTACATAACTCTTCTTCCTGGACTAAGCTACCTTCAGTCTATCTCGAATCAACTTAACATTCTCTTCTGACTCCTTGATCACATTTGGTCCAAACAACTGACGGTCTCCAACTTCATCCCACATACTCTTGGGGCATAACACATATCGAGACAAAACTCGTATTCATTTTGTACGAAATCCACTCAGTGGAGTATCCATATCTTTTCCAGGGGTCAAGGGTTCTTACAGGGTACTACCACTCTTAAAATGCATAAATCTTCCATAGACCATATTTCTCTTATCCTCAAAATGGCCAAAATTCTTCTTCATAGAGTAACAACTCATAAAATCCATATCAGCACCAACGATGCTAACTTTATTCATTCTCAAGTGATTACAATCTCTCGCTTTTCCATTACATGTCTCAACTCAACACCTCAATATAAAAGAAAATGCTCTCACTTCTACTACTCCATTTCTTTTGTTGCAAACTCAACTCTCTACCACAAGTTTCCTTCTCCTTGGGGCATTCTCTGGCAAAGTGCCCTGCTCCATTACAACTAAAACATATTACTTCTGACAAGTATCGAGGTTTCCTTTTTGGGAAACTGCTGAGGTAGTGCCCTGACTCCTTGCACCTATAACATGTGATATGAACCAGATCCTTCCTGGAATCCACTCTGCTTCTCTTTCTGGACTTTTCTATTCCAATTAGGGCTTCTATTTCCTGTGGGTCATACTCTACTTCCTCTGTCGGGAATTCTACTAGATTCCCATTCAAACAATTTTGGGAGATGCGTCCTTCTTCTCCACAGGAATAGTAAGACTTAGTGAAGGGTTTACTCGGGTCTTCTTTAGGTGTGTCCTCCACCTCTTCCTTCATCACAATTTCTTCTAAAATTTCCATGAGGGCTCCTTTCATTACTTATTTCTTCTGCTGGATGGTTCGTTGTACCATGGGGTAAATGTGACACTGAGCAGGATAGTGGGTAGTCCCTTCACACAAGAAACAAGTAATCTGCGTAGTTGGGCATTCTTCAACTGGGTGACTTCACAATTTGGGCATTCATCCTTGTGTTCTTTATGGGTGTGTCCTATTTCTCCACAAATCTTGCAGGCACAAGGTTTCTTCATATCCTTTCCATAAGGCTTCAACTTCTGGGACACAAGCCGAGACTTTGGCAAAGTCAACTTAAATTCTTTCCAAGTGGTTACTCCTTGCCATCCATTGATGGTTTGGTACATTCTCCACCAAGTAGCAGAACCTCTTTCAAAGCACTAAAGAGCATGCTGGGTCATATCCTTTCCGACTACAGGGTTATTCTTCATGTGATCCTCCATGTTCTGAATCCATCGGTCCGTCTCCAATTGACTCATCGGTCCAGAAAATATAAGCTCATCTTCATTCATCCTCTATTGGGTCCATGGGTTTGGGGTAAGATAAGAGAGAGGGAGAGGGATACACACAATGCAAAAAACAGTTTTGAAAAGACAGATTTTTAATTGGGGCTGTCGGAAAACATCAAACAAATGATAGCTCACAAACGTCGCATCTAACGTAGGTATATAACAGGGGTTTGGTCTTCTAAAGGTCAATAAATCTTCAAAATCTCCAAACTCTTCAAGTCTTGTTCATGCCTCCAATGGCTTCTTCTGATCATGCTTGTCCTTTTCCAGTTCTTTTGCTAGATCATCTCTATTGATGTGAAGTCTCTCATGACGTCCTTTAATATTCTGGAGTTGCGTTCCAAACTTCTGGGTTTCAACATCCCTGGCATGAGCCATGGTCCTACTGTCCTTTAGTTCCTAACAAATCTCCGGTATCTCGAGGTTGTAGCTCCTCCAGCTTGGCTACTTTCAGCTTCTGGTTCCTGAGTTCTTCACGAAATGCTTCCTTGTCTAATACGGCTGCATGGAGCTCCACCTTAAACTTCTTGATGTACTACTCCAGATCCTGGTGATACACTAGCTAAGGTTAAAACTTCACCTTTTGTTGATAGATGCTCCATTAGTCTTCTACCATCCAATCCTTCCATGCATATGCATGCTTAACTCAGCACGGTGACAATAGCATAAGCGGGCGATAACATCATGGATAACCGTGTTTCTGCTCTTGTCATTTCCATGAGCTATCTCTCACAGCTGATATCTCCTGCCTTAGGGTTTCTTGACAAAACTTTGAGTCCTATGCTCCATGTTCCAGTCTTTCTCCAACACACCTTGATCTCGGGCATTGACAACTTCCATAATCTGTCAAGTTCCATAAGGGTAGTCTTCCTAGGTCATACAAATCTAGGGATTCTTCAGAGCCTTCAGATTCTCCTAGTCTTCGGAGTCTTCAACCGTTTCAGTCTCCATTATTATAATGTATGGTAAAATCCTCTTCATTCTGAATGGTCTCAGTTGTCCGATATCTTGTACTTCTTGAAGTGATCTCATCAGCCGAAACTTCGTGTGGTCAAAAGGGGAAAGGGATATGGTCTCACTAAAGGGAATTTTTGAATAAGCTCAGAAGAGAAGAGAGGTAAAAGATCTTTTTGAAAGGGAAAGTTTTATAGAAAATCCTTTCTATGGGCTTGCCAGTTTCTAAGGTCACGTCCTACAGTCAACATGTGCTCCGATACCATCCTGTAGCGACCCGACCCGAATGGATCAAGTCTCTGTGCTTAAGTGTCATCCCTGGATCGGTATGCTGACACACACAGTACTCGAGGATTTATACCAGAGGTAAATCACATGTATAAGTAAAGTAAAATACTATTACCTCAATCCAAAATAGCGGAAGTAACAAGGTTGTGGATTCCCATCAACACCAATGGCAAAGTTGAGTGTAGAAATCGTAACCCTAACGTATCACTTACTCGTCGTAAGATAATCCTGCAACATGAGACGTTGCAGCCACAGAGGGTCAGTACATTGAATGTACTGGCAAATTCACACCATAGAGAATGATGAATAAAGGCTATCACTACATGCATATTTGGCTGGTGGAAAAGCTCTATGGTTATATGTTTTTGCGAAAAGCCAATTTTTCCCTACTGCAAAGGAATACATTTTAATTAACTATCATGGTGGTTGTTGAACATTGAGAATGGTTGACAGCATTCTCAATCCCAATTAAGCATCATCATTAAAACCCAACAATATTCATTTAAAGTAACGTGATGAGATTCACATGATAATCCAGGTACTAGATGCTCAAAACGTCCATAACCGGGGACACGGCTAATCATGATTAGTTTATACACTCTACAGAGGTTTGCGCACTTTTCCCCACAAGACTCGATCGCCTCCGTTTGGTTTCTCGCACTACATGGTGTTTGAGAAGACGGATGTCCGAGACATAGTCTTTCAGAAGCGCTAGCACCTTACGATGGATAGACCGTTACACCTACTTTCCCCTACATCTGCTAGTCTACCCTGTAAGAGTTCGCACGACTTAATCAACTATGCTAGAGCCCATAATAGCTTGTGGCTGCACACGGAAGTTTCTAGTATGAAAAATTTCACGATCCCTTTGAGCCTGGGTGGCGGTCCATCAAAAAAAGAGGCAATCCTGGTCTACCCAGGTGCCTAGACAGGCAATCCTGGAATAACCAGGTACCTCAATCCACCTAGATGTGTGTTTAAGTTGCCACCTTAAGTAAACCATTAATTAACAATCTCACATCTGTCATGAATACTCTCAAAACCCAATCCACGTCTACGAGCATAGCATGGCAATGTAAGCATAACGTAATAGTAACTCCCAAGGGTTTGATAATAAATAGATAATAGGTTCCTACCTCATCACTACTTCCCAATAGCCACATGTTAATTAGATCCTAATCATGCAATGTTTGAGGATTGATCTAATGCCATAAAAACTGGGTATGGAAAAGGTATGTTCAAAGTGTGAACTTGCTTGCAATGTTGATGACGATGATTCGCACTCAAAACTCTTGATAGCTCTACTCGTCACACTCCGGTCAATCTATCGTAAGCAAGCAATAGTATCCACACATAAGCAATCACTCAAAAGGTCGGAGGGAAAGAAGAAAACAATTCGGAAAGCTTCAAAACCCAGCGAATAACTCTTGCAACATAAAACAATTTCTAACAGTACCAAAATTATGTGAATTTGGCCTTATCAGAATGTTTAGGTCAAGAGCTTCGATTTGCAAAAAGAATCAACTCAAACGGAGCTACGAAACTCAAGTTATGATCAAACGAAGTTTGCATTCGAATCTGATCTAATTCAAATTTTATACTTTTCAAAAACATGTTTGAGTTGGATTACTGGATAGAGGAGATCATAACGAAGAAGTGGGCGTTGGTTTTGTTGGATTTGGACAAAAGAGTAAAAAGTTATGGCTATTTGAAAAATCAGGGCCAAGCTGTTTTACGGAAGAAAAAATAGCTACAGGCTAGGGTCTAATGTATAAATACGTAGACTAATTGATAATCTAATTATTTTATCATATTAGTCTAAAAATAATAAACTATAGAGGTATAAGAAGAAAAAAAAAGAAAGATACCTTTATAAGGCAGAGAAAAGATGACTTTGGAGAGAAGAGAAAATTTCTAGAAGTCGCGCCGGAGAGGAGAAATATATTTTTCTTAAATGAATCTAGTCAAACCAAAATATTGATTTAACCCGAATCGGATGATTTTTGGAGGCTCTACGGGTCTATATTTATTGATGGAAAAGAGGGTTAGGGGTCAAAGGCTAGGCAATGTGGGACTAAACGTAGACGAAAATATACGAAACAAAGAAGAAAAGAGGCGAATGGGCCTAAAGGCCTTCGGCCGGGCGCGCGCACGATGCAGTTTTTTCTTTTTTTTTCAAAATTCGTCCTAAGAAAAAAAAAAGAAAAAAGAAAAGAAAAGGCTGGCTGGGCCTGGCCTATTTAAGAGAGAAAAAAACAATGGGGCGCCAAAAGCTACTATACTGCGCATGTAAGCGATAAATAAATATGGGCCGCACGTACAGTTTTTTTAAATAGAAACAGAAGGAAAACCGAATAACAAAATAAAATAAAAATTTTATATAGGCATATTGTAAATCAAAATTTTCAGAAAAAGATTTTCTACGACATGAACATTTTTCTAGCATTAAATAAAATACAAACAAATTCTAATAGTTCCAACAGTGCTCCTGCTCTAATAAGATCCAACAAAATCATTTTAAAAAATACCAAAATGAAATCAAATTTATTTCTCTCCAATTTTCTGTTGTAGGGAATCATGTTACCCTATTTTCCATGTATTTTATTTTTGGAGAAAAATGATTTGAATAAAATCCAAATAACTCCAAATTGAAAAAATAATTCCAAAAGACTTTGAATTTGATCCTTTGAAACTCCCAACTCATATTTCATATAATTTGAAGAAGTCATTTTATCTCCTCTCGTGAAAATCATTGAGTTGCATAAAGTTTCAGAATTGGAAATATTTTCCAAATGAAATTCAAATATTTTCAACACCCCTTGTCATTTAAATAAATGGAAGAAGTCATGTCATCTTCTCTCTAGGGTTTCGTGGAGAAAAGAATTTGAATCCACGGAGATCACAAATGAAAAATGAAAGTTTGGGAAAGTCCTTTTATTCCCTCTCATTTAACTTTCAAAAAGGTTTCGAATTTCACTCAATTTCACACAATCAATCGAATCTATCTATTTATTATAACATTCCAAAATTTAGAATTTTGGGATGTTACAAATGATCCCACTATTTTGGAGGATGTTGAATCTTATTGTGATAATTATGAAAGTGGATTTGGAGAGGTCATGACTTTATTTAGTAATGATTCCACTATCTTGGAAGAGGTCTCAATTGGTTATGATGAGAACAAAGTTGCTACCTATGATGATTATTGTGATGGCACGCATGCTATGAAAAGTAGTGATGATTATATTAAAACTTGTCATGATTATGATTACCCTTATTCTGAACATTACTCTTTTAATGTGTAAACAATTTATAGTATTTGATTTTCTTATGATACTCCCACTATTCCGAATGAGAAGAATTTTGCCTATGTGGAGAGTAGTAAATTTTTATGCTTGTAGATCATGAAAAGAATGCCTTATGTGATGGTTATATTGTTGAATTTATTCATGATTATACTGAAATTTATTATGAGGAAGGAATATATGCTTGTAGGAGTTGCAATAATATCAAGTTTCCTCTCTATGTGCTTAAAGTTTTGAAGTTATGCTTGTTTTACCTTCCTATGCAAGTTGATTCTTGTTCCCACAAGTTGTTTGCTCACAAAATCCCAATGCATAGGAAGTGGGTTAGACTTAAATGTGCTAGTCATATTATTCATGATTCTCTCTTTATGTTTCAATTCTTATCCTTTATGTGAGCATCATTGAAATCATCATGCCTAGCTAGGGGCGTTAAACGATAGCGCTTGTTGGGAGGCAACCCAACTTCATTTTTGTTCTTTTCTTTTTGCTACTGTTTAGTAATATATAATTCATCTAGCCTCTGTTTAGATGTGGTTTTATACTTTTAATTAGTGTTTGTGCCAAGTAGAACCTTTGGGAAGACTTGGGTGAAGTCTTTGTGATCGTGCTATAAAAAACAGAAACTTTAGCGCTCACAAGATTAGATGCCATTTTTACTGGAGAGTGTGATTAAGTTGATTCTTTTTGAAGATGATTAATAGACAAATTCCTCACGTCCAGCAATTTATTTTAGAATTTTTGACGTTACATAAGTATATGTTTGATCCAGATTACTACAGACTGTTCTGTTTTTGACAGATTAAGTTTTCTATGTGTTGTTTGCTTATTTTGATGAATCTATGAGTAGTATCGGAGGGTATGAACCATAGATGAGTTGGAATACAGTAGATATTACACCAATATGAACTTAGAATGAGTTCACAACAGTACATAAGTGGTGATTTATTTTCTTATACTAATGGAGCTTACGAGTTTTCTGTTAAGTTCTGTGTTGTGAAGTTTTCAAGTTTTGGGTAAAGATTCGATGGACTATGGAATAAGGAGTGGAAAGAGCCTAAGCTTGGGGATTCCCAAGGCACCCCAAGGTAATATTTAAGGACAACCAAGAGTCTAAGCTTGGGGATGCCCCGGAACGCATCCCCTCTTTCGTCTTCGTTCATCGGTAACTTTACTTGGAGCTATATTTTTATTCACCACATGATATGTGTTTTGCTTGGAGCGTCATTTTATTTTGTTTTGTTTTGCTTGTTGTTTGAATAAAATACCAAGATCTGAAATTCTTAAATGTTAGAGAGTCTTCACATAGTTTCGTAATTATTTGACTACTCATTGATCTCCACTTATATCTTTTGGAGTAGTTTGTCATTTGATCTAATGCTTCACTTATATCCTTTTAGAGCACGGCGGTGGTTTTATTTTGAAGAAATAGTTGAACTCTCATGCTTCACTTACATTATTTTGAGAGTCTTTAGAACATCATGGCCCGTTTGGTTATGAAATTAGTCCTAATATGATGGGCATCCAAGAGGGATATAATAAAAACTTTCATATAAAGTGCATTGAATACTATGAGAAGAATGATACTTGATGATTGTTTTGAGATATGAAGATGGTGATATTAGAGTCATGCTAGTTGAGTAGTTGTGAATTTGAGAGATACTTGCGTTAAAGTTTGTGATTCCCGTAGCATGCACGTATGGTGAACCGTTATGTGATGAAGTCGGAGCATGATTTATTTTTTGATTGTCTTCCTTATGAGTGGCGGTCGGGGACGAGCGATGGTCTTTTCCTACCAATCTATCCCCCTAGGAGCATGCTCGTAGTACTTTGTTTCGATAACTAATAGATTTTTGCAATAAGTATGTGAGTTCTTTATGACTAATGTCGAGTCCATGGATTATACGCACTCTCACCCTTCCACCATTGCTAGCCTCTCTTGTGCCGTGCAACTTTCGCCGGTACCATACACCCACCATTACCTTCCTCAAAACAGCCACCATACCTACCTATTATGGCATTTGCATAGCCATTCCGAGATATATTGCCATGCAACTTTCCAGTGTTCCGTTTATTATGACACGCTCCATCATTGTCATATTGCTTTGCATGATCATGTAGTTAACATCGTATTTGTGGCAAAAGCCACCGTTTATAATTCTTTCATACATGTCACTCATGAGTCATTGCACATCCCAGTACACCACCAGAGGCATTCATATAGAGTCATATTTTGTTCTAAGTATCGAGTTGTAATTCATGAGTTGTAAGTAAATAAAAGTGTGATGATCATCATTATTAAAGCATTGTCCCATTTGAGGAAAGGATGATGGAGACTATGATTCCCCCACAAGTCGGGATGAGACTCCAGACGAAAAATAAAAAAAGAGAAAAAAGAGGCCAAAAAAGAGAAGGCCCAAAAAAACAAAAAAAATGAGAGGAAAAGAGAGAAGGGGCAATGCTACTATCCTTTTACCACACTTGTGCTTCAAAGTAGCACCCTGATCTTCATGATAGAGAGTCTCCTATGTTGTCACTTTCATATACTAGTGGGAATCTTTCATTATAGAACTTGGCTTGTATATTCCAATGATGGGCTTCCTGAAAATGCCCTAGGTCTTTGTGAGCAAGCGATTTGGATGCACACCCACTTAGTTTCTTTTTGAGCTTTCATACACTTATAGCTCTAGTGCATCCGTTGCATGGCAATCCCTACTCACTCACATTGATATCTATTGATGGACATCTTCATGGCCCGTTGATACGGCTAGTTGATGTGAGACTATCTCCTTCTTTTAGTCCTCTCCGGTGGCTATCTTCATCATCCCGGCGCTCTCCATGATGAGGAGGGAATAGTTCACCCTCGGTGCTGAGGGTATGTACCAGTAGTATGTGTTTGATCTCTCTCTCTCTCTCGTGTTCTTGAGGTGGTACGATCTTGATGTATCGCGAGCTTTGCTATTATAGTTGGATCTTATGATGTTTCTCCCCCTCTACTCTCTTGTAATGGATTGAATTTTCCCTTTGAAGTTATCTTATCGGATTGAGTCTTTAAGGATTTGAGAACACTTGATGTATGTATGTGCTTATCTGTGGTGACAATGGGATATCACGTGATCCACTTGATATATGTTTTGGTGATCAACTTGCGAGTTCCGTGACCTCGTGAACTTATGCATAGGGGTTGGCACATGTTTTCGTCTTGACTCTCCAGTAGAAACTTTGGGGCACTCTTTGAAGTTTTTTGTGTTGGTTGAATAGATGAATCCGAGATTGTGTGATGCATATCATATAATCATACCCACGGATACTTGAGGTGACATTGGAGTAACTAGGTGACATTAGGGTTTGGGTTGATTTGTGTCTTGAGGTGTTATTCTAGTACGAACTCTTGAATAGTCCGATCAGAAAGAATAACTTTGAGGTGGTTTCGTACCCTACCATAATCTCTTCGTTTGTTCTCCGCTATTAGTGACTTTGGAGTGACTCTTTGTTGCATGTTGAGGGATAGTTATATGACCCAATTATGTTATTATTGTTGAGAGGACTTGCACTAGTGAAAGTATGAACCCTAGCCCTTGTTTCAACTCATTGCAATACCGTTTATGCTCACATTTATCATTAGTTACCTTGCTGTTTTTATATTTTAAGATTACAAAAACCTATATCTACTATCCATATTGCACTTGTATCACCATCTCTTCACTGAACTAGTGCACCTATACATTTTACCATTGTATTGGGTGTGTTGGGGACACAAGAGACTCTTTGTTATTCGGTTGCAGGGTTGTTTGAGATAGACCATCTTCATCCTACGCCTCCCACGGATTGATAAACCTTAGGTCATCCACTTGAGGGAAATTTGCTACTGTCCTACAAACCTCTGCACTTGGATGCCCAACAACATCTACCAGAAGAAGGTTGTGTAGTAGACATCAGGAAGTCCCTGCATAATTCAGATGCATACTTTGTGGTGCAACAGCAAGCGCTGGAGGATTTAAGCGCCAAATAAGAGAAAGGTAATATGCTTGCTAAGCATCTTTCCAGCATTATGGGTACCTAGGATGTTGTTTCTTGAGCTCTTCTGAAGTGGTTTCAGTTCTGGACTTGTTTTGATGCGATGTTTATTTGCACTGGTCGCCAACTTTGACAACCAGTGTATATGATATGCTGCTTTGTTCCCTATATTTGCACTAGTGGTGAACTTTGATGCCCAGTGGATGTAATATGTGTAATAGCCGTGATAGCCTAGCGTAAGTTGCTTGCTTATTTATTTACTTGTTGTCTTGTTTATTTGTTTGCTTGTAGTCAGTGCAGTTCTTTTTCCGCGGTTTGCTAGTGGCCGCAATAACCTATTTTTTAAAACTAGGCCACAATAACCATGGGCTACATATTTACTGTAGTTACCATGGACCTCCTACAGGCCGTAGAAACAATGGGCCTTCTAAGGGCTGTAGAAACAATGGGCCTTCTACGGGCTGTAGCATCAATGGGCCTTCTACGGGCCGTATGATCGATAGGCTAAACATGGGCCAATAACAGACTGCATTATGGGTCATAAACAGGCTAGATTTGGAATCGTCCGTTCATGGGCCGACAATAATGGGCCGTTGTTAATTGGCCGTTTTTTATGACGCTATGAAAACGGCCCAATGGATTAACAGGTCGCAAACAGGCCAATTGTAACCACATGCTAAAATTGGCCCACAAGAAGAAAAGGCCAGTAACGGGCCGTAAGTAACCGAACGCAGGAAATGAGCCCAAGAATAAATGGGCCCTGAGAAGGCCAAAAGATAACACGGGTTGGAAACGGCCCAATGGAATAATGGGCCTTTGATGGGTATAAAGCGGTACACTGTTCATTGCGGCCAGATTCACCATGGGCCGTTAATGGGCCAAGAGTTACAAATGGCCTCATATGGGCCGAAAGACATCGTGGGCCATACATGGGCCGGAAGTTACAACGGGTTGGAATCATATTGGACGGCCTAGATGAAGATACTGGGCTTAATTCCGATAGGCCGTAACGGGTCATGAGTTAGCGGGCCGTAAATGGGCTATATACGAACAGGCCGTTAATAGTCTTTCCGTGGGCCGGCCTGTTACCTTTTGACCAAGTCAAACGGGCCGGCCTTTTCATCGGAATGGGCCTCTGTTGGGCTGTGCCACATGTTGACGTATCATAGGCGCCTCCTATCCAATGAATGGATGACATTTGTCCCAATGGTGAGCCAACACGTATTTCCTCCGGCCAATGAGAATTTTACACGTGGATTGTATAAGAGACCATATGACTATATATATATATGTTGCTGTTCTAAGAATGATCATGATGCCCTCATGTCCGTATTTTATTTTTTTATTTTATCGACACCTCCATCTCTAAACATGTGGACATATTTTTCGATTTCGGATTTCGCTTGAGGACAAGCGATGTCTAAGCTTGGGGGAGTTGATACATCCATTTTGCATCATGCTTTTATATCGATATTTATTGCATTATGGGCTGTTATTACACATTATGTCACAATACTTATGCCTTTTCTCTCTCATTTTACAAGGTTTACATGAAGAGGGGGAATGTCGGCAGCTGGAATTCTGGGCTGGAAAAGGAGCAAATATTAGAGACCTATTCTGTACATCTCCAGAAGTCCTGAAACTCCACGGAAATTATTTTCAGAATATACAAAAAATATAGGGCGAAAGAAGTGGGGACGCGCCCTACCCCCCTGGGCGCGCCCCCTCCCTCGTGGGCCCCCTGGTGGCCCTCTGATGCCCATATTTGGCTATATGGAGTCTTTCGTCGAGGAAAAAAATCATAAGCAAGCTTACGGGACGAAACTCCTCCGCCACGAGGCGAAACCTTGGCGGAACCAATCTAGGGCTACGGCGGAGCTGTTCTGCCGGGGAAACTTCCCTCCGGGAGGGGGAAATCATCACCATCGCCATCACCAACGATCCTCTCATCGGGAGGGGGTCAATCTCCATCAACATCTTCACCGGCACCACCTCATCTCAAACCCTAGTTCATCTCTTGTATCCAAACCTCAGATTGGTACCTGTGGGTTGCTAGTAGTGCTGATTACTCCTTGTAGTTGATGCTAGTTGGTTTACTTGGTGGAAGATCATATGTTCAGATCCATTATGCATATTAATACCCCTCTGATTATGAACATGAATATGCTTTATGAGTAGTTACGTTTGTTCCTGAGGACATGGGAGAAGTCTTGCTATATGTAGTCATGTGAATTTGGTATTTGTTCGATATTTTGATGAGATGTATGTTGTCATCCCTCTAGTGGTGTCATGTGAACGTCGACTACATGACACTTCACCATTGTTTGGGCCTAGAGGGAGGCATTGGGAATTAATAAGTTGATGATGGGTTGCTAGAGTGACAGAAGCTTAAACCCTAGTTTATGCGTTGCTTCGTAAGGGGCTGATTTGGATCCATATGTTTCATGCTATGGTTAGGTTTACCTTAATACTTCTGTTGTAGTTGCGGATGCTTGCAATGGGGGTTAATCATAAGTGGGATGCTTGTCCATGTAAGGGCAGTACCCAAGCACCGGTCCACCCACATATCAAATTATCAAATTACCGAACGTGAATCATATGAGCGTGATGAAAACTAGCTTGGCGATAATTCCCATGTGTCCTCGGGGGCGCTTTCCTTTATATAAGAGTTTGTCCTGGCTTGTCCTTTGCTACCAAAAGGATTGGGCCATCTTGCTGCACCTTATTTACTTTTATTACTTGCTACTCGTTACAAATTACCTTATCACAAAACTGTCTATTACCGATAATTTCAGTGCTTGCAGAGAATACCTTACTGAAAACTTCTTATCATTTCCTTCTTCTCCTCGTTGGGTTCGACACTCCTACTTATCGAAAAGGCTACAATAGATCCCCTACACTTGTGGGTCATAATGGGATCCCTTCCCACTCAATATTTGGGAAGAGGACCAGGGCCTCTATAAATAGGACTAGCCACAACCATAGGGAGGGATCTCATCTTGGACGAGATCCATTCCTCCTAGGCCACCAGACAAGCTCACCGAGCACAAGAACACCTCTCCTCGTGAGGCTGTTCTTTCCTTGTACTGTTCATCCTCAGCCCAAGAGGCAATCCACCACACCAAACTAGAGTAGGGTATTACACCAAAACGGTGGCCCGAACCAGCATAAATCTTGTGTCTCATGTTCTTTGGGTTCGTCGAGCTAGGCTGTGAGATCATAGAGCGCGCGAGCTAGGGAGGGGGAAAGATCTTCATGCACACCCCAGTGTTCGAACCTCAAGGGTTTTGTTGGAATCCAAAATCCAACATTTGGCGCACCAGGTAGGGGTGCATCGAAGCTTCGCCCCCCTCCCCCCGACCGCCTTGCCTCTCCGGTCGACTCTCATGGACGCTGCCTCTTCTCCAACTGGATTGACGGGCGCCCTTTGCAGCCCGCGGGGCTTCGGGCCTTCACCCCCGCCTTGCGGCGGGTGTAGTGGCCGCACAAGTTCAAGCCGGAGATGCCGCCACGTTACGATGGTGCGGCGGATCCGGTCGCCTTCTTGCTGGCATACGAGTAGGCCATCTTGGAGGCCGGGGGCGATGGTAAGGTCATGGTGTCGGTATCAAAACCGGCGGATCTCGGGTAGGGGGTCCCGAACTGTGTGTCTAAGGCGGATGGTAACAGGAGGTAGGGGACACGATGTTTACCCAGGTTCAGGCCCTCTTGATGGAGGTAATACCCTACGTCCTGCTTGATTATTCTTGATAATATGAGTAGTACAAGAGTTGATCTACCACGAGATCAGAGAGGCTAAACCCTAGAAGCTAGCCTATGGTATGATTGTCTGTTGTCCTATGGACTAAAACCCTCCGGTTTATATAGACACCGGAGGGGGCTAGGGTTACACAAGGCCAGTTACAAAGGAGGAGATATACATATCCGTATTTCCTAGCTTGCCTTCCACGCCAAGTAGAGTCCCATCCGGACACAGGACGAAATCTTCAATCTTGTATCTTCATAATCCAACAGTCCGGTCGAAGGATATAGTCCGGCTGTCCGGAGATCCCCTAATCCAGTTCTTCCTCAGTAGCCCCTGAACCAGGCTTCAATGACGATGAGTCCGACGCGCAGTATTGTCTTCGACATTGCAAGGCGGGTTCTTCTCCAAATCTTGAATATCTGTTAAGTAGTGTCCAGCTCCCATAAATGTCGGACTTCTTGGCTTCTGTGCCCAATAAGTGCCATCTTCCATGCGTCGAGCGAATGCGAGGAGCCAGGGCATTTTTACATTCGCCTCCTATCCAGGTAAATAAATTGTCTATTAAAGGGATGGGGATTCTTAGATCCAATCCACACCCTCCTCCCCAGCGAGAATCCATCGGAGCACACTAGGAGAAAATCCATTCCATCATGGCCGACCACCGCAACTCCTCCTCTCACCCCCGTAGTCCTAAGCCCGGTGATTGGGAGAGGTGTTCTGTCCTGCACAGTCATCTGGTAGAGCTGCAGACCCAGGGATTTCTCCCTCCAGCCTATTTGGTCCCTGTCCGAGCCGGGCTCACCACCTACAATGGCGGGGAGCAAGCGGAGAGCTTCCCCGGCCCCTCCAAGGGGGAGCGGGTGTGCCTTGTCCCTTACTTACTAAGGGGACTCGGATTTCCAATTCATCAGTTCCTCCGCGGGCTCCTGGAGTTTTACGGCCTCCAACTGCACAATTTCACCCCTACTTCCATATTACACATCGCCGGATACGTTGCCCTTTGCGAGCTATTTCTGGGCTGCGAGGCCCATTTCGAGCTGTGGAAGAGGTTATTTTGCCTTGTGCCCCGCACACAGAAGGGGTCACTTTATCAGGTGGGCGGAGTCGAAAAATGGCGCATCGCCGAAACCGGATACATGTCCGGTACTCCGAAGAAGACGTCCGAAGACTGGCCTTCAGAGTGGTTTTATATGGAGGACGTCCCCCTTCCAGACCCTGTTCGGCAAGGTCTTCCTGAGTTCAACAATGCTCCTCTGAAGAAACGCCTAATCTGGCGCCCACAGGGCCCCTAGGAGGAAGACAATGGAGAAGTCCTTTACTTGATGAACCGGATTAAAGTGTTGGCTCAATCGGGATTGACAATAATCGAGGTTATATCAATAGACATAATGCGGGGAGTGCAGCCACTTCAATATCGAGGGCATCCCATGTGGTGTTTTAACGGGGAAGATGATGCCACCCGTTGCGGGCATAAGGGAGCGGACTCCGCTGCTGCCTTAGCAAAAATCCTGTCCAAGTTGTTCAAGGGAGAGGAAGAGGAGTTCATCCATATCAAGCCACAGGATGGATTCTCCATGTACAACCCTCCAAGTTGGGTGAGTTATACCTTTTTACTCCCATTCTTCCCGCATCCTTCATCGTAGGTACTAACCTTGCCATTTTATGGCAGGAACTATGAAAAGCCATAAGGGAGATCAACAGCCCACCTCCACAACCAGAGGACCCTGGTTAGGCCCTCGGTTCCGGACTCGAAGAGGATCCGGACATATTCGTGGAGCTAATAGACAGGCAATTCTATCAATTAAGCTGTGACGACGCCATGGTGGCCATAACGGCCGACTATCCCGTACTACTCCCTGCGTCGCATGTAAGAAAAACCAAAAATCCCAACTCCCAAAAATAGGATCCCCTTTTATACACTTCACCCACTGTACACATATGGTGTTTTATAGGGAAGGCATTCGGGACGCCGTGCCGAACCCGCAGCAACTCACCAATAAGAGGCACCAAAGCCGGGTAGGCCAAAAAGGAAGGCGGTTAGGACGGAGACGCCGGCACAGAGGTATGACACAAAACCTCGCTCCATGGTTGTCATCTTTCTCAAAATATAATGTCGTCCATGTTTCTTTAATAGAAAGAATGCTCGCCAGACTATATCCGGAGAGGCTGCCGATCACGCCTCCACTAGTTGGGCTCCAGGGCCGGACAAAGAGGCGGAAGCCAACATGGGGCGGACGCCGGATGCTCCTCCTACAGAGGATGCAGATAGAATATCCGCTACAAATTCAGAAGTGGAGAGCGCCATGAATCACCGGCATCGCCGGGCCGTACTCCGTGATGCTTGTTTCTCACCAGAGGCATTTGATGCCTTCAATTCTAGAGACGCGTACATCCGTGCCGCTCAAAATGGTCTAGCCAGAGCCACGAACCAGTATGTAAGGGATATACGGGTAAGCAAATCTGACGATTATATGTATCAGTAGCCCCTGAGACTTGAAACAGTTGACACAACTGATTTAAGGATCATTATTTGTGCAGGTTCTTACGGAGAAGAATTCCCAATTGTCTCAAGAACTGGACGAGTGCAAGGCCCAGCTGGAAGCCGCTGTTGCCGCATTGAAGGAGCCCAAAAAGGGTCCCCCTGGTAACACTTTTGACTATTGCAAAGAATATGGGTACCAGGTAGTATGAGGCATGTATGCACATCTAACAATAGATGTTGCAGGTGGCCCCGGAGAAAATCCGGGGGCCATAGAGGCGGATACGGCACGTGACGATCGGCAGCGAAATGCTAGCGAGCGCATGCTAACCTGAGTTCGGAAGGAGAAAATTGATCTCCAAGATGCCAATATTCGGCTGGGCATGGAACTGAAGGATGTCTGAGCCCAGCTTGCGGACTCCGTGAAGGAGAATAAACGGCTTCGACGCGGCATTTTAAGTAAGTGCTTGAACGAACTTTTTAAAGGAGTTCGGCGAAGAAGCCTGCTAACAGCGTTATGTCTGCAGGTATGCTGACGGGTCGTCCCGTGGAGGAGATGCCCGGGTCTTCGGGTGATCTCCTCCCAGAGCTCTCACAACTGCACGAACAAGTTCGGCAGGTGATGCAGGGTATTGCCCAAGCCTTGTGGCCATCCGCGTCCCCGCCAGGAGGCATGGGGGAGCTTATCGAGAAGCTCAAGGGAGCGCGACGGTTCTTCCGACTATGGAAGATATCAGCCTGCTGACAAGGTGCGAGGGAAGCCTGGGCTATGGTGAAGACACGATATACCAAGGCGGACCCAAACCACATGGCCGAGGTCGGACCTGTGGGGCCTGACGGGAAAGAGATCCCTGTCAGTTTAGTGTATGAATAAGTTGCATTAGCCGCAAAGTATTCCCAACAGCATTGCAGGCTAGACAGCCTGTTGGATGGTATAGAAGAAGAATTTAATCAGTATTAGTGACTGTGTACTTCAAGTGACATGTGTAATGTCCCTAGCCGGATTGTAAATCATTTGTCATGGCGGACCTTTTCGCTTTGACCTCTGGACCCGATAGTCCGGAGTGTATCCGAATACCCACATGGTTATGTAAAAACCGGGGTATGCATGGAAACCAGGCGTAGGGGTCATAAGTGCTTGAATAGACAAGTATCCAACTAGTTATGTTATATTGCATGGATAGTAAGAAACATCTTCCAAGGAGAATAGTTCTGTTAAGGGTTCCTTTCCCTGGGTACGCATGCCCTAATGTGCATGTTCGAACTGCGAAACGCAGGTTAAAAATATATGGGGGCGTGTAACAATCGACCGAATATTCCCTTAAGAATGCTAGCTTTCGGCTTCACCCAGTCTGAGGTACACATCCGGCTGACCCGGCAATAACAATCGCAGAGGTGCTCCCCTTATGCCCTAGCCGAATTAACGGGAATGTAGGGCATAAATACAAGAGTCAGGCAACCCAGCTTGTCCAAAACTGAAGTCATATCGATGCATATAATGGCGAAAAAAGGTACATGCGGAAGAATAACACAGGTGTGGGGCATAAAGCCCAGAAAGGTAATTAGATTAAGCTTCTGTATAAGAAGCCCTCAGGTAAATTGAGCGCAGTTAACGCATAAGGGTGTGTAACCAAGACACAAGTATAGCCTTGAGGGGCCTTGAAGAGAAAAAAAGAGAAGGAAAGAGAGAAAAACAGATGTGCAAAAAATTGACGGAGGTAAGGAGACAAACATAGAGTCCGGCGCTAGGCGTAGAATCTTCGGACTGCGTTCCATGGGTTTGGATCGAGTCGATTATCCGATGCGTCCCGCAGACGGTACGCTCCACCGATCAAAACCTGATCGATAATGAAGGGACCTTCCCATTTGGGTTTGAGCTTGTTCTTTTTCTTCTCTGGCAGGCGTAGAACTAGTTCGCCAACGTTATAGGTTTTGGCCCGCACTTCTCTGCTTTGGTACCTTCGAGCCTCTTGCTGATAGAATGCGGAACGGGCTTTTGCCACGTCGCGCTCCTCCCCCAGGACATCCAAACTGTCCTGCCGATCGATCTCGGCTTCTCTTTCTTCATACATGCGCACTCGAGGTGAGTCATGAATTATGTTGGAGGGCAGCACCGCCTCAACGCCGTACACCATAAAAAACGGTGTGTATCCGGTAGTGCGATTTGGCGTGCTTCGCAGCCCCCATAGTACGGAGTCGAGCTCCTCTACCCAATGTGTGTCTGATTCCTTTAAGGACCGCAATAATCTGGGTTTAATGCCGCTCATGATAAGACCATTCGCTCGTTCGACTTGACCGTTAGTTTGCGGATGATAGGCCGAAGCATAATCGAGCTTAATGCCCATGTTGTTGCACCAAAGTTTCACCTCGTCGGATGTAAAGTTCGTGCCGTTGCCAGTGATGACGTTGTGGGGGACGCCATAACGGTGTACAACCCCGGATATGAAGTCTATCATCGGTCCAGATTCAGCCGTTTTGACAGGTTTGGTTCTATCCATTTGGTGAATTTATCCACCATGACTAGTAAGTATTTTTTTCTTATGGGTTCTCCCTTTGAGGGGTCCGACCATATCAAGCCCCCAGACCGCAAAGGGCCAAGTAATGAGGATTTTTTGGAGGGGGGTAGGTGGCATGTGGCTTTGGTTTGCAAAAAGCTGGCAACCAACACAATGTTGGACCAGATGCTATGCATCTTCCCAGGCCGTCGGCCAATAAAAACCTGCCCGGACCAGATACTGGAGTCCGGCATGGATTTCTACCAAAAGCTTCCGCCCTTCCTCTTCGGAGATGCACCTTTGAAGGACTCCAGTTGTGCTTTTCTTATAAAGCTCTCCCTCGTGGACCTTGTAGGCTTTAGATCGCCGCACTATGCAGTGTGCCTCATTTTGGTCCTCGGGTAGTTCCTGCCTAGTTAGGTAGGCCAGGAATGGTTCTGTCCACTGGGCGATGACAACCATTATCTCGTGGGCTAAAGGTGTTATTTCGGTGGCGGAACCTCCGATTGTGTCAGATTGTTCATTATCTGGGGCTGTGGCCGGGTCCGGACTATTTTTGCCGGTGTCCCCTTCCCATACCACGGACGGTTTGAACAGTCTTTCCAGGAAGATGTTCGGTGGGACAGGGTCGCGTTTAGCGCTGATACGGGCGAGGATGTCCGCCGCCTGGTTGTTTTCCCGATCCACATGGTGGAATTCAAGCCCCTCGAACCGAGCTGACATTTTGAGGACGGCTTTGCGATATGCCGCCATTTTCGGATCCTTGGCATTGAAGTCTCCATTTATTTGGGATATTGCGAGGTTCGAGTCCCCGGGCACCTCCAGGCGTTGAATGCCCATGGGGACTGCCATCCGGAGACCGTGTAGAAGGGCCTCATATTCGGCCGCGTTATTGGAGTCTGTATATAGTATTTGGAGCACGTATTGTACTATATCTCCGGTGGGGGACATCAGGAAGACGCCAGCCCCTAGGCCAGCCAACATTTTAGAGCCATCAAAGTGCATGGTCCAATAGGAGTATGCGCCGTACACTTTAGGGAGTTCGGCTTCTGTCCATTCGGCTACGAAATCGGCCAATACTTGTGACTTAATGGCTCGCCGTGGTTTGTATGTTATGTCGAACGGAAGGAGCTTGACGGCCCATTTGGCAATCCGGTCCGTAGCATCGCGGTTGTTTATTATGTCATTGAGTGGTACTTCGGAGGCCACCGTGATTGAACACTCTTGAAAGTAGTGTTGTAGTTTCCAGGATGCCATGAATACCGCGTATGCTATCTTTAGATAATGTGGGTACCGTGATTTGTATGGGATGAGGACGGTGGATACATAATATACCGGCTTTTGAAGTGGGAATTTATGTTCGTCCATCTCTCATTCGATGACGAGTACTGCGCTTACAACTTGACGAGTTGCTGCTATATATAATAGCATTGGTTCGCCCATAGTTGGTGTGGCCAAGATTGGGTTGGTGGCCAGGATGGCTTTTATTTCTTCCAGTCCGGCCATGGCTGCGTCCGTCCACTCGAAGTGTTCGGTGCGCCGAAGAAGGCGATAAAGGGGAAGTGCCTTTTCTCCTAATCGGGAGATAAAGCGGCTTAGAGCCGCCACACATCTAGTCAATTTCTGGATTTTCTTGAGGTCAGTTGGGATAGACAACTGCGACAGAGCTCGGATTTTAGCTGGATTTGCTTCAATTCCTCTACTGGAGACGATGAAGCCCAGGAGCTTTCCGGCAGGAACACCGAAAACGCATTTTTCCGGATTGAGCTTAATGTCTTATGTTCGGAGGTTGGTGAACGTGAGCCTCAAGTCGTCTATTAACGAGTCGACGTGTCTGGTTTTAATGACCACATCGTGTACATATGCCTCCATAGTCTTGCCGATCTGCTTTTCCAGACATGTCTGGATCATGCGCTGATATGTTGCGCCGGTGTTTTTGAGCCCGAAGGGCATTGTGTTAAAACAGAAGGGGCCATATGGCATGATAAATGCTGTTGCGGCTTGATCAGACTCCGCCATCTTAATCTGGTGGTAACCGGAGTATGATTAGTGTCCTGCGGTAGCGTCGATGCTTAGATCAATGTGAGGGAGTGGAAAGGGATCCTTTGGGAAAGCCTTATTAAGGTCTTTGAAGTCGACGCATAGGCGCCAGGATTTGTCCTTCTTTGGTACCATCACCAGGTTTGCTAGCCAGTCCGGATGCTTTATTTCTCTAATAAATCCGGCCTCCAGTAGCTTGGCTAGCTCTTCTCCCATGGCCTGTCGCTTAGGTTCGGAGAAACGCCAAAGAGTCTGCTTGACCGGCTTGAATCCTTTTAGGATATTAAGGCTATGCTCGGCCAATCCGCGTGGGATTCCTGGCATGTCTGAAGGATGCCATGAGAATATGTCCCAATTCTCGCGCAGAAACTCCTGTAGTGCGGCGTCTACATTGGGATTTAATTGTGCCCCAATGGATGCTGTTTTTGTGGGGTCCATTGGATGGACTTGGAATTTGACTATTTCATCCGCTGGTTTAAAGGAGGTGGACTTGGATCTTTTGTCTAGTATCACGTCGTCCCTGTCCACCGTGGAGCGCAGCGCGGTTAACTCCTCTGCCACAAGGGGCTTCGGATAATGTCTCGAGGGCTAGTGTGGCTGTTTTGTTCTCGGCGCAGAGTGCTATGTCCGGATCACTAACTAGAGTGATGATTCCATTGGGTCCGGGCATTTTGAGCTTCATGTACCCGTAATGGGGTACGGCTTGAAAGATTGTGAATGCCTCCCGCCCTAGAAGGGCGTGGTATCTGCTACTGAATGGGGCCACTTGGAATGTAATTTCTTCGGACCTGTAATTCGCCAGAGTGCCGAATACCACATCAAGTGTGATTTTCCCAGCGCAACGTGCCTCCCGACTAGGGATGATTCCTCGGAAGGTCATACTGCTTTGCTCAATGCGGTTGCTGTCTATTTCCATTTTTTGGAGAGTTTCCTCATAGATGAGGTTTAATCCGCTGCCGCCGTCCATGAGCACCTTGGTGAGCCGAAAGCCGTCCACAATTGGACTGAGGACCAAAGCGGCTGGTGCTCAGGCTGTTCGGAATTTAGGTTCGTCACTGGCATTGAAGGTAATAGCCGTGTCGCTCCATGGATTTATTGCTGCCACGTGGCAGACTTCGGCGAGGCTGCGGAGTGCTCGCTTACGCCTATTATTTGAGGCAAAGGTCTCGAAGACCATCAATATTGTATTATTATCCATGGGAAGGTGCTCTGAGATATGTTGGGCGAGGAGATCCTCGCTGCTTTTGGCCACCTGCCGGAGTACCCAACATGCTCTAAGGTTGTGTGTTGATATGGCATCCGTTGTACTGTGGATTTTGCAGGGCCCGTTAAGCCATCCTTCCAACATGGTTCCATGCCCTGTAGTGGGCTTTTGCTTCTTTGTAATTGAATCAGGCGACTTATGAGAGTGCACCCTTTTAGTCTGGACTGGGGGTTTTGTCAGAGCCGGATTATCCCAAAATTGCGTTTGGGTTCTCCAGGCGCTCTCCATCGCACAGTATTTTTGTACTATGGCCGCTAAGTCAGCGAAGTGTGCTATGTCACGACGACTTATGGCGTTGAGGACTCCCTTGTCCGTGTAATTGTTGCAAAAGAATGAAATGTTGGGATCTACGGTAGGGTGCGTCGACTGCAAATTAAAATTTCCTACGCACAGAACAACCAAGAACATGCTAAGGGAGATGGATCACAGTTCGTTACCACTAGACGCGCAGTGCCGTGCAGCGGAAGAAGAGTTGGGGCAGCGCGTCCTCGTGGATCGTCTCCTCCTCGTCCGATCTCCCTCGTACAACCGGTGGTCGGTTCCCACGTATAGGTTCGCCGGAGCGGCGCAAGTGCACCGCCTCTAACGGTATCCACGCGTGCCGGAGGAACATCGTGCGGCGGACTACTAGGTCCGATCACACAACCGTCGGCGAGTGGAGGTGTCTATTCGCAACACATGCAAACCCTAGTGACAGCGCCGAAGCGATCAGCTCATGAGTGTGTTGCACCTCCACTATATATATAGGCGTCTGTCACGGGCTCAACACTTGGGCCTCGCACGGACCCTAAAGCCCATAAGTCTACTCGGCCACAATTCAAATACAGTTCGGATCACATCCGACCAGTGTCCTTGGATCCGACCTCGTAGGTTCCTTCCCTTAAGCGCGTGACCCCTTAGGTTCAAGTTGGCTTGGTCGCAGTTCGGATCACCTCCAAACTGCACGGTTGGTAGCGGCCTCTAGCAAGGCATGTCGAACACCAAACAGACTATGAACCTGGTTAGCGAACCTGTACATCACACTTCCATTCCTTTTGCCACACGATATATGTTGTCGAGCTCAAGGCGAGTCTGTCATCCTTGTGCTAGCTCGACCTCTTTCTCGTTCCAGTGATGCCGACCACAAACTGGATTATCTCATAATCCTTGTCGCATGGCCATGCTGAAAGTGCAACTATCCCTAGGTGGTTTTGGTAATTCATAACAACATATAGCTCATTGAGCTAATGCTATTCCAAGATGATTATTTCAGGAAATCTCAATGATTGGCATGGCATGGATGTGAAAGTGGAACCCTCAAAATGCTAAGGACAAAGGATTGGCTCAAGCTCAAAAGCTCAAGACTCTTCATTTTATATTTTAGTGATCCAAGATCACATCGAGTCTTTAGGAAAAGCCAATACTATTAAGGAGGGATGAGGTGTTGCTTAATGAGCCTCTTGCTTCATGTGCTTAGTGATATGCTCCAAAACCCTCAACTACTTTCCCATATCCACATATGACCTAAACCCTAAGCCAAACTCGGTCCTACCGATTCTTCCTATCCGGCGCCATCGAGTTTCACTTGTCATTAGCCACTGCCAAACCCTAGCAAGTCGGTTCTATCGATAAGGATCTCGGTCTCACCGAGATGGGGTTGCAAACTCTCTGTTTCCCTTTCATAACTTTTCGGTCTTACCGAAAGAGCGAATCGGTCCCACCGAGATTGCAATGTAAACTCAGTGTTTTCCCTTTGTAACTTTTCGGTCTCACCGAGTTCCACTCGGTCTCACCGAAAGAGCAAATCGGTCCCACCGAGTTTGCCTGACCAACTCTCTGGTTAGCTAATTACCAAATTCGGTCTCACCGAGTTTGTGTAATCGGTCTCACCAAGATTACGTTATGCCCAAACCCTAACCATATCGGTCCTACCGAGTTGCATGTCAGTCCACCGAAAATCACTAACGGTCACTAGGTTTACATTTTTGGTCCGACCGAGCTTATTGATTCGGTCCCACCGAGATTGGAAAACTGTGTAACGGTTGGATTTTGTGTGGAGGCTATATATACCCCTCCACCTCCTTCTCATTCGATGAGAGAGCCATCAGAACACACACACCATTCCAACTCATATGTTCTGAGAGAGAACCACCTACTCATGTGTTGAGACCAAGACATTCCATTCCTGCCATATGAATCTTGATCACTAGCCTTCCCAAGTTGCTTTCCACTCAAACCTTCTTTCCACCAAATCCAAATCCTGTGAGAGAGAGTTGAGTGTTGGGGAGACTATCATTTGAAGCACAAGAGCAAGGAGTTCATTACCTACACACCATTTGTTACTTCTTGGAGAGTGGTGTCCGACAAGATTGTGGAGTTGAACCAAGGAGTTTGTAAGGGCAAGGAGATCGCCTACTTCTTGAAGATCTACCGCTAGTGAGGCAAGTCCTGTGTGGGCGATGGCCATGGTGGGATAGACAAGGTTGCTTCTTCGTGGACCCTTTGTGGGTGGTTGCTTCTTCGTGGACCCTTCGTGGGTGGAGCCCTATGTGGACTCGCGCAACCGTTACCCTTGGGTGGAGCCCTGTGTGGACTCGCGCAACTGTTACCCTTCATGGGTTGAAGTCTCCATCAACGTGGATGTAGGATAGCAGCACCTATCCGAACCACGGGAAAAACATCCGTGTCTCCAATTGCGTTTGAATTCTCCAAACCCTTCCCTTTACATTCTTGCAAGTTGCATGCTTTACTTTCCGCTGCCTATATACTCTTTGCCTGCTTGCTTAAATTATGTGATGATTGCTTGACTTGTCCTAAAATAGCTAAAATCTGCCAAGAACTAAAATTGGGAAAAGGTTAAGTTTTTATTTGGTCAAGTAGTCTAATCACCCCCTCTAGACATACTTTCGATCCTACAAGTGGTATCAGAGCTTTGGTCCCCATTTGCTTGATCTCCATAGCTTTTGGTGGTCATAGCCTTGGTTTCACAACCTAGGAGAGTATGGCGTCTAGCGAGGGAAATTATCACCGTAGAGGTCCTTACTTTGATGGTACTAATTTTGCTAGTTGGAAGCATAAAATGAAAATGCATATTCTTGGACATAACCCCGCCGTTTGGGCTATTGTGTGTGTTGGTTTGCAAGGTGACTTCTTTGATGGGAGAGAACCAAACCGTGAAGCTACCGCGGATGAGTTGAAGATGTTGCAATACAATTCTCAAGCTTGTGACATTCTCTTCAACGGATTGTGCCCCGAAGAATTCAACAAAATCAGCCGTCTTGAGAATGCAAAGGAAATTTGGGACACTTTGATTGATATGCACGAAGGTACCGACTCCGTCAAGGAATCCAAGTTGGATGTACTTAAAAGCCAACTTGACAAGTTCAAGATGAAGGATGGTGAAGGTGTCGCTGAGATGTACTCTAGGCTTGCTCTCATCACAAATGAGATTGCCGGCTTAGGAAGTGAAGAGATGACCGATAGATTCATCATCAAGAAGATTCTAAGAGCCTTGGATGGAAAATATGATACCGTGTGCACATTGATCCAAATGATGCCAAATTACAAAGATCTCAAGCCAACGGAGGTGATTGGAAGAATTGTTGCTCATGTGATGTCACTTAAGGATAAAGAGGAACTTCACAACAAGTCAAGTGGTGCCTATAAAGCCTCATGTGAAGCCCCTACATCATCAAGTGAGAAACAAGACTTCAATGAAGAATTGAGCTTAGTGGTGAGGAACTTCAACAAGTTCTACAAGGGTAGAAGCAAAGATAGAAGCTCCAAGTCAAGGTCCTACAATGACAAAAGATCTTCTAGTCGAGAGCGAAACTGTTACAATTGTGGAAGACTCGGACACTATTCCAATGAGTGTACGGCTCCCTACAAGAGAAGAGAAGATTCTCCAAAAAGAAGAAGCAAAGGATCACCACCAAGAGAGAGAAGGAGTAGAGATGATCGTTATGAACGAAGATACTCACGGAGAAGCAAGGATTCGGAAAGGAAGGAAAAATCATCAAGGAGCTACACAAGACGAAGACATCAAGCTCATGTTGGTGAATGGGTATCCGGCTCCGACTCCGACAGCCACTCCGAGAGAAGTTATCACTCTGACTCCGAAGATACTCAAGATGAAGGTGTTGCCGGTCTAGCACTTGTGTCAACCAACTCCTATGACATATTTGACTCACCAAATGAAGGAATTGGAAGATGCTTCATGGCCAAAGGTCCTAAGGTAACACACCCCGAGTATGTTGATTTCAATAGTGATGAAGATGACTTGTTAGGTGATGATTTGCTTGTTTACAACTCTAGTGATGAATACTATGATGAAATATCAATTAAACATGCTAATCAAGATAAAACGAATGACAATGATAAGGAGAAAATTGAGGCCCTAACTAAAGAGCTAAACACTCTTAAGTTAGCTCATGAAACCATCTTCGAAGATCATCAAGAACTTTTAAGAGCTCATGAGAAATTATGCTTTGAAAAGCTCAATCTTGAGCAAGAGCATGAGTTCTTAAAAGCAATCAATGATGATCTCCGCAAGAAAAGTTCTTCTTACATTGCCAAGCGTTTGCTCTTATCCACTTACATGCCTCAAGTCAAGTCTAACAAGAAAGATTCTTCCTCTAGTAGTAACAATGATCATGCTAAATCAAATATTGTTACTTCTAGTAGCTCTCTTGATTCCACTAATGATTCTCTTAGCCAAGTTACACTTGAGCAAGAAAATAGTTTATTGAAGGGAATTATAGAGAAAGGAGTGTACAAAAGCCTTTCCGGGAGTAAGCAATTCGAGGAAATCATGCACAAGCAAGGAATGCACCGGAAGAATCAAGGTGTTGGTTTTGAGCGAAAGTTCAATGCCAATGGAGTTGAGTGGGAAGAAGATCAATACCCCAAGACAAAGTTTGTCCCTCAACAAGAGAAGTATACTTCTTTCAAGGGGACACAAGCTCAAGATGATCTTCCACCACAAGACTACAAGCAAAAAGGCAAGGACAAGCTTCAAGAGGAAATTGATGCATTTGAAGAAGCTCCGAAGACCTTAGTCAAGTGGATTCCCAAGACTACTTCAAGCTCCACTTCATCAAGTACGACTACAAGTCCAAGGATTCCCATCAAGATGATGTGGATCCAAAAGAAGAAGAACTAGAGAGTTCTTGAGGGTGACTCCGCCAACATACTTCACTCTTATCATTTTGGCAAGAACAAGTGCAATCAAATTCCACATCTTGCACTAGTTCAAGGAGTCACAAACCCTCTTATTGGTAAGACAAGGGACAACGTAACCTAAAAGTTTTCATGGACATCATCTTTTGTGTGCATCACTCTATGTCTATGGATATCCTTGTTTGTTCCTTGTGGGACTAACCCATGTAGGTATTGAAAGTGCAATTCACTCAAATGGATAGCTCAAAGAGATCTACATCAACATTGAGCATCCACATCTTCAATATCTACATGAAGTCATCATCGACAAAACCCAAGGTTAGTTCATCCCTCTTAGGGGGGATATCACATCTAGGGGGAGCTTTACTCTAAGACTTGAGCTAAAGCAACTCTAAAGATGTGAACAAAACAATGCTTTATGTAAAAGTGGTAACCCCACTTGAGCTTAAACGATGAGTATGACCTATGATCAAGTGATCTCACTTGACTCCTAAGTCAATATACTCATATATAGATGACCTAGTCATCGCAAATTGCTTGATAGATGCTAGAATTGGTTGTGCATGCCTTGTCACATATTTCATTTGCCATCTTATTGTGTGAGCATGCTGGTTGCATATTTTACTCATTCGAGGACATCCACTTGTTGTTTTGATTGTTCGGCTTTATTTATTTTTGCCAAGTGGATGGACAAGAATGCCTAAGAACCTCCTCTAGATATCTATGCTTTTCTCGTCTCAAACTATATTCATGCTGCATCACAAAATTTGATCAAGTCAGATTCGAACCACTCTGTGTGAGGAGCGCTCGGAGTCCCCGATTCGTCATAGACTTAAACTTGCAAAACCTCTTTATGATTCTCGGTCCGACCGATACTCCACTTTTGGTCCTACCGAGATCATTAAGTTGATCTAGGTTTTCGATCTCGGTGCAACCGATTTGAACATTTCGGTCACACCGAGTTTCAGTAACTACTTGCAGTTATGAATCTCGGTGCCACCGAGTTGTTCCACTCGGTCACACCGACAGGGTCGGGCTATATATATAGTCACGGGCAAAATTTGGAAATTTCTCCGAACCCCTTCGCCCGCGTGATAGCCTGCTCTGCCCTCGTGGTCTCCGGATCGTCTTCTCGCTGCCAGCCGCCTCCAGTCGCTGGTCTCCGTCGCCGTCAACGGGAATTCTGCCCCGCTGTTGCCGCCGTAGCAAGTCCCCGCCGAACTAGGGTATGGACTTGATCTTTGTGCTACTCCTCAATATGATTCCTAGCACATTGTGATCATATTGATTCTAGCCACGTTTGATAAACTTCTATCCAGTCAAAACACCCGTAGATCAGGTTTGGTTCAAAAATTCTAGGTTTAGGTTTCCGCCGAAACCATCTCGGACCCACCGAGTTGAAAAAACTCGGTCCCACCGATTTGGCTTATGCCATTGCACAAGTGAGACTCGGTCTGACCGAGAATTACTTATCGGTGTGACCGATTTTGGAACTCTGTGAAACCCTAGCAGTCTCGGTGCCACCAAACTGTGACTCGGTCCTACCGAGTTCACTAGTTTAGGTTCCAAAACTGCTTCGGTATCACCAAGTTTGAAAATCGGTAGATCCGAGATGATTTCAGTAGGAAACTAAAACTAAGTTTTTGGATCATTCTTTTTGCAAAAATCTCTGCATTTTGTGATGCTCATCCTTTCTACCTCATCTATAATCTATTCACAGGGTCAGCAGTCAGTTTGCAGCATGTCTGATCAAAGTGATAGCCAAAATATGTCAGAGCAGGAAGTGGTGATGAGTGAGGGTACTAGTCCCTCCAGTTCATCTGATGAAGGCAGCAGGAGCACTCCTAGCAATTTGCCAAAGGCTGCCACGAGACAAAGGAAGAAGAGGACTTCAGATTCCGAAGATGAGGACTATGTGGCAGAGGAAGAGGCCACTTCCAAGAGAGTTGAGCCAGCTCAAGGCACTAAGCCAGGTCTGAAAATCAAAAGGCCAGCAGGCAGGCAACCAATTTCAAAGGCCAGAATGTCAACTGAGAAGCCCATAGAGCCAGTTGCAGCTGAGAGCAAGAAAAGAAAGGAAAGGGTGAAGAAGACTGTGGCTAGAGTGCTTGGCAAAGCTTCCATCATGGAAGAGGAAGAAGAAGAAGTAGCTGCACCAGCACCCAAGGCACCCAAGCTAATGGGAGATGCCATAAAATCAGGGGGAGCTGCTTCCAAGGCCAAGCCAGCTCCAAAGCCAAAGCCAAAGAGGAACACAAGAAGCATTCCTGCAGCTGAAAAGAACAAGGCCCCAGTGCCTGAGACTGTTGCTGAAGAAGAGGAAGAAAATGTCCTAAGGAAGCTAAAGCCCAAGATCCCAAACCACAACGATGCTCATCCTGTGGCTGAGGACATGAAGCTCAGGAGAGATTCAGGGCTGAGAAAGTGGAGAGAAGTAGACCCGTATGCTTCAAGGAGAAGGACTGCCGTGGACTACAGGTTTCACACCAAGGAGCAGCAGGATTTTTATGAGACAGTGCTGCTAGATAAGAAGCCCATTGTCTGTGATATGCGATGGGTTGATTGGACATACATCAAGGAAAATGAGGAGCACTATCCTGGAGTGCAAGACAGATTCATAGCTTGTGGAGTAGCTGACTTTGTTGGGCAGAAGCTCACAAAGTGGAACGAAGAACTCATCATGCAGTTCTACTCCACAGCTCACTTTATCCAGATGGGAGGATCACATGGATGTCTGAGGGTACAAGGTACCAATCCACAGTTGCTGAGTGGGCACAGATCATTAATGCCCCAGAGGAGCAAGATGATGACTTGGATATCTATGCCAAGAAGAAGATGGACCACAACTCAATGTCGAATATGTACAAGGAGATCCCAAATGAAGCACTTGATACCTTCAAGTTTGGCTCAGTACATTACATTCTATCAGGGCTCCCGACGATCAATTGGATACTAAGGCACACCTTACTGCCCAAGTCTGGAGATCACAAGATGATCAGAGGCCATGCTATCAACTTGCTACATGTGTTTGATGTGCCTCAGAAGTTCAAGGTGATGAGCCTCATAGTGGAAACAATCAAGAGGACTGCAGCAGACTAGAAGAGGATCTGCGGATATGCCCCTCAGATTCAGGAGCTCATCAACTCCAAGATGGGCACGGGCATATATTTATTGGACAAGGAACATTTGCCCATCCATCCAAATTTTGAGAACAATGAAGTTGTGATGACTGAGAACGAGCCATCGTCTGCACAAGCATATGCAAAGAAGGAGAAGGCGAGGAAGGAGAAAGCTGCCAAGATGCCTACTCAAGAGGAGGCATCTGAATACTTCTTGAAGACCAAACAAGAGGAGCTTGGTTACTTGATTGCATCCACGCTGAGGATTGAGCAAAGTCTGGCCACCCTCACTCAGAATCAGCAGAGCCTAGAGAGAATCATGGAACAGAAGTTCTATGACTTGGATTTCAAAGTAACGGAAGTTCAGTCTGCAGTGGAGCAGCTTCAGGAGGACATGCAGGAGAGGAGAGGCAGGACTACTACTCATGCCTTTGCCAGAGTACCAAGAGGCCCGAGGTCATCTGCCGTGCCAGTTGCTGACACAAGAGCCACCACCTCAGCACCAGCCACAGCCTCAATTCCACCAACTCCAGCATCTACTTCAGCTCCAACTCCAGCGTCTACTTCAGCATCTACCGAAGCCTTCGTCCTTGGAGTGATCCGGACTCCACCACCACTAGAAGATCAAGCCTGAGCGTCAACCTAGTGCTATGCATTTTCTAGGAACTTTTTGGTAACTTGTTGCCAAAGGGGGAGAAGATGTATAGATCATAGGCTTCGAGAGAGAGTGTTGCTTTTCTCTCTTGCTTTATTTGGTGGTTGTTTTTCGAACTTGTTTGCTTTTGAGTGCTTGAGATACTACGTCATTATTTGTGAGACATTGATGATCATGTGTTTGATCATAAGCTACACTTAATGCTATTATCTTATCTATCTTATGTGATCATTCATTATTCTTGGTGATGAGTGCATGTATTTCATTCTTATCATTTTAAGCGCTCCACCAAGATGTATGTGACATGGAAGAGTAACCCATGACTCTAACTCTTTGTGCATTTGTAGTCCAAAGAAAATTTTAAATATGCACAAATTTAGGGGGAGCTCTTACTTATCACATACTTCTCAAAGCGACGATATATTTCATGCTTATTATCATTTGTCGAAGCTTTGATCTATATGTTGTCATCAATTACCAAAAAGGGGGAGATTGAAAGTGCAACTATCCCTAGGTGGTTTTGGTAATTCATAACAACATATAGCTCATTGAGCTAATGCTATTCCAAGATGATTATTTCAGGAAAGATCAATGATTGGCATGGCATGGATGTGAAAGTGGAACCCTCAAAATGCTAAGGACAAAGGATTGGCTCAAGCTCAAAAGCTCAAGACTCTTCATTTTATATTTTAGTGATCCAAGATCACACTGAGTCTTTAGGAAAAGCCAATACTATTAAGGAGGGATGAGGTGTTGCTTAATGAGCCTCTTGCTTCATGTGCTTAGTGATATGCTCCAAAACCCTCAACTACTTTCCCATATCCACATATGACCTAAACCCTAAGCCAAACTCGGTCCTACCGATTCTTCCTATCCGGCGCCACCGAGTTTCACTTGTCATTAGCCACTGCCAAACCCTAGCAAGTCGGTTCTATCGATAAGGATCTCGGTCTCACCGAGATGGGGTTGCAAACTCTCTGTTTCCCTTTCATAACTTTCGGTCTTACCGAAAGAGCGAATCGGTCCCACCGAGATTGCAATGTAAACTCAGTGTTTCCCCTTTGTAACTTTTCGGTCTCACCGAGTTCCACTCGGTCTCACCGAAAGAGCAAATCGGTCCCACCGAGTTTGCCTGACCAACTCTCTGGTTAGCTAATTAACAAATTCGGTCTCACCGAGTTTGTGTAATCGGTCTCACCGAGATTACGTTATGCCCAAACCCTAACCATATCGGTCCTACCGAGTTGCATGACAGTCCCACCAAAAATCACTAACGGTCACTAGGTTTACATTTTCGGTCCGACCGAGCTTATTGATTCGGTCCCACCGAGATTGGAAAACTGTGTAACGGTTGGATTTTGTGTGGAGGCTATATATACCCCTCCACCTCCTTCTCATTCGATGAGAGAGCCATCAGAACACACACACCATTCCAACTCATATGTTCGGAGAGAGAACCACCTACTCATGTGTTGAGACCAAGACATTCCATTCCTACCATATGAATCTTGATCTCTAGCCTTCCCAAGTTGCTTTCCACTCAAACCTTCTTTCCACCAAATCCAAATCCTGTGAGAGAGAGTTGAGTGTTGGGAAGACTATCATTTGAAGCACAAGAGCAAGGAGTTCATTACCTACACACCATTTGTTACTTCTTGGAGAGTGGTGTCTCCTAGATTGGCTAGGTGTCACTTGGGAGCCTCCGACAAGATTGCGGAGTTGAACCAAGGAGTTTGTAAGGGCAAGGAGATCGCCTACTTCGTGAAGATCTACCGCTAGTGAGGCAAGTCCTGTGTGGGCGATGGCCATGGTGGGATAGACAAGGTTGCTTCTTCGTGGACCCTTTGTGGGTGGTTGCTTCTTCGTGGACCCTTCGTGGGTGGAGCCCTGTGTGGACTCGCGCAACCGTTACCCTTGGGTGGAGCCCTGTGTGGACTCGCGCAACCGTTACCCTTCGTGGGTTGAAGTCTCCATCAACGTGGATGTAGGATAGCACCACCTATCCGAACCACGGGAAAAACATCCGTGTCTCCAATTGCGTTTGAATTCTCCAAACCCTTCCCTTTACATTCTTGCAAGTTGCATGCTTTACTTTCCGCTGCCTATATACTCTTTGCATGCTTGCTTATATTATGTGATGATTGCTTGACTTGTCCTAAAATAGCTAAAATCTGCCAAGAACTAAAATTGGGAAAAGGTTAAGTTTTTATTTGGTCAAGTAGTCTAATCACCCCCCTCTAGACATACTTTCGATCCTACACATGCATATCCTGGTCGGAACACACGAGGGGCCCAGAGTATATCTCTCCTGGTCGGAGGGGCAAATCCCATCTTGCTCGACCATGTCTCGCAGCATGGGTCTGGACAAGCCTGAAACCTAATTTTGTAACTACCCAGTTATGGAGTAGAGTTTGGTCGGCCCAAAGCAAGTCTGTCACCATCCTGAGTACATGCGTCAGCTCAGGTCTTTGGACATAGAACATATGTTGTACTAGAGACTCACAGATGACATATCGCTGCGTCTCATAGTTGGGTCTGTCCGACTCGGACCTTATCTCGACTCGGATCCGACTACGTAGAATCCGACCAGATCCTTCCAAGTCCATATTATCCGGTTAGCATCCAATGCTCCATGGCTAGTGAGACCAAGCCATCGACCGTGTCATATGCTAGTCTAGTTGGCTGCGCGTCCACATAGCCCTTTCAACTAGGGACCTTTTGGGACAGTCAGCATACAATGCATAGTCCCACAAACAAGTCACGTACTTGCTGATACACATCATTAATAATGTCCAAGGACTATCTTTATTCATAAACACATAGGAAATATCATCATACATGACTCCAACTGTCTCCCAATTGCACTAGAGTAAATCAAATAGACATCGAATGCCCATAGCTCTAACGTGCCCCTCATGCTTGGGTTGTGGAAGCTTCTTATTCAACGGATCCACAACATTTGCATCTGTGTGAATTTTGCATAACTCTACATCACCACTCTTTACGATCGTTCGTATCAGGTGATATTTCCGATCTATGTGTCTGACCTTATGGTGATTCCTCGACTTCTTGGCTTGTGCGATGGCACCAGAATTATCACAATAAAGGTCCAACGGTTTTACCGAGGCTGGGAAAATACCAAGATCTTCCAGAAAGTTCCGGATCCAAACACCTTCCTTTGGAGCTTCACAAGCCGCAATGTATTCGGCTTCTGTAGTAGAATCGGCCACCGTATCTTTCTTGGAACTCATCCAGCTCACTGCTCCTCCGTTCATGACGTACATGAATCCGGACTGTGATCGACAATCATCTGTGTCGGTTTGGAAACTAGCATCGGCGTAACCCCTTACGACAAGCTCTTCCTCACCTCCATAAACTAGGAACATCTCTTTAGTCCTTTCCAGGTACTTCAAAATAGTCTTTACCACTGCCCAGTGACTCTCACCTGGGTTGGCCTGGTATCTACTTGTTAGGCTTATTGCAAAAGCAACATCGGGCCGCGTACATATCATGGCATACATGATGGATCTGATTGCCGAGGCATATGGAATCCTACTCATCCTGCTTCGCTCATCATATGTCGAAGGACTCTGAGTCTCGCTTAGCCTTATACCATGTGAGAGTGGCAAGAACCCTTTCTTTGCCTCACTCATGTTGAACCGCTTCAACACTTTATCTATGTACGTGCTCTGGCTTAAGCCGAGCAGCCTCCTTGATCTATCTCTATAGATCTTAATGCCTAAAATGTACATTGCCTCACCAAGGTCCTTCATCGAAAACTTGCCATTCAATGACTCCTTGACCGAGTTCAGCATCGAAATATCATTTCCGATCAGTAGTATGTCATCCACATACAAGTTCAAAAACATTATCGAGCTCCCACTTAACTTCTTGTATAAACAAGAGTCCTCTTCGCTTTTGATGAAGCCGAAACCAGTGACGACCTCATCAAAACGAATGTTCCATCTCCGAGATGCTTGCCTCAACCCATAAATGGATCTCTTAAGCTTGCATACCTTACTAGTGCTAGTCGGATCGACAAAACCCTCGGGCTGTATCATATACACGTCCTCGGTTAAATTTCCATGAAGGAAAGCCGTCTTGACATCCATCTGCCATATCTCGTAATCGAAATATGCAGCTATAGCTAGTACGATCCTCACCGACTTCAGCATCGCTACCGGCGAGTAAGTCTCGTCATAGTCAATTCCTTGAACTTGTCCATAACCCTTAGCGACAAGCCGAGCTATGTGGATCTGAACATTTCCATCCACATCGGTTTTCTTCTTAAATACGCATTTGCAACCAATGGCTGTTACGCCAGGCGGCGGATCAACCAAGTCCCAGAGTAGATTCTCATCCGTGGACTTTAACTCAGATCTCATGGCCTCCAGCCATGCCTCGGAATATGGGCTCACCATCGCTTCTGCATATGTGGCCGGCTCGTCGCTTTCTAGCAACAATACATCACGCACTCTGCGCAATCTTTCCGACCTCCGTGGTTCCGGTGCCGCTTCCACTACGGGTTCCCTGAGTGACTCCGGTATGATCTCATCACCAGCCGAGCCGTCCCCGAGTGGTCCTCGAATTTCTTCGAGTCGGGCCGTCCTCCCACTGGCCTCCCAACTGAGAAACTCTTTCTCAAGGAAAACCCTGTTCCGAGCAATAAACACTTTGTTCTCTTCTCGGTTGTAGAAGCTATATCCCAAGGTTTCCCTCGGATATCCCACGAATATGCATTTATCCGACTTGGGTGTAAGCTTGTCTGACATAAGTTTCTTGACAAATGCTTCACAACCCCAAATCTTTAGAAAAGACAAACTGGGACTCTTCCCAGTCCACATCTCATGTGGTATCTTGTCTACGGATTTTGATGGTACCCTGTTAAGTGTGAAAGCTGTAGTTTCTAGAGCGTATCCCCAGAATGACAAGGGTAAATCTGACCTACTCATCATAGATCGAACCATGTCCAACAAGGTGCGATTCCTCCGTTCCGATACACCATTTCTCCGTGGCGTACCCGGAGGTGTGAGATAAGGTACTATACCTCTGCTTTTCAGATGATCATCAAACTCCTGGCTCATGTACTCACCTCCACGATCAGATCGTAGAAGTTTTATAGTCTTGCCGAGCTAATTCTCCACCTCGTTTTGAAACTCTTTGAACTTTTCAAAAGTCTCTGACTTGTGCCTCATCAAATAGATATATCCATATCTACTCAAATCGTCGGTAAAAGTCACGAAGTACTGATAGCCACCTCTGGCAGTTGTGCTCATTGGTCCACACACATCACTGTGTATCAGTTCCAACAGCTCGGATGCCCTCTCGCAACTCTTTGCGAAAGGATACTTAGTCATCTTGCCAATCAAGCATGATTCGCAAGTCTCGAACGACCCAAAGTCGGTCGAAGTTAGGAGTCCATCATCATGGAGCTTCTTCATGCATTTCAGACTAATGTGTCCAAGCCGGCAATGCCAGAAGTATGTCGGATTTATCTCATTAGGCTTATGCCTCTTGACATTCAAGTTATCGACTGGTTCCTGTTCTAGATTCAATATAAATAACCCATCAACAATGGGTGCATAACCGTGGAACATACCATTCAAATAAATCGAACAACCATTGTCCTTTAAATTGAATTCATAACCCTGACTCATCAAGCATGAGGCAGAAATAATGTTCCGACTAAGTGCAGGAATGTAATAACAATTATTCAATTCCAAAATAAATCCAGAAGGAAGCTGGAGCTGCATCGTGCCAACCTCCAACTCAGCAACTCTTGCTTTGTTGTCGACCCTGATGTCAATCTCCCCTTGTGCCACACGCCTAGTTCTTACCAGCCCCTGCATCGAGTTGCAAATATGAACAACCGATCCGGTATCAAATACCCAAGAGCTACTAGGTATGTCAGCAAGGTAAATGTCTATAACATATGCAACAAGTGTACCTTTGCCTGAAGTAGCATTCCCGGCCTTCTTGCCATGCTCTGCAAGCCACTTGCTACAGTTCCTCTTCTAGTGACCAGTTTCCTTGCAATGATAGCAAATGGACTTTGAGTCCGGTCCAGACTTCGGCGCAGCGGCGGAGGTTACCATCTCCGTGCCCTTTGCCTTAGCCTTCTTCTTAGACCAACTCTTCTTGAACTTAGCCGATTTCTGCACCATCAACACTTGATGCGTGCCTTTCTTAATATCCTGCTCTGCCACTTTGAGCATCCCATGCAATTCAGTGAGCTTCTTATCCATGCCATGCATATGATAGTTCGAGATGAACGTCCCATACCTAGGCGGAAGAGAACCCAGAACTGCAGCAGTAGCCAGCTCATCCAAGAGCGGGAAGCCCAACCGATCCAAAGCTTGAGTATTCTATAGTCTCACCTAAATAGCTTGGCGTAATCATGGTCATAGCTGTTTCCTGTGTGAAATTGATCAAGGATTGCCAGACGTTGAACCTTTTGGTCCTAGCATGCACCTGAAACATGCTCTTGAGACTCTCGATCATATCGAAAGCCCCAACGTCTTCGAAATGCTACTACAAATCGGGCTCCATACAAGCCAGCATGAGGCAGCTGATCTCGTTTGATTCATCAACGAGTTTCTGGTAGGCATTATTGGTTGTGGTACTAGCATTATCGGCAGGTTCCTCTGGAAGCGGACCCTCTAGAACATGTTCCTTTTTATCATGCTTGAGAACAATTCTCAAATTTCTATACTAGGTAGTAAAGTTTGTTCCATTCAGTTTATCCTTTTCCAGAATTGATTTCAATGCAAAGTTGGGTTGAGCAGGTTGTGCCATTGATCTACAACAGAAAAATATGCAATCACTAAGCAATGTGTTTATGTAGAGTAATTCTAGCTTTAAATAGAAATACTCCCACTGAAGTCAGCATCCCTCCGCAAACTCTCAGTGATCCAGGATCCGACTAGCACATGCGACTAGTGAGCTTTAGCATCACTGCTAGACAACATGCCTATCCGGTAAGCAACTCCTTGCTAATCGTATCTCTATACGACTCCTGTCGGTCGGGTAGGTATCTCATACCCTGGCTCCTGACCATTTTTGCCACAAGGCCCAAAACCATATTGATAGCCTTGTCAAGTTAACCTAATGCAGTGCATGTCCGTGTCCGACAGGAACCCTTCAGTTCAAGGACACCTAGCAGCATCCCAATTTTATGAGCCCACTACTAGACGTACTTGACGTGCGAAGGTGCAACATCAGGATGGCAATTCGCTTGATATTCATGAGGGATCTTTCTACCATTCTAACATGCATAGAAAACAAGGAAGCATAACAATCACAAATAAACACATATTGTGAAATAGTATGGCTCCTTCATGGATGTTCTTCCAGGTTGGCTCCGACTCCGATGACCATCTAGTAACTCCATCTTGTTTGTCACGCCGGGACGCCAAGCCATCAGCCTGATCTCTATTATCCAACTACTACATCTAGTAATGAATGTTACATACAGTCACAAGTTGACACGCAGGTCGTTATACAATATAATGACAACACTTTGGCTCCTACCGGCTGCCAAACATGACACGCAGGCCATGTATAATTTACACACATGCATCACATGCACATGAGCCATACTATTCACATCAAACCCTGCAAAATAAAGTTATGCATAGAGTCACATTCTACTGGTTTGAGTGATCGTGTATGAAATACAAGGCGCTATGCACACGGCGGTCCGATTCGGATTTACGTTTCACTGTTAACCCCGATGGCGGATAACCGACCGGTAGGGGTAGATCGTGTCACGACCTCATCGATCCCAATCAACTGAAAACATAGCCACATCGATCCCCATGTGCAGTTGATCTCATCAACCATGCACACAGCCAATCTTATCAATGACAACAGATCTCATCTATTGCCTCCACATATCTAATATGCATATGATCTGAATCCAAATCCTATAGCAGAGGCTCTGATACCACTGTTGGGATCTATGGTAGGGTGCGTCGACTGCAAATTAAAATTTCCTACGCGCAGAACAACCAAGAACATGCTACGGGAGATGGATCACAGTTCGTTACCACTAGACGCGCAGTGCCGTGTAGCGGAAGAAGAGTTGGGGCAGCGCGTCCGCGTGGATCGTCTCCTCCTCGTCCTATCTCCCTCGTACAACCGGTGGTCGGTTCCCACGTATAGGTTCGCCGGAGCGGCGCAAGTGCACCGCCTCTAACGGTATCCGCGCGTGCAGGAGGAACATCGTGCGGCGGACTGCTAGGTCCGATCACACAACCGGCAGCGAGTGGGGGTGTCTCTTCGCAACACATGCAAACCCTAGTGACAGCGCAGAAGCGATCAGGTCATGAGTGTGCCGCACCTCCACTATATATATAGGCGTCCATCACGGGCTCAACACTTGGGCCTCGCACGGACCCTAAAGCCCATAAGTCTACTCGGCCACAATCCGAATACAGTTCGGATCACATCCGACCAGTGTCCTCGGATCCGACCTTGTAGGTTCCTTCCCTTAAGCGCGTGACCCCTTAGGTTCAAGTCGGCTTGGTCGCAGTTCGGATCACCTCCAAACTGCACGGTTGGTAGAGGCCTCTAGCAAGGCATGCCGAACACCAAACAGACTATGAAGCTGGTTAGTGAACCTGTACATCACACTTCCATTCCTTTTGCCACACGATATATGCTGTCGAGCTCAAGGCGAGTCTGTCATCCTTGTGCTAGCTCGACCTCTTTCTCGTTCTAGTGATGCCGACCACAAACCAGATTATCTCATAATCCTTGTCGCATGGCCATGCTTATCTTGGTCGGATCACACGAGGGGCCCAGAGTATATCTCTCCTGGTCGGAGGGGCAAATCCCATCTTGCTCGACCATGTCTCACAACATGGGTCTGGACAAGCCTGAAACCTACCTTTGTAACTACCCAGTTACGGAGCAGCGTTTGGTTGGCCCAAAGCAAGTCTGTCACCACCCCGAGTACATGCCTCAGCTCAGGTCTTAGGACATAGAACATATGTTGTACTAGAGACTCACAGATGACATATCGCTGCGTCTCATAGTTGGGTCTGTCCGACTTGAACCTTATCTCGACTCAGATCCGACTACGTGGAATCCCACCAGATCCTTCCAAGTCCATATTATCCGGTTAGCATCCAATGCTCCATGGCTAGTGAGACCAAGCCATCAACCGTGTCATATGCTAGTGTAGTTGGCTGCGCGTCCACACAGCCCTTTTGACTAGGGACCTTTTAGGACAGTCGTCATACAATGCATAGTCCCAGAAACAAGTCACGTACTTGCTGATACACATCATTGATAATGTCCAAGGACTATATTTATTCATAAACACATAGGAAATATCATCATACATGATTGCCTCTAGGGCATATCTCCAACATGAAATTCCATCTTCCTCGCGACAGTCCTTGACCTTGTTCATTACAAGGAGGAATCCAGCCAAATAGTGATGTACTGTCTCTTGGGGCGCTTGCCTAATGTGGGAAAGATCGTTTGTATCTGGGTGGGTGGGTAGATTTAAGTCCAAACCTTGACCCAATCTGTAGTCCCGGGGCAGGGGAGTTTCCGATCTTGGAAGTTCGGGCTCCAGGATGTTGCCCTGCAGGTTCGGTATATGACCTGATTCTGGGTTCAGGGTTAAGGCGGTGTCCTCCCGTGAGCGGGTATCCGGCTCGGAGAGCTTGGGGATCCGGACATAGTTCGTCCTCAGGATAGAGGGAGAATCGCCGCATTGCTCCTCCACCACCGCTATCTGATGGGTGACCGGTGGAGAGTTAATCTCCCTTTGGTCGGGTTTAAGCCCGATCCGATCGTAGTCCGTAGTGACTCCCACAGCGGCGATGCGATCCAAGAGCTCGTTCAAAGAGAAGAGCTCCATTGGATCCATCTGCTCGGCAAATTTCGAGCCGATGTGGAGGCTATTTTTGATGACCCGAGAAGTCATCATCGGCGCAGCGGCCGAGCGGGCGGTCATGACGAAGCCGCCTAATCGGAGAGTTTGGCCTACAGCCAGGGCTCCCCCAGAGGTGACGTTGTCCTTGACAATGAGACGAGCCATCCTCCTTACGATGATGACACAGTGGAACTCTCAATGAAAGCACCAATGTAGGTGTCAAAACCGGTGGATCTCGGGTAGGGGGTCCCGAACTGTGCGTCTAAGGCGGATGGTAACAGGAGGTAGGGGACATGATGTTTACCCAGGTTCGGGCCCTCGATGGAGGTAATACCCTACATCCTGCTTGATTGTTCTTGATAATATGAGTAGTACAAGAGTTGATCTACCACGAGATCAGAGAGGCTAAACCCTAGAATCTAGCCTATGGTATGATTGTCTGTTGTCCTACGGACTAAAACCCTCTGGTTTATATAGACACCGGAGGGGGCTAGGGTTACACAAGGTCGGTTACAAAGGAGGAGATATACATATCTGTATTGCCTAGTTTTCCTTCCACGCCAAGTAGAGTCCCATCCGGACACGGGACGTAGTCTTCAATCTTGTTTCTTCATAATCCAACAGTGCGGTCGAAGGATATAGTCCGGCTGTCCGGAGACCCCCTAATCCAGGACTCCATCACATGGCCAACTGGCTTCTAATGGCCCTGACTGGCGTACCGCACGCCTGGCTCCTCCATCTGCCGGAGTCTTCCGTGGCCTCCTGGGAAGAGTTGCGTGATCTCTTCATCACGCGCTTCGGAAGACTAGCACCCCCTGTCACCGCGGCTCTCCTCAGTGGCTCTCAGGCGCCTCCCTCGGATCGTCACGCCAAGCCGTTCTTTTGCCAAATCAGCCCCGTCTCCACGCGGCAGGGGGTTCCCCTGGGTTGGGCGGCGCCCAAGGCCAACCCGATCTTCAACTTGGGGGTTCACCCAGTCACCACCGTCAGCTCGGGCATGCTTCCGATGCTTTGCACGCCCACCATATACAGTGTAGCCATCACCAAGACCCTCATCAACGGTGGCGCCGGCCTTAATGTGCTCTCCGTGGAGGCTTTCAGCCTCCTCCATGTACCACTTGAGTGGCTCTGCCCCAGCAAGCCTTTTTCTGGGGTCGGCGGCGGCTCCTCCGACCCCCTGGGACAGATCTGTCTCCCCGTGACTTTCGGCACATGCGACAACTACCGCACCGAGCTGACCGACTTCGACATTGCCTGCATCGGCTTGTCGTACAACGTCATCCTCGGGTACCCGGTGCTGGCCCAGTTCATGGCAGCCACTCATCCTGTCTACAACCTCATGAAGATGCCAGGAAGCAAGGACATCCTCACCGTGGTCGGAGACACCAAGGAAGCCGTGATGGCCCTCAAGCTCGCCTTCAGGGCCATGGAGGCAACTCGCCCAACCGACAAGGCAGTGTCCAGAACCAAGGGGGCTGCACTGACCAAGAAGAAGCAGCTGTTCACTCAGGGTCAAGCCAAGACGAAGCAGATACTGGTCGACAAAGACGGGGCCTCTGGCGCCACCTTTACCAAAGGCGCCGACCTCACTCCAGATCAAGAAAAAGAGTTAGTGGACTTCTTGCGGGCGAACAGGGAAGTTTTCACTTGGGAACCCAAGCAGCTGGCTGGGGTCCCGAGAAAAGTGATCGAGCATCATCTGAGGGTGTGCCCCAACGTGCGCCCAGTGAAGTAGAGGGCAAGGCGGCAATCCACGGAGAAGTAATCCTTCATCGTTCAGGAAACCCGCAAGCTAGAGGCAGCGGGCATCATTCGCGAAGTCTGGTATCCAGAATGGCTGGCGAATCCGGTCGTCGTGCTCAAGAAAGGAGGGAAGGAGCACATGTGTGTCGACTTCACCAATCTCAACAAGGCTTGCCCTCAAGACCCATTCCCGCTGCCGCGCATCGATCAGATTGTCGACTCCACCACCGAGTGCGACATGCTATGTTTCCTGGATGCGTTCTCAGGCTATCACCATATCAAGATGCGGTGGAAGATGAGGAGAAAATAGCCTTTTTGACCCCATGCGGAGTGTACTGCTACACTTGCATGCCATTCGGACTGCGCAACGCAGGAGCAACCTTCCAGTGACTGATGCACATCGCCTTGGGGCAGCAGCTCGGGAGAAACGCTGAGGCCTACATCGACGACATTGTGGTGAAGTCTCAGGAGGCAAGATCTCTGATTCAGGACCTGGAGGAGACCTTCGCGAGCCTGCGCCAGGTGGATCTGCGGCTCAACCTAGAGAAGTGTGTGTGTTCGGTGTCCCTTCGTGCAAGCTGCTGGGCTTCCTCGTGTCTCACAGGGGGATCGAGGCCAACCCAGAGAAGGTCAAGGCAATTGAAGACATGAGCCCGCCACAAAAACTCAAGGAGATGCATAAGCTAGCAGGCTGCGTGACTTCATTGGGGTGCTTCATCTCCAAGTTAGGGGAGCGCGCATTGCCGTTCTTTAAGCTGATGAAGAAGAAGGGTCTGTTCAAGTGGACCCCCGAGGCCGACCTGGCATTTCAAGACCTCAAGAGATACTTGACCAGCCTGCCAGTGATGGTGGCACCTCGTCCTCGCGAGCCCTTGGTACTCTACCTGTCTGCCACACCCCACTCCGCCAGCGCGGCGTTGGTGGCCCTCAGGGAGGGGCCCGAGGTCGAGGACCCGCCAAGTGGAGTCGTCAAGCCGGATGAGGAAGCGCAACACCAAGGATATGCTCCTGAGACAGCAGCTACCCCGGTAAGTCACCAAGCCCCAGCAGTTGGAAACCGCAGGAAACACCTCAGTCCCCGGGAGCCAAAAACTCTGTCAGCTCTATCACCCTTGTTGAGCAACCAGTGTACTTCGTCAGCACGGTCCTGCGAAATGCGAGGGTGCGATACCCCATGCCTCAGAAGCTCTTGCTCGCGCTCCTGGTGGCCTCGCGCAAGTTGCGCCATTACTTCCAAGGTCACCCCATCAAGGTCGTTTCAGCTTACCCATTGGAGAGAGTGCTCCGAAGCCCCAATGCTGTGGGAAGGGTCGCCGAATGGAACATCGAGCTGCAAGCCTTCGACCTGGAGTTCAACACAACCAGAGTCATCAAGGGGGCTGCACTTGCCGACTTTGTGGCAGAATGGACCGACACCTTGGAGCTTGAAGCAGGCGAGAACCGATCCCTCTCGCCAGGAAGTGAAGCACCAGATGGTTGGGTCATGTACTTCGATGGCGTGTTCGCACGACAGGGCGTGGGAGCTAGAGCCATGCTCAACTCGCCCACTCAGGACAAGCTTTACTACGCCGTGCAGCTCTGCTTCTAGCGACGCGAGAAGGTCTCCAACAACATCGCAGAGTACGAGGGTCTCATCGCCGGCCTCAAAGCAGTGGTGGCCAAGGGAGTGAGGCGCCTCACCGTCAAGGGAGACTTGCAGCTCCTCATCAACTTCTCCAACAAGGTGTACGAGCCAAAGGATGAGCACATGGAGGCATACCTCGCGGAGGTGCGTAGAATGGAGAAGCAATTCCTGGGCCTGGAGCTACAGCATGTGCCACGTGGAACCAACAAAGATGCTGACGATATCGCCAGAAGAGCATCCAAGCGGCAACCCCAAGAGCCTGGCATCTTCGAGCAATAGCTCTTCAAGCCTTCGGTAGCTGAGGGAGTCCTGGATTAGGGGGTACTCGGATAGCCGGACTATATACTTTGGCCGGACTGTTGGACTATGAAGATACAATATTGAAGGCCGGGTGGGACTCTCCTTTGCGTGGAAGGCAAGCTTGGTGATTCGGATATGTAGATCTCCTTATCTGTAATCGACTATGTGTAACCCTAGCCCTCTCCGGTGTCTATATAAACCGGAGGGTTTAGTCCGCAGGACAAGGACAATCATAATCATAGGCTAGCTTCTAGGGTTTAGCCTCTATGATCTCGTGGTAGATCAACTCTTGTAATACTCATATCATCAAGGTCAATCAAGCAGGAAGTAGGGTATTACCTCCATCGAGAGGGCCCGAACCTGGGTAAACATTGTGTCCCCCACCTCCTATTACCATCAGCCTTAGACGCATAGTTCGGGACCCCCTACCCGAGATCCACCGGTTTTGACACCGACATTGGTACTTTCATTGAGAGTTCCATTGTGCCATCATGATAAAGGCTTGATGGCTCCTTCGATCATCAGTAACGATGCGATCTAGCGTGAGGTTTTTCTCCTCGGACAGATCTTCGTATTCGGCAGCTTCATATTGCGGGCCAACTCGCTTGGCCATCTAGAGCAGATCGATAGCTATGCCCCTGGCCATCAGATCAGATTTGGAAGCTTGAACTACACTGCCGATATCCGCGGAGACTTGATCTTCGACAGATTCAAGCTCATGTCAGGCGCGTCGCACAGTCACGACGAGCATGACTTAGCTCTGCCATCGGACGGTGTTCGCGAGATCGCACCTGCGGTTACTTCGGCCCTCAATCTGGAGCAGATCATGCCATCCGAGGACGGGTGGATGGACCCCGCCATGGAGGCCACACACTCAGTAGCGATAGAGCTGAATACTGACTTCACCTCCTATGAGACCTGTGTTACCGGACCCTTGGATTCGTCCCTGGCCACAGGCTCCGAACCGCCTGCGTCCATGCCTATCCAATCTGATTGGGCACAGATCATGGAGTTTACCTCCGCGGATATTTTTCAGCACTTCCCTTGGGGGATGTGCTAGATTCATTGAGGTCTCTCTCCTCGTCAGGAGACCCTCGGCCGAACTATGTCCGGCTCGAGTGGGAAGCGGACGGCGAAGGAATTCGTTCCCCACCCACCACCCACTTAATAGCCACTGTCGACGACTTAACCGACATGCTTGATTTTGACTCCGAAGACATCGACGGTATGGACGACGATGCAGGAGAGGAACAGGAACCACTGCCCACTGGGCGCTGGACAGCCACTTCATCACACGATATATACATGGTGGATACACCCAAAGAAAACAACGATGAGGAATGGAAGGATGCAGCGAAGGATAGTCCCCTCGAGAAGCAACCAAAGCGACGACGTAGGCGCCACTCCAAATCCCGCCTCAGCAAAAACAACGAAAATAGCGCAAGAAAGAATAATACCCCGGTCGACTCCAAAGGAAACGACGACCATATGGACCCAGCGATGGAGCAGGATGAGCTAGCGGACAGCAAACATAGTACAGAGCCGCTGTCCGATCACGGCGACGCCGAGGGTAAAGCTCATCAACCTGTCTCCGGAGAGGAGAACAGTCCGGACAACGATGCACACATCATCCCGGAAAGGCAGTTGGAACAAGAAAACCTCCATAGAAGGCTTATTAACACCGCAAGGAGCCTGAAGAAGCAGAAGCAAAGGCTTAAGGCCGCGCAGAATACGCTCAACAGCAGATGGAATAAAGTGCTTGACACTGAAGAAAAGTATGGCGGTAGTCGCCACACAAAGAGCTATCCAAAGCGCAAGCTGCTGCCTGAATTCGACGACGTGGCTTTGGAGCCATTCAGCTGAAAAATAAAGCGGCCGATCAGCCGGATCGACCACCCCGTGGCCGCGACAGGGCGGCTAACGACATCGCACACAAGTCAGCGCATGATTTACACGAAGACCTGCACAAAAAGCCGGTATGGCCAGGTCCATCTACGGATCCAGGAAGCGCGCTCCGGCACAGAATCATGGCCACCCAAACAACTATACTGACCGAATAACAGCTCGGTATCAAAATCAAACGCTACAATCATCCGAAGAATGCCATGACACATCCAAATACAGGGGTGCCGTGCACCCCCTATGCTTCACCGATGAGGTGCTGGATCATGAATTTCCAGAGGGATTCAAACCCGTGAACATAGAGGCATACGACGGAACGACAGACCCATGGGTCTGGATTAAGGACTTTATCCTTCACATCCACATGGATCGCAGAGATGATCTCCACGCCATCAAATACCTGCCCCCTCAAGTTGAAAGGACCAGCTCAGCACTGGCTGAAAAGCCTCCCCGAAAACTCAATTGGAAGCTGGGAAGAGCTTGATGATGCTTTTAGGGCCAATTTTCAAGGGACCTATGTCCGACCTCCGAATGCAGACGATTTAAGTCACATAATTCAACAGCCTGGAGAATCAGCCCGAAAGCTTTGGAACAGATTTCTCACGAAGAAGAATCAAATCGTCGACTGCCCAGATGCCGAAGCATTAGCGGCTTTCAAGCACAGTGTCCGGGACAAATGGCTCGCCAGACACCTCGGCTAGGAAGAACCGAGGACAATGATAGCCCTAACAAGCCTTATGACCCTCTTTTGCGCGGGCGAAGACAGTTTGCTGGCCCGTAGCGTCACCAGCAACCCAGGCACATCCGAAGTCAGGGATGGCAACAAGAAACTGCGATGAAATAAAAGCAAGCGTCGAAACAACAAAGACAACCCAGACAACATGGCGGTAAACGCTGGATTCAGGAGCTCTCGACCCGGTCAACGGAAAAAGCCATTTAAAGGCAGCAGAGATGGACCGTCCAGCCTAAACAAGATTCTAGACAGATTATGTCAGATTCATGGCACCTCTGACAAACATGCAAATCACACCAACAGAGAATGTTGGGTCTTCAAGCAGGCCGACAAGCTAAACGTCGAACACAAGGGGAGGGAGACACCAAGCGAAGACGAGGATGAGCCTCGCCAGCCAAACACTGGGGGACAGAAAAAAAATTCCCACCAGAGGTCAAAACAGTGAACATGATTTACGCAACTCACATACCAAAGAGGAGGCGCCAGCGCACACCCCAAGACGTATACGTCGTGGAGCCCGTCGCCCCCAAGTTCAACCCTTGGTCGGCCTTCCCGATCACTTTTGATCGCAGGGATCACCCAACTAATATCCGGCATGGAGGATCGGCTGCCTTGGTGCTAGACCCAATAATTGATAGATACCATCTCACCCGAGGCCTTATGGACGGCGGCAGTAGTCTTAATTTGATATATCAGGACACCGTCCGCAAAATGGGGATAGACTCGACAAGAATCAGCCAAAGTAATACTACCTTTAAAGGAGTAATACCAGGCCCAGAGGCCTGCTGCACGGGCTCTCTAGTACTAGCACTACAAAAAAATACACTTCCGTGATGATACGTGTTTTTCACTGTAGGTCGCATTTTTTGTCATGCATGTACATCCATGACAAATTTATGATAGAATCAAGATAGTCATACCTGTGCTGTCGTAGGAGTGTTCCATGACATTACCAAAATTATCATCACGGAAGTGTCCACTTCCATGACGATAAATCGCGTGTCACAGAAGTGCTTTCGTCAAGGGTGACCGACACGTGGCATCCACCGTAACGGAACGCCGTTAAGCTATCGGGTCAGGTTTTGGATCCGATAACCCGTTAACAGCCACGACCAATGGGGATTTTTCACGTGTAAAATCATCATTGGCTGGAGGAGACACGAGTCAGGTCCGCGTTGGCAGAGGTGTCACTCATCCAATGGGCGAGACGCGCCTATGATTTGTTGACACGTGGACCGACCCATTAAGTTTAAATGGGCCGGCCCAACTGAAGGCCCACAAGATTTTGCGGACCATAATGGGTCGGCCCAGCTAAAGGCCCACGAGATTTTGCGGACCATAATGGGCTGGCCCAGCTAAAGACCCACAAGATTTTGTGGGCCATAATGGGCTGGCCCAGCTAAAGACCCACAAGATTTTGCGGGCCATAATGGGCCGGCCCAGGTAAAGGCCCACAAGATTTTTGTGTGCCATAATGGGTCAGCCTAGGTAAAGGCCCACAAGATTCTCGTGGATCATAATGGGCTGGCCCAGCTAAAGGCCCACGAGATTTTGCCGACATTAATGGGCCAGCCCAGCTGTAGGTCCACAAGATTTTGAGGACCCTAGTAGGCCGGCCCATTAACTGGCTGCCATGTTTTGGGCCAAATGATGGCCCATATTTGATCCGGTCCATTAATGGCCTGCCACGCTCCGGGCCTAATAGTGGCCCATATGAGATCCATCCCATTAAAAGCCTACCACGTTTTGGGCCAAATTACGGCCCAGATCAGGTCCGGCCCTTTAAGAGGCTTTGGGCTCAATTATGGCCCATATCAGATTCGGCCCGTCAACTGGACACTATGCTTTTGGGCCCACTTGCTAAAGGCCCACTTAGTAATTCAGCCTGATATTAGTTTTGGCCTGTTAAGGGCCCATTTAACATTTCGGCCCTATATTAATTTCGGCCTGTTAAAATCCCGTCATATAGTTGGGCCTAACTACGGCCTAGTTTGCATCCGGCCTGCTCGCAGCCGATATCTGATTGGGCCAAACAAGGACCGAGACAATTTTGGCATGTTAAAAGCCCATGATTTGATTCGCGCAATCATGGGCCGGGGTTCATTTCGGGCTGCTGCCGGCCCGTGAGCTGTTCGGCATGTTTCAGGCCCGCTAAAAACCTAGCCTGTTAGAGTCAATTGTTTCGGTCCGGTCGACTATATCTGATTTTTTTCAGATAGCGAATGATGGCAGTAAGTAGTAGGAATTAAGAACAAACCTACTCTATACAATAAAGAAATTACGACATAGTAACTAAGAATAAACCTACACTATACAATAAAGGATTTAAGGTATATTACATCCACTGGGCATCGAAGTTCGCCACTAGTGATCATAAAGCGCAACGAAGAAGCAAATTACAAAAACTGGGCACGATTGCAGCGTAACAAAATAATACTGAACCGAGACCACTTCCAAGACAGTTCAATAAAGGTTAGCCTTGCGGGGGAACTGCTGCGCAAGCTACTGAGCAAGGCTGTGAGACCGGCCAAGCATGTCGGTCATAGCTTCCAGGTGTAGCTGTTTAGCATTGAGGTTCTCATTGGTGTTCTCTGCAATCTTTCATAGAGATAGGACTTCAAGTCGAAGTTGAGTTGCAAAATGCCTTTCTGATAGAACTTGGGACTGAAGAAGTCGAACTGATTCAGACAACGAATTCTGTGAGCTTGTCTGACTGTTAGTCTCAAGTAACTTGAACACTGCATCAAGACAAGACTTTGGGGTTGTCTCACTATCTTCAAGATGTTTTGCCTTCTTTGCTCACAGCCTTCAGCAGACTTGTGCATGCCATCAGGCATATCACCCTGAAACAAAGCAGAGAGATGACATGTTTTGCATGTGTATAAACAAAGATGATAACTGTTCTGTCAATTCTATCCAATTTCAAATTAGAAAATAAAGAGTAAGTTCAAAATATCAATAACATAATTTGGCATTGTCCATAATGCGGGGAGCTTCACCACACTACTGGATTACCATGTCAACATAACAAGCATAGATGAAGGGCATAGAAAATCATTGGATCTATTTTGGATAATGTGCATGGCATGTTGTTCATATCATCAGCCACATCAGTAAGATAAAACAGGAGATGACAAGGTGCAAACGTGGGCTGCTTCACCACACACTAGATTATATGTCCACAAAAACAAGCATACATATAGGGAGTCTTAAGTAATGTGCATGGTATGAATAAGGAATTTGGTTTTACAAGTAAAACTTAGAACTTACGGTTCTTACAAACATGCATTTTGGTAGAAACAGCAAACTAAACAGCAGTAAACAATAGGGAGTATGGACAAATTAAACAGCAATTGAGGATAAAGGCTTTAGAAGGACTGACTTACATTAACAGTTAACACCGGCTTTATAATGCCCTTCTCCATGTCAAGGGAAGGATAACTCAAGAATTTCAGCACAGAATCTTCTTCATAAGCATTGCCTGTACTCTACATTTTGTAGAGAGTAATTATAGATATGATAATACTGGAAGGGATAGAGGATAATGAAGATAAGATGCAGATTGATGCTACATAATCAACTACCAATCCCTGGAAGTACAAGCGTTACAGGACAAAATGTACTGACAAGAGCAATGGGCTACACTTTTGCACTCGCATTGTCTATGTATTCTACTTGTTGGTAAGATTAAATATAGATCTGATCTTTTTTAGTAAATGATGGGCGAGGGAGATAAGATGCGGAATGCTAAAAAATGAACCAATCCCTCTTCCCATAATACAAGAGTGTTTTGAACACTGGTGTACTATACAAAACGTTCTTATATTATGGGACAGAGGGAGTAGCTGTTAATGTAAGTACAGTGATAGACCACGTTCAGTCCTTACAAGAGGACTGCAGAGCTAAACCTCTTCAAAAGCATTGGGTTGATTCTAAATTTATGTAAGAGTCCATATAGATCTTATAATGTCCACCAAATGGACGATTACGAGGCTAACATGTGCAGAGATGCTACATAATCAAACAGCTATGAAAGTAAGTATGGTCATACAGGGCAAGAGGTACTCACAAGATCAATGTAGTGTGCAGTATAGTTGCGAGATTCTATGGTCCCTTGAGAACGAATGTTCTTCTGCTAACAGTTTTCGTACAAGTGAGACATTAAGGCAAATGCAGAAATGTAATTCAAATTGTGATGTTCTGCAGCCGAGACCAATGTGTAACAAGATTATTCCAGTCACCGTCGGATAAATGTAGCACCGGAGACTTTACAGAAATTTTGTTTAGAGGCTTGCCATCGAAGTGCGCTTGCCTCAGGTAGGAACGATACTTCATCAATGTGTGCTTGAAAAGCGCAACCAACCCTTTCTTGTCATCACAATCCAGTTTGCTCCTCGCCTATTTAACAGAATGAAATTTTGTGTCTTCTGTCAGCAGAAACATATGCAGTAATGACCATGAATAACATTAGTACATTACTTACGCGTAAGTTGCGGAGGAAGACTGGAAATTGTTCTGTGTCTGCGGTATAATCTTTCCATGAAGGAAATATGCGCACAAAGTTCCTGACAACAACATAAGCTTCATCTTCTAAACTGGGAAGAAATGGAACAGGGATCCTATTTGCTGCAATTGGGGCTCTCTCTGGTTCGAAAAGGGATTTGGCAACTGGATTTGGCATACTCTTTGCTGGAATGGGGGTTTTGCGTCGTACAGCTGGTGCTATGTCAACTGGCATAATCATACTGTTTGCTGCAGTTGGGGTCTGCTGAGTTGGGGCATCAGAAATGACCAGTGTAGTAGGGCTAGAGTCTACTAGAGTTGGGGTATTTTGTGGGTGAGGTGATATTGCAACTACACCTAATGGGCTATTTGATTTATCAGGTGCCACTACCTTTTCCAAATACTTTGCTTGTGCTCCTCCATGATCAGCAATCGCCCTCTTCCTTTTGAACGTCAGATACACAAGAACAACATTTGAATGGATAAATATGGTATGATGACAGATGGAATATGCACTGAAATGGGTAGGCAGGGCGTATTCACATACACGATGTGTAAACTAAGCTAATGGCAGTTCAACAAAGTAGAAGCAATGCAAAGCATCAGTTGCAAGATATGTGCGAGCACTGTAACCTTGGAAAGTTAGAGCAAGTACCTTGATGGGTGAATAAGATAGGGCATCTTCCTCTGACTCCTCCACTAGGGAGCTACATTGACTTAGGTCTCCCTCTAGCTCAGAATCACTGTTAGGATCATATTCCGAGCATGAATCTGTAGGTGGAGAGCGTTTGCATTGCATTGCATCCAGACTTGATTTCAGTCCCTTAATGCCAAGTTTGACAGCCATGGCATTGTTCTGCTTTATTCTTTTCATGTGCGCAAGCTCATAATCATTATGATGCTGTTCAGAATCTGCGATTGATGAAAACATAAAAAGTAGTCAGATTATCTATGGAATGCATTGCGGATTCAACTCGGTGAGTGTCTCCCTATAAACCCCTGCAGATGCAAAGTTCACCTCCCCAACCGTGCTGACCAGACCACACACAGAAATACAAACCCCTTATGTCTCTATAACAGGCAGGCACACATTTCAAAACTAAAGTAGGAACATTAGAATCATATGAAATTCGTATTTGAACAAATAAACTAAGCAATTATGAGTGGCGTAATGTTTAGCTTCAAGGGTGGAGTGTTGGTAGTGCGACACAAAGCAAGTAGGCAGATTGTATTCCATGTAAAAGATCAAAACCTATGTAAAAGCTGGAAATGACACTTTCTTTCTATACAATGCAGTGTTCGTTACCCACACATGATGGAAGAGATCACATAGAGAAATAATATTCACTCATGTCTACGGTTCCAGTATTTAGAAACAGGGTGGTCCACCCTAAAAGAATATTGACAACAAATATGACAAGGCAAGCATAGATGTAGTGAATCAATCATTTACTTGTGAGCTTACTAGGACAAGTATGTAGAATTGTAGCTGCAGTAAGAGACCGTCCAAAATCTGAATGAAGAAGTTTGTCTAGCACTTATTGTTTGCAACTAATCGACGTGAATAATTGGATATTATATAGAATGAGTAAGAAAGACAAGTAAAATTGTCAACAAACCTGGCTTGCAGTAGTAATCTGGGTCAATGTCACTACGACCAACAATCCAAAATGACTAATTTCTGTTTCGAGGGCTGGAATTTTGAAAACCCTGTGAACTTTAGAGGTACTAAAGATTACCGAAATACATCTGAACCATTAAGTGTAGGTAGCACTGAGCACACAACAAACCCTAATGACAGTCCTGCCTAATGAGTAATGAATCAATTATAAAATGGGTGATGAGGAGTGGCTGCTGAGTGTTGAGGACGTATCTCAGGATAAATCGGGTTGGCTTGGTGGGTGTTGCACGCCTGGCCCCTGAACGGACTGGGAAGGTAGGCACGGCAGCGTGCCCGGGCAACGGTGACGCTGTTGGGCGAGCGGCTCCTGGCCTCCTATTAGTCCGGCATCTCCTCCTAGAGTCATGCCATCCGGGGACGGCAAGTCGCCGGCGAGGCAGGCAGCTGGGGGCGAGTAGAGATCGGAAGCACGCAGCAGAACAGAGGGGAATCGGGGCCTGGGATGACCCAAAATCCCAGGGTGGGCCGGCCCACCATGGGCACCCTGTAGAGATACACACCCGAGCAGCGAACATGCATTTTTGAAACTAATTTAGGAACATTTAGCTGACCAATTAAACAACTCTATTTTAATAATATCAGATTCGTATTTGAACAACTAAGCTTGTTTAGCTTGATGGGTGGAGCAGTGTTATTATGACACAAAGCATGTATTCTGATCGTATAGTGATCATAAAAGGGGGAAACTCTAAGCATATTTTTTTAGCAAAAGAGGGTTTCCCCTCCGATTTCTATTAAAGAAACCACCACCGAACCAACATGATCAATTAAACCCTAAGCATGATTAATTAAATCGTATTATGGCTGTGCCATGGCAGATTTGAAGCTGCAAACCGGAGAAATGATATTTAGCATCCATTGTTTGCTTCGAACTAAGAACTAAATTCTAAGAGCTGAAAAGAAAGTAGAGTATCCAAGTTAAGATCTATTTTTTGGTTGAGATCAAAAAGTTGAGGAGATATGAAGTACCACCTTTCTTGCGGCGCCGTGTAGGCATCGGGGGTGCGATGGCTGTCGGTGGCGTTGAAGCAGATCTGCGACGGTAAACGGGTGCATCGGGGGATAAGTCCCGTTGTGGTGGAAGAGAGGTCCTGTGAGCGGCCCCAGCAAAGAGGACGACAGTGCCGATGAAGCGAGAGGACGCGATGCAAGGCTATTGGTCTGTCACCATGGATGAGAAACGTCCATCTCTAGCAGTGGACGACACAGTCTTGGTAGGCGCTCCGGCATGGTGGAGGACGTTGGCGATGGATGTGGTGGAGGACGTTGACGATGGATGGGGTGGCGGACGGAGGCTGGTGTGGGGATGGCGTGTTCTAGCGCGGACGGTGTATGAATGGGAAAATGGAGGGAGAGGTACGGGGAACCATGTTTTTGGGACGCACCTGTCTGAAATATGGGAAAGTTACGAACTTAGCCCCCGTTTAAAATTTGGACGTCTCGTCGGTTGGGGATAGGACGGTAATCTCGCATATCGCCAATATTTGCCCAGAGCGATTTCGGGCGAGGAGAGGGTGGTTGGCACCCATGGTTGGCGCCCATGGTGTATGAAACGGGCTAACAGGTAGGGCGGTTGTGTCACGTCTGAGTGAAGTTACAAACCTGCCCCTATTGAAAATATTTGCCTACATCGATTTCGGCCGAGTCGAGTTTGTTTTGCCGCCCATTGTGTATGAATGGGGAATGCAGGGATAAACAGAGGTCTTTCGGATGAGCTTGAATCAAATGAGTTTTGCCGCCCATGTTTGACGCCCACCGTGTCGGAATGGGCTCAGAGGCGGTCGTGTCACGTCTAATTGAAGTTACTAACCTACCCCTATTTAGAGCAGTGGAAATCGGGCCGATGGATTGTCTGTGTAATGGGTAGACAGTAATTTCCATCTCCCAAACACTTGGCTTCCGGCAGCCGACGTGGGAGTGGACATTTTGCTGCTTCTTTCGAATTTTGGGACAATAAGCATCCACGTTTACGCTGGCAACTAAATTCGAATCCATTTTTTATTCCTATATGAATCTTTATAAATCATTCTGTGTGTTTTTATATATCTTCAAAAGGACGACAAAGATGTATTCCACTGTCATATATGAATATGGTTTACAAATGCTGATACTCAAATTCAGAAACTAGAAACCAGTTTAAGGTGAATTCAAATATTTGGAACACTTCATGTCCAACTCAAATGTCACACGCAGCATAATGTGTACTCCCATTTAGATATGTACACAAGCGATGTATCAAGATTCAAATACCGAGTCAATCAACCAAGAATGTACAGAACTAACAGACATATAAACACTTATAGAGTATATAGATCAATAATATCAACTAACATACATAAGCCAGGCCGCTGTACTTATTTTTGGCTACAACAACATCCTTTTTTAGCAAGCATCTTGGCCCTTTCCGATGCGTGCCACTTATGGTCCATCTATACTACTACTATTGCTGAATGCACATTCAGCCCAATTGGCATATTTGTAGGTCTGGCACAGCAATCCAAATGAAATGTCTCCGGGTCTTATCAATTAATACAGACTTGTGCTCAAATAAAATTACAAACCAAAAAAACAATTATTACATGATCTCTAAAACAAATGGTTTGATTGATTACATGAAGAGACAACACAAAGGTTATTCAACTATGGAAAGAACATTTCACCTATGATTTACCAAGTAGGAATTTAACTTCATTTTTTCCTTCAGGACCTTAACAATCTGGTCAGTCTCAGCTTGCTTCGTTTTGAAATCTACCAAATATTTAATGGTTGTCTTGAGTACTGCTTGTGATTGTGCTGTTTGCTTCCTCAACATGTCAACTTCATCTCTAAGTGCAGAAGCAGAATCTCTTTCTACCACTAGTTTAGCCTCTAGAGCATCAGCAGTTGGCAATTCATAATGCACGATTGGGCCAGTGCCACTGATGTGGGATGATCCAACGTCCATGGGGACCTTGCTCTTTGATCTTGGGCTAACCTGTTTTGCCATTAAAGTTCCGATTGGATTCAGAGAAGTTGAAGTTAGCAAAACATCTCAACTGGGAGTTATAACAGCAAACTAGTTAAAAAACAAGGAAATAAAGAGTTTCAATTGGATGCTGAAAAGTAGTTATTAACATCATTGTAACTCACTGTTGCAGCAGCAAAGCAGTTAAACAAACAAGTAGATATTGAAGTTAAGGCAAACACATAATTCTTAACAGTAAGTATCAAACACATAGATAGGCGCAGTCTACAATATGATTAACAGGCTGTGCCATTATGTAATCAGTAGCAAACTAAATTAAGCCAAGCAACGTAATTGAACAATTTTGCAATAAGTGGCTAACTAAAATTCCGAGAAGCGGGTAACTGAACTTACGCTAGTTCTTTGTACAGGCACACTGCAACTTCTTTTTCGCTTACAAGGTTGTACGAAGGAGTCCATGGCATCAATTGCTTGGATACGCAGTCCCAATACTTCTTTCTTCCCACACTGCATGGGTAAGTCGAATGGTTAATCTGGTAAGATGGTGCGTCCTTGATATGTTATATGAGGACGTGTAGTCAGACTAGTTGTAGCAAAACACATCACACTGGCTTTTACTGTATATTTCATGCGATTACTTTTGGCATATCGAGATCTAAGCAATCTACAATAGGATGAAAAGACTGGCATCCTTCACATTATTGGCGAACTCAGTTCATAGAAACCAGCAATTCAACCATTCTGTGGGTAAATCAAAAGCGCCACTCGAATATTTTTCACTATCCAATCATACACGCAAAAAGGGGCGACGCCACCATAGGGGCTGGTATGGGCGGCCGCCTCAGGTGGCTGTAAAGTGTGCACCTAGTTTGAGTTGTCCAGGTTGGCCCATGCTTGTTTTGTTCGTCCCAACGCACGAGCAGGCAATGTAAAAAATGAAGAAAAATGTTTCAATTTGGATGGGCCAATAACATAAGTGCAAGGCAGGCCCTATAGCAGGCTCGCGCCCCAAACGAGCGCCTCCCATATGGATCGACAGTAGGAAAAATCCCAATTCATTCGCTCCAACCTCCAGTCTAGCTTGCTCCTAACATAGCCGCTGCTGGACAGACCGACACAGCACTTTCTCGCGCCCTTGTTGGAGGGCGGTCACCGGGCTTCAAGCGAACAGAAGGACAAGAAGATGAAGATCCAACCCTGGGTGTAGCCTGCATGGGAGGCAGCGGCGGCAGCACGGGCATGGCATCGAGCTTTCACAAAAAGACAGTCGCAGCTTGCAAGAGTAGCATGCACAACGAGCAGGTACATCACATCCCTGATTATATCTAATTCAACTCTTCAATTTTTGGCCAATAGTTAAACCTGACGGTGTTGTAAAACTGCTTGTATGTAGGGAATCTATGAGAAAATGAAACCAATTTCTACTTATTTTATAACTCCCCCAATCAATACTGAACTGACTGAATCTGATGTATCTAATCAAGTTTCCGGTGCAAACATACAAGCTCATGTTGTTCTTGAGCCTGAAGTGTCTAATGAACAGACTATTAATCAAGGATTTGATGCAAACATTTTACATGCTCCTGGTGATGAACATATAGTGTCTAATGAGGGATCTAATGCAAGCATTTTGCAAGCTCATTGAAGGATTTAGTGTCTAATGATGATCTACTATGTTGAGAGAGACAAAGATTTGCAGGCATTGATGACAAGCAAATTATAGTGCATTTTCATAGCTCTAGGAAACGTCGAGGCCATCTACGAGAAAGTCCCCATATCATGACAACATAGCATAAATACTTTTCTAATCTGTTGTTTGAAACTATTGGCATACTTGTGCATGATAGATATATTGATATGCAGTTTGCGCACTGGTTATACATGCAATTACACTTCGATATTTTCAGCCAGAGAACGAATAATTCAAGCAGGTATAGACCGATTTTGTAGTCCTTGTACACCATGATGCATTTTGTGTTTTTTGGTGCTTGCATCATTTAGTGTTTATAATCTGAACTACTTTGGATCATTAGCTGGGTTTCAAAGTGCATGTAGCTTCACATTTCTCATGTTATGTTGATTTCTGGAGTGCAAGTGCCTTCGTATTTTTTAAGTTAAATGTTCGCCCCTGGTAACTTGAATTCGTGGATCAGCCACTGCACACAAATCATACACGAATGCCAGTACGAATTAAATGAAATGCAGTGACTTACGCTAGCTCGTTGTACAGGCTCACTGCAGCTCTTCTTGCGCTTGGGATGTTCCATGTACAAGTCCATGTTACCACTTGCTTGGATGTGCAGGCCTTGTGCTCCTTGCATCCACCTCTGCATTTTTGACACGGCGAATGGTTGATCAAATAAGAGGAATCGACCTTGATGTTGTACCGTAGGATAGATACTTACAAGGTCATACGGGTGTGCAGGATGTGTACCAGATCCCGTAGCGCCGTCATGCTTCGCTAAAAAATGGATTTGCTTGTTTCAGATGATATCTCCAGAAGAAATAAAAGTTAAAGTCAGAGTTGCATGGGCGTGTAAGCTAAGAGAGCAGTGAAAGGATATCCAAACATCGTCGGAACAATGCACAAGGGAGTGATGTGTGGACACCTAGTTCGGGCCGGCGTTTAGGCATGCTCGCCTAGCTAGAGTGTAGGTCACTTCAGAGCCGTTGAGGGTGATGCGCTGGCGTTGGCTGGCCGTGCACGGATGCAGATCTTGAGTGGCAGCGGAGCGCTATGATGCGGTGGACGAGACCGTTGGTGAAGCCCCAACGGCCTCGGGGGGCGAAGGTGCGATGATGTGCTCGGTGAAGTAGCCCCGGTGAGCTGGGAGACGGCGTCGGTGAAGCGCACCTGATGCGGTGGAACTTGGTGTCTGTGAGGCACGTCGGTTGCGGTGGCCGACGTTGTCGGTGGACCACCTGGTGCGGTGGACGAGGGCGTAGATGAGGTAGCTCCGGTGCGGTGGTGAAGCGCAACCATCGTCTTCGTCGTCGTCGTCCGGCACAGAGGTGGGGAATGGTGGGGAAAGAGACGAGACGAGGGGAGATTCAAGGGTTGGCGGCGAATTAGGGATTTGAGCAATCTAAGCGCGGAAGGGGACGGTGGAGAAGAGAGATTTTGCAGGGCTAGAATTGGGGCCGCCAGATATTTCAATCCGCAACATGGAAGCGCGAACTTATATTGTCGTCATCCTTTTGGGGGGTGGGTGGGTGGCTGGGTGCTACGCGTCCGTCCGACACAACGACCACCCCGACAGGACTATGCTTCGGTGCCTTAAGGCACCTGCCTTTGTGTCCATGACATGTGGGCCCAACAGGTGGCTGGCCCACATGTCAGTGACCCAAAGGTAGTTGCCTTTAAGGCACCGAAGCAGCGTCCACCCCGACACGACCCTGGTCTGCCTGGTGCGCCTACATTTGAGAATGCAAACAAATCTTCTTTCATTTGCAAACGAATCTGTATGTATTACCTTGCCCGTGTTTTCCTTGCAATAATTAGTCATTCGAAACGAGATACTCCATCCGTTCACTTTTGTAAGTCGTTTCAGACAACTTAAAATGAACTATTTTGCACATTGTCTGAAATGTCTTCAAGGTCTTATAAAAGTAAACAGAGGGAGTACTATAAATTAATTAATGAGGAGTTATTTTGAAAAAAATCGAAATGGTACCCACGCTAACGTGGATTAGAGAGTGTGTCACATAATTAGTTATTTGAATTAGAGTGTGTGTCACTTAGTTAGTTATTTGAATTAGAGTGTGTGTCACGTAGCGATCTCCAATTCTAACATGGATTTCGCATTTCACTGTATCCACACTACTTTTTTAATACAAATTCATATGTATATGATGAACACCATGGCAGTGAGAAAACTTTCGGATGGATTAAAACATATGACCTACAAAATAGCACAACAAACTGAGTCAATGTTAACTTTTCGAAACATAGTATGGAACGAATTCGAAATAATTACCCGTATGCCTGGTCCTCGGTTCAAATCTTACAATGTACACCGAATTGAAACATCGATATTAACTCTCGTACTATGTACATTCAAATCCCCCCCCCCCCCGCACAAACGCTACATACTTCCTGTATCGGTCAATCTTCCTCTCCTAACCACCTTAGGAAGCTATCGGTTTCCAACACACGTTCATTCTTTCTCTCCATGTTTCCATCTCTAAGTCTCTCAACTACACAACCCCTTTTTCCACTCTGTTACCAAATGTATTTACCTCACACACCCGCCATTGCTCCCCATGCCGAGCTCTCTCTCCCCCCCCTCTCCCTCTCACCCTCTCGCGCTAAATACATGCATTTCCTATCTAGCCCCCCAACCTCTCGTGCGCACGCATGCACGTTGTATATCTAGGTCACTCCCTCAAGACTGTCTCACTCTTTCTTCCGCACGGCGGGCCACACTCGCTTAATCTCGCACTCTTTATCTAAGTCTCGTTTAACCTCGTTTTCTTTCACACACAAATGATATATCTCCCTGTTCGGGCCTCGATCAACACACTCTATACTCTCTCACGCAGATTGTCTATCTAGGTCGGTCCATCCAAGACACCGCCACTCTTTCGACCTCATGGTGGGCCACGCTCACTCAATCCACCATCCCTCTCTCTCTCTCTCTCCGTATGTCTCGATTGACCTTGCTCTTTCTTGGACAAAAACGACATATCACCATGTTTGAGCCCAATTCGACCTATTCACATTGTATACTCTCTCACGCACATCGTCTATCTAGGTCACTCTCTCCAACCCGTCTCACTCTTTCGATCGCACGGCGACCCTATGTGATCGGTTGACCTTGCTTCCTCCCACGCACAAAATGTATCTACACGTCTGTGACTGGATCATCTCTCAAGCTCTATCTTACAGCCCTCACCCTTGCCAAAAAGCTCAATCGAACAATATCTCTCCAGAGCATATATATTTGTTCAATGAATGTCGGACGACACTCACTTTGTCTCTCTATCTATATGTCTCTCGATTGATCTCACTTTCTCACACCGTATCTTCCACATGTTGAAGCTACTACCTCTCCCTCCCTCGCAAAGCCGGAGCTATTTACATTGCAAGGGGCACTCCAACCTTAGATTAATTTGTGTACGCATTTGTTCCGGTCTGTTTAGATTATATTTTCGTAGCATTCGGCTCATAACTACTCCAAACACCGTTGCAACCCACGCAACTCCCCTAGTTGATTTCCCTCTGGCTCGGTCATCGCTCTCTCGCACGTCCTTTCTTGCCTTCAACGTCGCACCATGGTATTATTGAAAAAACTATGTTCTTCTCTTTAATTATTATAAATAAGCTACAAAACTACACACCGATAGTCCACTTGGAATGGAACAAATTTCGACCCACAAATTAAAGTGCTACAAACTACACACCGAGGGGCCCACATGTCATGAAACAAATTCGGATCCATATACAAATTAAAAAAATAAAGGACGAGGATCAAACATGCGACTGGCCCTTCAAGCCGCACATCAATAGGCAACATACGTAGAATAGCAATGTTTGTTGTACCCCCTTTGTTCACATAATGTTTTTATATTACCATAGCCTAATTAATGGACAACATGTAATATTATTTTTAGTACTATTCGCCTTCACTTACTGGTGGGTTCCATGTGTGCTCTCTCTCTCCTCCCCTTCTACATTTAGACGCACGGGCAAACAGGAAGAACTCGCGGGTGATGTAGCCGTTGACCATATCTGGATGCGTTCACAAGTCACGGCACCAGTTTCAGGTACTAGCAGCACTAGTCAGTGTGTACGTGCAATGCACGTTAATTTGGAAGTATATTAAGTGGATATTAACTACTAGGATATTATTTGCGTGTTGTCATGTGATTAGCACTATTTTTGACATGAAGTTAACTGCACGCTAAACGTGTTGAGCGCTCGACATTGAAGCAGTCTAGGTCGTTGGATGACAAGGAATACATGTGGCTTAATGACGTTTTATATTTAATTTGATACGGCTCTAGCAGAACATTCAATCGATCAAACCATGCATTTCTTTCAGTCTGACTCCGACTTTAAATTATACGACGATCGATATAAAATAAACAGAAAAGATAAACGTTCAGATTTTAAGCATGGCAATCCGAACGTTTTTCATGGCAAATTTACATTACGCCGTGGCGGCGGGGGCGTCTCGCGGTGGGAAGCGGCTCCTCTACCGTGCTCTGTGTGTCGTCGGGCCACTGACCGACGGCGACGGCGGCGTCTTGCGCCGTTGTTGGCGTACTCCTGGACGTTGGCCTAGCTTCAAGGAAGGCCAAAATGTTCTGGACTTCAGAGCGAGTCAACTGGCGGGAGGAGGCGACTGGCGTTGGTGCAAGGAAGCGGTCGACGGCGGCCATCCATGCCGCTGAGGGGGGCACTGGCACCCGCGCGGGGACAGGCGCTGTCAGCGGCGCGACGGAGATATTCGTGTGCACGGGCGCCGGCACGGGCGCGCACGTCAGTGCATGCGCAGGCGCATGCGCTGGCAGGTGCACAGGCACTGGCACGGGCGTGCGCGTCGGTGCACGCACAGATGCATGCGCTTGCAGGTGCACGGGGATGGGCGCTGGCGCAGTCGGGGCGACGGGGGCCGGAACGGGAGCGGGGACAGGCGCGGCATCTTCCCGCAAGGCCAGTTCAAGCTCGTCCCAAAGCGCCTTATGTTCTTGAGACTCCGGCTGGGTGTCTTCCTCAGGAAACTGGAACACTAAGGGCAGACCATCGTGATGCGGCATGGCGTACGTTTAGGTCAGGCTAGTTGGAGGTAGACGACAGGTGAATCGGAGAGGAAGAGAGAGGATTGTAGGGATACCGGGTAGTGCGGGGTTGATTTTAAACTGCGGCGCCGGCGATATTAAAAGTGGGAGCAGTTGGGACGACGGTGGGCGGCGGAGCCTGGTCAAAGGGCTCGCATCCCGGTGAGCCTGCACAGCGGTCTGCTCGCACGCTCTCGTCGACTCACATGCTTGCTCGGACGGAACCTGCCGATGAGAAGCGGGGATTCGTGACAGGATGTCTACTACACAACCTTCTTCTTGTAGACGTTCTTGGGCCTCCAAGTGCAGAGGTTTGTAGGACAGTAGCAAATTTCCCTCAAGTGGATGGCCTAAGGTTTATCAATCCATAGGAGGCGTAGGATGAAGATGGTCTCTCTCAACCAACCCTGCAACCAAATAACAAAGAGTCTCTTGTGTCCCCAACACACCCAATACAATGGTAAATTGTATAGGTGCACTAGTTCGGCGAAGAGATGGTGATACAAGTGGTATATGGATGGTAGATAAAGGTATTTGTAATCTGAAATTATAAAAACAGCAAGGTAACTAATGATAAAAGTCAGCGTAAACGGTATTGCAATGCGTTGAAACAAGGCCTAGGGTTCATATTTTCACTAGTGCAAGTTCCCTCAACAATACTAACATAATTGGATTGCATAACTATCCCTCAACATGCAACAAAGAGTCACTCCAAAGTGACTAATAGCGGAGAACGAACAAAGAGATTATGGTAGGGTACGAAACCACCTCAAAGTTATTCTTTCCAATCAATCCGTTGGGCTATTCCTATAAGTGTCACAAACAGCCCTAGAGTTCGTACTAGAATAACACCTTAAGACACAAATCAACTAAAACCCTAATGTCACCTAGATACTCCAATGTCACCTCAAGTATCCGTGGGTATGATTATACGATATGCATCACACAATCTCGGATTCATCTATTCAACCAACCCACAGAACCTCAAAGAGTGCCCCAAAGTTTCTACCGGAGAATCACGACAAAAACATGTGCCAACCCCTATGCATAGGTTCATGGGCAGAACCCGCAAGTTGATCAACAAAACATACATCAAGTGAATCACGTGATATCCCATTGTCACCACAGATACGCATGGCAAGACATACATCAAGTGTTCTCAAATCTTTAAAGACTCAATCCGATAAGATAACTTCAAAGGGGAAACTCAATCCATTACAAGAGAGTAGAGGGGGGAAGAAACATCATAGGATCCAAATATAATAGCAAAGCTGGCAATACATCAAGATCGTATCATCTCAAGAACACGAGAGAGAGAGAGAGATCAAACACATAGCTACTAGTACATACCCTCAGCCCCGAGGGAGAACTACTTCCTCCTCGTCATGGAGAGCACCGGGATGATGAAGATGGACACCGGAGAGGGATTGCCCCCTCCGACAGGGTGCCGGAACGGGTCTAGATTGGCTTTTGGTGGCTACGGAGGCTTCTAGCAGTGGAACTCCCGATCTATTGTATCCACGGATGGTTTTAGGGTATATGGAGATATATAGGCGGAAGAAGTATGTCAGGGGGGCCACGAGGGGCTCATGAGGGTGGAGGGCACGCCCAGGGGGGTGGGCGCGCCCCCTGCCTCGTGACCTCCTCGCAGATCCCCCGACGTGCACTCCAAGTCTTCTGGGCTTCTTTCCTTCCAAAAATGAGTTCCGTGAAGTTTCAGGTCAATTGGACTCCGTTTGATTTTCCTTTTCTTCGAAACCCTAAAACAGGGTAAAAACAGAAACTGGCACTGGGATCTGGGTTAATAGGTTAGTCCCAAAAATGATATAAAAGTGTATAATAAAGCCCATAAACATTCAAAACAGTAGATAATATAGCATGGAGCAATCAAAAATTATAGATACGTTGGAGACATATCAGCATCCCCAAGCTTAATTCCTGCTCGTCCTCGAGTAGGTAAATGATAAAAATAGAATTTTTGATGCGGAGTGCTACTTGGCATAATTTCAATGTAACTCTTCTTAATTGTGGTATGAATATTCAGATCCGAAAGATTCTAGACAAAAGTTCATATTGACATAAAAATAATAATACTTCAAGCATACTAACTAAGCATTCATGTCTTCTCAAAATAACATGGCCAAAGAAAGTTCATCCCTACAAAATCATATAGTTTAGTCATGTTTCATTTTCATCACACAAGAATGCTCTCATCATGCACAACCCCGATGACAAGCCAAGCAATTGTTTCATACTTTAGTAATCTCAAACTCATAAACTTTCACGCAATACATGAGCGTGAGCCATGGATATAGCACTATGGGTGGAATAGAATATAATGAGGGGGTTTATGTGGAGAAGACAAAAAGGAGAAAGTCTCACATCAACGAGGCTAATCAATGGGCTATGGAGATGCCCTCCGATTGATGTTAATGCAAGGAGTAGGGATTGCCATGCAAGGGATGCACTAGAGCTATAAATGTATGAAAGCTCAACAAAAGAAATTAGTGGGTGTGCATCCAACTTGCTTGCTCATGAAGACCTAGGGCACTTGAGGAGGCCCATTGTTTGAATATACAAGCCAAGTTCTATAATGAAAAATTCCCACTAGTATATGAAAGTGATAACATGAGAGACTCTCTACTATGAAGATCATGGTGCTACTTTGAAGCACCAGTGTGGTAAAAGGATAGTAACATTGTCCCTTCTCTCTTTTTCTCTCATTTTTTTGGGCCTTCTCTTTTTTTATGGCCTTTCTTTTTTGGGCCTTCTTTTTTTATGGCCTTTCTCTTTTTTTTATTCCTCACTTGGGACAATGCTCTAATAATGATGATCATCACACTTCTATTTATTTTCAACTCAATGATTACAACTCGATACTAGAACAAAGATGACTCTATATGAATGCCTCCGGCGGTGTACCGGGATTGCGATGAATCAAGTGTGACATGTATGAAAAATTATGGATGGTGGCTTTGCCACAAATACGATGTCAACTACATGATCATGCAAAGCAATATGACAATGATGATGCGTGTCATAATAAACGGAATGGTGGAAAGTTGCATGGCAATATATCTCGGAATGGCTATGGAAATGCCATAATAGGTAGGTATGGTGGCTGTTTTGAGGAAGATATAAGGAGGTTTATGTGTGACAAAGCATATCATATCACGGGGTTTGGATGCACCGGCGAAGTTTGCGCCAACTCTCAATGTGAGAAAGGGCAATGCACGGTACCGAAGAGGCTAGCAAGGATGGAAGGGTGAGAGTGCGTATAATCCATGGACCCAACATTAGTCATAAAGAACTCACATACTTATTGCAAAAATCTACAAGTCATCAAAAACCTCGGCACTACGCGCATGCTCCTAGGGGGATAGATTGGTAGGAAAAGACCATCGCTCGTCCCCGACTGCCACTCATAAGGAGGACAATCAAATAACACCTCATGTTTCAAATTTGTTACACAACGTTTACCATACGTGCATGCTACGGGACTTGCAAACTTCAGCACAAGCATTTCTCAATTTCACAACTACTCAACTAGCACGACTTTGATATTATTACCCCCATATCTCAAAACAATCATCAAGCATCAAACTTCTCTTAGTATTTAACACACTCATAAGAAAGTTTTATTATTCTTGAATACCTAGCATATTAGGATTTTAAGAAAATTACCATGCTATTAAGACTCTCAAAATAATCTAAGTGAAGCATGAGAGTTCATCTATTTCTTCAAAATAAAACTACCACCATGCTCTTAAAGATATAAGTGAAGCACTAGAGCAAATGACAAACTACTCCGAAAGATATAAGTGAAGATCAATGAGTAGTTGAATAATTATGCAACTATGTGAAGACTCTCTAACATTTAAGAATTTCAGATCTTGGTATTTTATTCAAACAGCAAGCAAAGCAAAATAAAATTACATTCTAAGAGTGGCAAACATCATGTGAAGAAGCAAAAACTTAGGATCAACCGAAACTAACCGATAGTTGTTGAATAAGAAAGGTGGGATGCCAACCGGGGCATCCCCAAGCTTAGATGATTGATACTTCTTGAAATATTATCTTGGGATTCCTTGGGCATCCTCGATCTTGAGCTTTTGTGTCTCCTTAATTCCTCTCATATCACGGTCTCCCTAAATCTCAAAAGCTTCATCCACACAAAACTCAACAAGGACTCGTGAGATAAGTTAGTATAAACCATTGCAAAAACTTATCATACTCTACTGTAGCAAAACACTAAAATTATTATTCAACATTGCATACTAAATTCCTCTGCATATTTAATAGTCCTATCCTCAAATAGAATCATTAAAGAAGCAAACATATGCAAACAATGCAAACATAACAGCAATCTACCTAAACAGGATAGTCTGTAAAGAATGCTGCAACATCCATACTTCCCTAGCTCCAAAAATTATGAAAGAAAATTCCCACCATAGTAAATTTATCAGATCTTAATATTCAAAATGTTTCAACATTTTATCACATTCTTACTTTTCTAGGGAATTATTGCAACAGCGGTAAAATTTCCGTTTTCAAACAGCAACATGTATACTTGTAACATAGGCATAGTAAAGGCTATCAATGGCACTTTTATTGAAATAAAAGATGCAAAACATTGTTATAAATAAAAGCAAGCAAATCCTAACAAAATAAATTGACGATCCAAGCAAAACACATATCATGTGGCGAATAAAAATATAGTTCTAAGTAAAGTTACCGATGAATAAAGACGAAAGAGGGGATGCCTTCCGGGGCATCCCCAAGCTTAGGCTCTTGGTTGTCCTTTAATATTACCTTGGGTTCCCTTGGGCATCCCCAATCTTGGGCTCTTGCCACTCCTTATTCCATAGTCCATCGAATCTTTACCCAAAACTTGAAAACTTCACAACACAAAACTTAACAGAAAACTCGTAAGCTTCGTTACTATAAGAAAGTAAATCACCACTTCAAGGTACTATAATGAACTCATTCTTTATTTATATTGGTGTTAAACCTACTGTATTACAACTTCTATATGGTTTATAAACTATTTTACTAGCCATAGATTCATCAAAATAAGTAAACAACACATGAGAAACAGAATCTGTCAAAAACAGAACAGTCTGTAGTAATATGGATCAAACGTATACTTATGGAACTCATAAAATTCTCAAATAAATTTCTGGACCTGAGGAATTTATCTATTAATCATTTCCAAAATAATTAACTAAATATCACTCTCCAAATAAAAATGGCAGCAATTCTCGTGAGCGCTAGAGTTTCTGTTTTTACAGCAAGATCAACAAGACTTTCCCCAAGTCTTCCCAACGGTTCTACTTGGCAGAAACACTAATTAAAACATGAAAACTAAATCATAACAGAGGATATATAAATTATTTATTTCTAAAAAGGAGGAAAAATCAAGGAACTAAAGTAAAATTGGGTTGCCTCCCAACAAGCGCTATCGTTTAACGCCCCTAGCTAGGAATGATGATTTCAACGATGCTCACATATAAGATAAGAATTGTAACATAAAGAGAGCATCATGAAGAATATGACTAGCACATTTAAGTCTAACCCATTTCCTATGCATAGGGTGTGAGCAAACAACTCGTGGGAACAATAATCAACTAGCATAGGAAAGAAAAACAAGCATAACTTCATAACTTTAAGCACATAGAGAGGAAACTTGATATTATTGCAATTCCTCACTCATAATAATTTTCAGTAGCATAATGAATGAATTCAACAATATAACCAGCACCTAAAGTATTCTTTTCATGATCTACTAGCATAGAAATCTTATTACTCTCCACATAAGCAAAATTCTTCTCATTCGGAATAGTGGAAGTATCATAAGAGACTTGAATACTATTAATTGTTTCCACATTAAAAGAGTAATGTTCAGAAAATAGGTAACCATAATCATGAGAAGTTTTATAAATATAATCACTACTTTTTATAGCATAAGTATCATCACAATAATCATCATAGGTAGGAGGCATGCTATCATCATTATAAATTTGCATATCAAAACTTGGGAGACTAAAAATATCATCTTCATTGATCATAGCTTCCCCAAGCTTGGGACAAACATTAATTGCAGAAAATATATTCTCAAAAACATCATCTTCATCAAACATAGCATCCCCAAGCTTGGGCCTTTTCATATCATAAGCATAATCACTCTCATAATTAATAGTATGGATAGCACCAATAGTATAGCAATTATCATATTCTTCCAAGCAAGTGCCAAAAAGATTTTCAAGATCATAAGAAGTATCATTATCTTCCACAATTATATTTTCATGAGGCCCAATAGTAATAGTAGCAGCATTATTTGGGGGAGATATCTTTTTACCTCTCTTCCTTTTTCTTTTCTTCTTCTTCACCACATCATGTGTGGGTTCAATCCTCTTTTTGGAGCTCCTTATTAATGAGATTGGTTCAATAGGAGGCTCCTCCTCGCTACCTGATTCATCATAAGAAATAATAGGAGGATATTGGGAAGTCTCTTCCCTTTCATTAGTATTCTCTTCATCTTCTATTTGTTTTCTTTTCTTTATGTAGTTGGCAATATAAGGATTTTCAATGCAATTCACCGCACAATACATATAAATTTTCTCTAGATCAAAATGAAGAACTTTATCAAGGGCAATTTTTGGAATATCCTTAGTTATACGTTTAATTTCTTCATAACCCAAGAGCAAACTAAGTTCATTATGATGTGCAAGGGAAATCAAGTCATCACCATTTTTGGACACGATACGATCATGAAACAATTTGCATTGGGTACTAAAATGATCACGTTCATTGCAAAGTTCACAACTAGGGCTAAGAAAAATTAAATTTTCAGCACATTCATCTAGCTCTTGTTGCAACAATTTAGTTTCTAAGTACTTATGCCTCTTGCAATATCTATCTTCCCTATTTGGTGTGTACTTACAAACCCAATGCACTCAACAAAAATTGACATGTTTATAGGAGACATTTTCATCATAACTAGTGCAATCATCATTAGTATCATGGATATTCAAAGAATTTGTACTAACAACATTGCAATCATGCTCATCATTCAAAGATTTAGTGCCAAACATTTTAATGCATTCTTCTTCTAACACTTTGGCACAATTTTCCTTTCCATCATACTCACGAAAGATATTAAAAAGATGAAGCGTATGACACAAACTCAATTCCATTTTTTTATAGTTTTCTTTTATAAACTAAACTAGTGATAAAACAAGAAACTAGAAGACTCGATTGCAAGCTCTAAAGATATACCTTCAAGCACTCACCTCCCCAGCAACTGCGCCAGAAAAGAGCTTGATATCTACTACACAACCTTCTTCCTGTAGACATTGTTGGGCCTCCAAGTGCAGAGGTTTGTAGGACAGTAGCAAATTTCCCTCAAGTGGTTGGCCTAAGGTTTATCAACCCGTAGGAGGCGTAGGATGAAGATGGTCTGTCTCAAGCAACCCTGCAACCAAATAACAAAGAGTCTCTTGTGTCCCCAACACACCCAATACAGTGGTAAATTGTATAGGTGCACTAGTTCGGCGAAGAGATGGTGATACAAGTGGTATATGGATGGTAGATAAAGGTATTTGTAATCTGAAATTATAAAAACAGCAAGGTAACTAATGATAAAAGTGAGTGCAAACGGTATTGCAATGCGTTGAAACAAGGCCTAGGGTTCATACTTTCACTAGTCCAAGTTTCCCTCAAAAATACTAACATAATTGGATCACATAACTATCCCTCAACATGCAACAAAGAGTCACTCCATAGTCACTAATAGCGGGGAACGAACGAAGAGATTATGGTAGGGTACGAAACCACCTCAAAGTTATTCTTTCTAATCAATCCGTTGGGCTATTCCTATAAGTGTCACAAATAGCCCTAGAGTTTGTACTAGAATAACACCTCAAGACACAAATCAACCAAAACCCTAATGTCACCTAGATACTCCAATGTCACCTCAAGTATCCGTGGGTATGATTATACGATATGCATCACAAAATCTCGGATTCATCTATTCAACCAACACATAGAACCTCAAAGAGTGCCCCAAAGTTTCTACCGGAGAATCACGACGAAAACATGTGCCAACCCCTATGCATAGGTTCATGGGCGGAACCCGCAAGTTGATCACCAAAACATACATCAAGTGAATCACGTGATATCCCATTGTCACCACAGATACGCACAGCAAGACATACATCAAGTGTTCTCAAATCTTTAAAGACTCAATCCGATAAGATAACTTCAAAGGGGAAACTCAATCCATTACAAGAGAGTAGAGGGGGGAAGAAACATCATAGGATCCAAATATAATAGCAAAGCTGGCAATACATCAAGATCGTATCATCTCAAGAACACAAGAGAGAGAGAGAGAGATCAAACACATAGCTACTGGTACATACCCTCAGCCCCGAGGGAGAACTACTTCCTCCTCGTCATGGAGAGCACCGGGATGATGAAGATGGACACCGGAGAGGGATTGCCCCCTTCGGCAGGGTGCCAGAACGGGTCTAGATTGGCTTTCGGTGGCTACGGAGGCTTCTGGTGGTGGAACTCCCGATCTATTGTATCCACGGATGGTTTTAGGGTATATGGTGATATATAGGCGGAAGAAGTATGTCAGGGGGGCCACAAGGGGCTCATGAGGGTGGAGGGAACGCCCAGGGGGGTGGGCGCACCCCCTGCCTCGTGACCTCCTCGCAGATCCCCCGACGTGCACTCCAAGTCTTCTGGGCTTCTTTCCTTCCAAAAATGAGTTCCGTGAAGTTTCAGGTCAATTGGACTCCATTTGATTTTCCTTTTCTTCGAAACCCTAAAATAGGGTAAAAACAGAAACTGGCATTGGGCTCTGGGTTAATAGGTTAGTCCCAAAAATGATATAAAAGTGTATAATAAAGCCCATAAACATTCAAAACAGTAGATAATATAGCATGGAGCAATCAAAAATTATAGATACGTTCGAGACGTATCATGGTTTAAATAGTGAAAGCGTTCGCCTTAACGTGATAGGTCTTTGTTCCAAAATACCTTGGCTCTTCATTTGTGCAAGTTGTCATAAGCAGCTTGTCTCAAAGTGAAGAAAATACTGATGAAGCAATATTTGTGCCTTATCACATGACCATGCTTAGTTTCAAGTATTTATGCTCACTTTTGGATTTTCTGAAATTTATGATCGAGGATTCGAAACAATATCATAACCTGCATCATGCAATAAATTTCCAAGCCATACATCTGTCCTGTTGTATTTCTTGAGAAAGGATTTGGTCGAACATTTTGCTTAGTTAGACTTCAGACAAGTTATATATGCAGAGTAAAAGGATAATCCCTCTGTACTAGTGCATTGCCTGATATATTAACTCAAGTACTAGGCACGAACAAACGGGCTCAATTTTGTGCTCATCCTGGTGTAGTAGTAGTACTAGGCAATCCAGTTGACGAGTGACCTTGACGAGCGGCGACCGAGGGAATTGAACCATGCTCGGCACGGTAGGTTACGTTGTCTAGTTACTAAAGCATCCCTCCGTTGTTCATCGGTAGTCATTATGGACCGGGGACATGAGGGGAATTTCCTAGGGCTGGAATTTTGGCCGCCAGATATTTCGACTTGAAACGCTGAGGCTCGACTGGTTGGGGTTGCCTAATGTGCGTACCACGCACGCCACCGAAGGACACGAGCTCGATTTTTTTAGGATCAACACGAGCCAAGGTCTGGCTGGTACGCCGTTGGGTCCTACCATTCGAGAATACGAAAGGAACCTTTTAAATTGCCGAACGAATCTATGTGTATTACAATACCCATATTTTCCTTGCAAATACTAATCTCAACGTGGTAATTGATTTATGACGAGTTGTTGAATTAGAGTGAGTTTGTGATATAGTAATCTCAATGTGGATTTCACATTTCATGGTATCCCTAGTAAGTTTTCCAATGCAAATTCAAATTTAAAAGATGACGAAAACTTTGTATGTATCAAGCATATGACCACACACACACACACACACAGAGACACACACACACGCGCACAAACACAACAACAATCCAATAAGTATAGTGCATCTATTTTTCCAAACCATGCATCTATGACATGAATTCAAAAATACTCCTTCTATTCCTAAATATTAGTCTTTTAGAGAGTTCAACAAGTGACTACATACGGAGCAAAACGAGTGGATCTAGACTCTAAAGTATGTCTATATATATCCATATGTGCCTGTCCATTTGAAGCCTCTAAAAAGACTAAGGCCTCCTTTGGTTTGTAGGAATTTCATAGGATTTTCATAGGATAGGATTTGCATAGGAAAATTTCCTTTGAAGCCCTTTGGTTTGTAGGAATGGATTCCTATTCCTATGTAGGATAGGAATCAATCCTTCACATTTTGGAGGAAAAAAATAGCTAAGACTCAATGGAAAAATTCCTATCCTATGCATCAAATGACATCTCTTTCTCTATCGGAATTGAGATGCATGTCATCTCACTTCCTATGATTTTTCTATTCCTATAACATTTCTATCCTATGAACCAAAGGAGGCCTAATATTTAGGAACGAAGGGTGTAAAATGTAAGACATCCATGGTCCTCAGTTCAATATTTAAAATGAACATGAAACTGAAAAATGAATATTAAGTCTAGTACTACAGTACATGCAAATGTTGTGTTTAGGCGGATGTATGATTGTCGGGGGTCAACCCCTCGACCTTAGATAAAATTGTGGAGCTCTGTTTAGGGTTTTTTAGATTATATTTGTCCCCACCCTCCCAACCACCGATTGGTTGTGCACCCCCACCCCTCCTCCAAGAGAGAATATCATGTGCCCCCATACCTTAGATGCTATATGCCGATATGAGTTGCTTGGAGCTTGTAGATCTGAGATATAGCAGCTCACATGATGTGTCTTAATATTTTTGCAGGAAACCTTGATGAGTTTGAGAATTGCACACAATTTGTACAAAAACTACTTAGATGCCCTTTGATCCCATATCCAACGACCTCGAAGCTCGTATCACCGTAGCATCTAAGATGAAGGAGGACATCATATTCTCCTGTATGTAAGAATATCATGTGCTACCACACCTTAGATGATTTTGTGATACAAGCTCTTTGGAGGCGTTGGATTTGTGACCCAACACCTCCTCGGTGGTTCGAATGGTTTTTTTGCAGAAAAGCCCCAAAAGAGTTCGGCCACTGCTTACAAGCACAAAGACTGCTCAGATGCCATTGGATCTCAGATCAAACGACCTCCAAGCTCGTATCACCGTAGCATCCAAGCTGTGATAGCACCTTATGTTTTCTCGCACGGGAGAGTATGAGGTGCTCCCACATCGTAGATTCTATGGTGATACGAGTTCACTGAGATCTAACGGCCCACGGTAGGAGGTTTGAATGTTTTGCAATATACGGCTGATAGAGTTTGGGAAATGCGCAGAAAGTACAAGTACTACACATGTGCCATCTGATCACTGATCATACGACCTAGATGCTCATATCACCGTAGCGGGTAATTAAGCTATGGGGAGCACCAAATATGAGCACCGGGGAGCCGTTGGATCAAAGATGCAGCGGCACATAGGAGGCCTGAATGTTTTATTTGCAAAAAAACCTTTGGAGAGTTTGGAAATTGCGCATAATTACAAAGACTACTCCCAAGCCATTGGATCTCATTCCAACGGTGTAAAAACTCGTATCACCATAGTATCTAAGCTGCGGGGTGGATGTGATATTCTATGCCGCTATCATTTTTGTTCGTAAACTTGCAAAATACGTGTAACTCGTCCCGTTACTTGTCTAACCGCGCAAAGTGTTTGTTCAAAAAAACCATCCTACACTGAAATATCGGAACAACACACGGGGGCCCCACTTGTCATTAATCAAATTTGGACCTAAAACTAACAAATCTCAAAGACGAAATTCGAACTGGCAACCTGGACTACAAAGCGTAAGTCGATAGCCTGAAAAAACGAACGGTTGTTGGCTTTGTCCCATAACTTGATTTTATACAGTACTTGCGTTTAGTAGAGTAGAGGGAGTGCCTCGTCAACACGTGCATGACCGTTGTCTCACTTACTGGTGGGTCCCAGGTCTGCGATCTCAATCTCTCTTCTCTCCATCGTCTAACCTTTGCACGGGCACACACGAAGAGCGGCGCTAGCTTGCCGTGATGTTATTACAACTAAAATAACTTGGAAAATAGAAGAATCGCCTAGAACAAGAGACGTTGTGGCTGGTCTAGACGGAGCTAACCACATCTATCCTCCGTGCCACGTTTGCATGATGAAGTTGTGTGGCTAGTGGTGTGTTTTCGACCAACTGACTGGGTCCCGAGGTCGAACCATAGGTACTATGTGTAATACAGTATATTTTTACACGCACATTTTTCCTCCGTGCCGAGACGTGGCACAACCTACCGCGTGGTTTCGGGGTCCTCCCGAGTGGTGCACGCATATATTCTTCCTAACGCGGGATGCCCTACCACGCGTTTTCTGGGTCCTCCTCGGTCATAGCGCCGAAGCAAGTAAATGAGTCGTCAAATCATGAAACACCACCTTTCCCGCCGAGTACATCAGTGAAGCATGGTGGCTAGCTAGTTGGGCTAGTTCGACCCATTAGCTAGGGCGCCACCACATTTGTTTTTTCACCCCTTTTTTATCTACTTGCCGGCAGGTAAATTTAAATATCCACCGCGGCATTGCTCTGGTGTTTGGGCGCGGCAGGATTTTTAATTTTTTGATTGACGGGAGCAGGCGCGGCAGGATTTTTACTTTTTTGATTGACGGGAGCAGGCGCGGCAGCAATTAGTCACGATGACTCCGCCTGTAAAAACCCACTGCTCCCTGATGTGAGAAGTCGTCGACTGGTGTTTTACCGTGGTGAAAACCAAAAGATTCCCCGCTCCCTCCGCCTTCCCGTAGATTGCATTACCTTTCAGCTGTTTCGCCCCCTTTGCTTCCTCTCCCCATTGCTTCTACCTGGTGCCATGGAGCTCCTGACACAGATCACAGAGTCCGAGGTGAGGCTCCTGACACAGGAGCTCCATGCCAAGGATGCGGAGCTCAGGGCCAAGGACGTGGAGCTCCGTGAGCTCAAGGAGGAGAGGAGTGCCATGCTCCTCCGTTATGTGTGGGAGTTCACGGAGCTTCAAAAGCGGCAGGCGTCCACCACAAAGATGCTCGAGGCGTCGGCGGCGTTGCTTCAGAAAGCGGGAGATACGATAGGCCGTCAGGGGAGCCGGCTAGAGTGCGAGCGGGCCAATCGTGATGAGGTCCAGGATCGCCTCAGCCACTTGGTGAACCAAGTTGCCATGCACGTGTTGCGGTTGCGCGATGCCTACCGTCGTGCCAGCACGACGATGCCGGCCATCGGGCTAAACCCGTTCGACCACCCGGTCGACTTCAACGAGCTGCGGCTTCCTGACCTGGTCTCCTTCTTCACCTATATCTCCGAGGAGCTGAGCCGTCTCCGCGCGATGGTGTGGGCTGAGCTGGACAAGGAGGGGTTGCGGGCTGCCATCACCATTGTCGGGCGAATCCTTTTAGGGCTCCGTCACCGGAATCCATTCATGCCATTGGACACCGTCTTTGACGAGCTGGCTCCCGTCGACCGGGAGCGGGCTCTGCGGCCGGTTGCACCCTACATCACCAATGTCGTGCGCCTCGAGAAGCAGAGGTACTTCGGTGGTGTTTAGGCGCCCTCTGCATGGGCATGTCCATGTCTCGGCGCAACATGACCGTTGGATCAAACTCAGATGGTGCAGATCAGTCACTATAGCACAAAGCGTGTGGGTGTGTTTGGTTGCATTCTCATCTCAATATAGTTGTTTCCGCTTCGTGTATTTTTGTCAACCTACTAGTGTGGACTCATGCACCCTTCATGCACTCTGCCAAACACCCAAAAGTGGGTCGAGAAGGGAACTTTTGCTCCCATCTCGTGCACCCTTCATACACCCTGCCTAACACTATTCGTGCTTCATATGGTTCATGTTTCGTGGAGTACTGTAGCACCGTACTCTCCATGCCATGTGGACCTAGTTCTGTTAACATTGCTCTCACCATTCATTCTCGACCGAACAGTCGAAAAAGCGGTACTATGTTACATATAGGAGTAGTTGACATGCGCACAACATCATTTGTTATCGTCATATCTTACTACACTAGCAACAAGATTGTGTAGTACTGACGTATGAACCACTGCACATGCCTAGTAGTAGGAGCACTGTGTATGTTCAAGTGGCTGCCGTGTTTCGCACTCCTCCGTCGTAAGAGTGGAAACGCTTGTTGTAATCATTTTTTTCTTCAGTAAAACAGGGACACACTCTACTGCGCGGATCCTCCTCCAGCCATGCACTAAATTACTCACTTTCGCCGACGTGTGGGACAGCCAGCACCTGGGTGCACCAGCCATGCACTAAATTACTCCGTAGTAGAGTGACGGTAGACTACCCCGGTCGAACCGCCGTAGTAATGCCCAATGAGCCATCAAATCACAAAACCCCCTCCTTTCCAGCAGTAAGTTGGACGGACGAAGCAACCATCATTTCACTCTTCTCTCTCAGCTTCCTCTCTTGAAGAAAACCCCCACTCGCTTCGCTTCTCCCTCATCGCGTTCCTCCTTTCACTCTTCTCTCTCAGCTTCCTCTCTAGGATGCACGTTGGAGCACCGGCCGACGTGATGTCTATGGCTCTGGCCAAAACCGTCGAGGCTCATGGTACGAAGAAGTGCAAGCTCAAAGCCATCGCCCTGTCCAAGCCCCCCTCTTCGGGATCCCTCATTAAGCAAGTCTAGGTAATGTCTCTTGTTGACGATCTTTTTCTTGATCTTGATCGTGTTTTTTCATCTAACACGTAGTACTAGTACTGGTAGTACAACTTTCTGGGTTATCTTGCATGTGATTTTAGTGTGCCAAATGATGGTTCTAAATTCCTCTTTTGACCAAAACACGCGAGAGGTTGACACTGATTTCTTATAGACTACTTGCAACTACTCCCTCTGTCCCAAATTTCTTGTCTTAGATTTGTCTAGATACAGATGTATCTAATACTAAAATGTGACTTGATACATCTGTATCTAGACAAATCTAAGACAAGAATTTTGGGATGGAGGGAGTACTTTATGAACATCAATGCTACCTTTTAAGAGGGTATATTTGCCTCAGTAACTTGTGTTATGGATATTGCATGTAATCCCTCTGCTCTCATGCCTTTGAAGACATGTTCTAGTGTCTTTGTTCACTCATTTCTGTGCGTATATGTAGTCATATATGGAGTATAATATTGAAAATCATCTTATATTTCTGAACGGAGGTAGTAATAAAATATGGTTTCTGTTTGAATTAGAACCAGGTCCGCGGTGGAGATGAAGTTCTCAAAGTCATGCCGTGTATACTGGAAGACCTGATGATGAGTTCTACTGCTGAACTATCCAGCTACTGTGTCCTTGTTGCCACGTGCCCTGAACTAGTGTTTTCCTGTAGCATTGTTGTCAGGCGTGTTCTCGAGGCTATACTTGACCACAACAATTTCCTGGTTGTGCCTTCGATTACGAATGGTGTGGTTCTTGTAAAGCTTCCCAACAAATCTGATGCGGCCTGTCTTCATCATCATGTTTATGAGTGGAAAGACCACTCTGTTAGGTTCTCCAAGGTTGATAAGATGGTGATGGTGCATGTATACACCTCACACGAAGTCCATGGCCTAGTCAGTTATGCGGGGTTCATCCCGTAGGTCGGTGGCAAGAAATAGTCTGCAGAGTTTAGTTAGTGCAACTTTGCTTATCTGTAGTAAGTACTATTGTTAAGTACTTGATTTGTGTTTGTGAACCTTCTATTGTTTATTAGTACTGCCGCTTTTGGTGTGTGGTCAGTCCTGAGAACGGTCTATGTTAATGTCTGTCCACTCAATTCAGCCTGTATATTTTGAAGTATCTAGATCAAATTTTTTGTGAGGATGGTTTATCAATTATGGTTACACTCCAATATCTGTATGCATTGCAGGGTTTATCGCACCCACCAGGATTTCCAGTCCCATGGATGTTCGGTCCATACGATTTGTCACGACCTTTGGACTTTCCTGCTTGTGGGAGTAGGCGGGGCCCCTGCATGCCACGCGTAGTTAGACGATTAATCTTCTGTTTAGTACTTCAACATAGTGATTTCCTGGTAAGGATTCACTCGTGTCACATCAAATAAATCTTATTGATTTACTGTCTAAATCTTATTGATTTAATGTCATGTTTTCTTTCTTTTCCTACAATTTTACGATGCAGGTTTTGCTATGTGACATTCATCACAGAATAAACCGTTTGGTTTTCTCTACGATGGCTATTTTTGCAGGTTTCACTTATTATGTCGTGTCAGTAACGAAGGTACTGTCCATCACTTATATTACTGGAAAAAACTGGATCAGTCTGTTGTCTGAGTACAAGCTGAATCGCTATGATGAACTGCAGTTTGGTTTAACAAAAACGCCACAATTAGTCCTTCTCGCGTTTAAAAGAACTGAAGAAAAAAAATGGATCACGGTCACAGATCCTAGTCAAGTTAGAAAGCTGATCATAGCAGACCCGACACGATCGCCGCTGTCTCGCATAGATCGAGCACCGGCAGTTGCTCTAGCACTGACAGCGGCAGCAGCTCAGTCTGATCCAGCTAAGGATTGGGCACCGACCGCGTCAGCGGATCAGTCTGATCTACCGGAGGATCGGGCATCGACACCAGCACCTGCTCCGACACCAGCACCAGCTCTACAAGGAGCACCATCTCCGGCAGCAGCAGCGGCTTCGACACCTGCACCAACACCTGCACTTGGATCTGCTCTGGCCCATGCAGTTGCACCGGCAACAGACTGGGCTGCAGTTTGCACTTCATATACCAAAGTCCTTACAAAAACCGACATGTCCACCTTCTTGGTAAGAATTGGCCGCCAAATGCTTCGTTCTTTTTTCTTTCCATGTTGTTTCACATGATTCACTGTGTTGACCTAACTGTTTGGGTATGTCCTCTTGTTTGCAAACAGAGAATTCCTAGAGCAACGAGGGAGTCGTTCAACAATCCGGGTGACTATGGCCAAGTTTCTCTTACCATGCGCATCCTTGGTGTGAATGAACCTGCTCAATATACCGTAAGTACAAAGGATGGTCGCATGATGATTGATGCTAAAGGATGGTCAAGGTTCAAATCTAAGTCATATCTTGCGGTAGGGGATGATGTCAAAATCGAACTTTCTCGGCAAGGAGAGCTGGTCCAAATGAACTTTGAAATTCTTCAGTAGCAGCAGGCAACTGCCGAACTAATCTATCCTCCGAGAGATTTTGATGTAAAAATCTGGCATGGTGAAACAAGTGTCCTGTGTGTATAAGTAGTACGACAGTATTATTTATCACATGGTATATCATTGATAGAATTGCAACTTTGATTGCTGGTTAGGAACTGTCATTCGATTTCATTCCAACAGCTGCCGTGCTTTATTCAATTTTATGTATTCGCCTTGCGACAGCATCTAAAACCAGCGCCGTACCGATCGCTTGCAATATGAAAAGCGCTGAGGTAGAACACATGGGCCCCCAAACATGCAGGATCGGCCTGCGGCTCAAAGTCCAGAACCGTGAGCCTATCTGAGTATTATATTCTCAGCTGAACCCCCATAATGCTCGTGCGTTGCAGAGGGAGTATATTTCTCGGCAAGGTGAGCCTGTGATATAAAAGATTTGTATATTTATTTACATAGGGAGTATCTCTCTGTCAAAAAATATATTTATGTGTAACTAGTTACTCCTGTCTTTCTACTTCCTTTCGCTGATATGTGGGGCAACCGACAACGGGGTCCACGTGCCATATGCACAAATTAGAGTGCACAACTTCATGGTAGACACACCCCGGTCGTAGTGCCGCAGTAATGCCTAATGAGCCATCAAATCACTACCCCCCTTTCCAGCTTTAGCAGTAAGCTGGACGGACGAAGCGAAAATATTTCACTGGGCCTGAATCCCCTTCTCCCTCGTCTGCTTGTTCAGAGAAAATCCCCTCTCGGCGATTGTATAGGGTTTTCTCATGGAGAACCAGGTATGAATTCTTCATCCATCGCCGATAAATCCAAGTCCCTTGGTCGTAGGTAATCCTAGGATGGCAGTCGCCGCCGTTGATGCATTTTTCTTCCTACTGAACCTAGTGTGTTTCATTTGCAGTGCCCAAAGTGCGAGTACCCTACAGGTTTCTGCGCCCTCGGCGAGATGCCACACTTGTTCCTTCTCATCCTAACACAACATTTTGAAACGCGCACAGTATGTTCCTAGAATCCTCTTTTCTATCCGGGAGGGTGGGGTTTTTTTGAACATGCTGTGTTCTCATATTATTTTTTCTGCAGTGTATTATTTGCTCTGCCAGAACACATGTACTCAAGATGCTTGGCCTTGCCATAACTGAATACACTAGTTTAATGGTCACAGTGAAGACAAGCCATGGATATAAGTTCCGTGTTGGGTTCATGAACCAAGAAGATCGCTGCTTTTTTATGGCCAAACTTGGATAAACTTTCTCAAGTGTTATAGACTGACTTGTTTTGGAGCGCTACGGTCGAAAAGGGGGTCCTGTTCATCGGGAGGTGTGTGGCGTACCGCAAAACGGGACTCCACGGGATACTGTTCATCTCCACTGTCGACCTCCTCCAGCCTCCACGGGCTACCGTCGACCTCCTCCAGCCTCCACGGGCTCGTGTTCATCCAGCCTCCACCGCGCGCTACTCCACCGGCTACTGTTCAACCACCCCTCCACCGTCTACTGTTCATCCAGCCCTCCACACCACGGGGTCCTGTTCAACCACCCCTCCACGGGCACCCCTCCACCGTCTACTGTTCATCCAGCCCTCCACCACACCACGGCGGGGTCTTGTTCATCAGTGGCAACGCCACCACTCACTGTTCATCCAACCCCCCCTGCAATGCTCACTGTTCATCCCAGAGGCAGCATCGATCGGCTTCAGTTAGCAACAGTAGCGAAGGAATCGCTCGACCGAGTTTAGTTAACAGCCATCGATCGATCGCTCGGGTTCAGTAATGTATAGCCTGCAGTGCAATCGCTCGGGTTCAGTTAGAGCCCAACACTTTGCTCGGGTTCACTTAGAGCGAACGCCTCGCACATGCGCGTACGTGTACGAGAGAAACACGCATTGCTCGGCCCCGACCTCCTACCGTAACCGGGAACTCCCCGAAATATTCCTCCCCCTCGCTTCTACCATGGTTTTTTCTGTCATGGACGGCCCAAAGAATGTCATGTAGCTGCGTCTCCGGCCTGCCTAGGATGAAAAGCCCATTTTCCGTCATGATTTTTTGTCATAGAAGTAGGAGCCCACCACATCTATGATGATACCGGGTTTTGTCACAATTATCGTCATAGAAGTGTCATATGTATGACACAAAAAAATTCGTTCGGCCCAAAGTGTCACGGATGTGTCTTTTTTATATAGTATAGAGGTTGTATTTGGTTCTCCCGACAACTACCAAAGCGAAGAATTAACCTTCGACATCGCTCCATTCTGAAGCGGCCATCACGCACTACTCGGAAGAACGGCCTTTGCTCATTTTAATGCAGTACCGCATTACGCTTATCTTAAGCTTAAGATGCCCGGTCCATGTGGCATCATCATAGTTAGTGGAAACAAAGAGCGTACCTCACGTACAGAGGAATATGTGGCGGCTCTAGCAGCCAATCACTGAACGGCCTCCCCAACCAGAAGAAATTATCGATCGTCAAGACCGCGGACACGGTTAGACGAGTCCGGCGCACCACTAGGTGTAACAGCTCAGATAAACCTAAGATTGGGTCGATGGATATACCCCCATAGGTGGTGCTAGGGGCTTCCCGCATGTAAAAAGTGCTACAGTTCGACTTGACCCTATTTAGATTGCATTTTAATGGTTCATTAAGAATAACCAATTTTTCGCACGAAGACTTTCACCTGCGTTTTTCTACAGATGATCATCGTGCTACACCCTTGCAGGATATGGCACAACGGAGACACAGGCACATACGTGCAGCAGGGCCCCACTCAAAGGTTTCTTTTTAGATTAAGACCCTGTGTAAACCTTTTTTTATTGTCTCTTGTTGCTTCACTCCCTCCGGATACTCAACACAACCAAAAGGGATGCTGGCGTTATTTGGCATTTCGTCACGTTAGACTAATGCAAGTACCTGGAAAATCAGGGCTCATTATCGAGGGTGTTACTCAGTCGAGTATATGTTGTAAAGTCTGAATACCTTAGGGAGTGCTCGGCGTCGCGAGTTTGGCCTTATACACATCAGCTCCGAATCATGTCTTTGGTCAATAGTTGGGTTTGCCCGGCTCCCGTGTTTTGCTACCTTGCGTTCCGCTCTATCGGCTAAGGTGGCACCGAGAGAACTACTGCAATTGTGCCCTGGTTCATTCGGATGAGCACCTCAGTAGAGAAAGCCGAAAACTTACAGTCATGATAAAGCGCGAGACTAGTCAACCACTCGACGACTCAGTGGAATCTTCATGATTCCTCCGCATTAACGAAGGACCGGTTTCCCGGTCATGTATGTACGCGCACCGTATTCAAACGAGCGCGGAAGTACCAGGGGCTATATAGTAGCCCCACTGTCAAACTCCTATGGCTAAGTGAAAGGGTTAAAGCTATATAGTCCGATTGCCTTGTTCGCCGCGCTATCACCTCCTTAATGGACCAAGACGTTGGGTCAAGTGTCAATATGCGCTTTTCCAAACACCCCCGCATTATATGTGTGGGGGCTGAAGCTGACGAGTGCAAACTTTCAGGTTATATACATACATAAACGGCCGCACAGGAGGCATCATAATACTTTTAGGCAAAAGTATAAACACGGCTTTTATAACCCAAATAGCATTGTTTTTACAATTGGGATACATGTCACTCGAACATGATACTCTTCGAGCACTGAGCCTCTATTAAATGAGCGCCTTCTAGGACTTCTTCAAAATAGTGCTCAGCCGAGACCTGGCCTACGGCCGGATCCCGGGTTGCAATAGCGGTGGCCTCCATCTCTGCCCAGTATGTCTTAACACGGGCAAGATCCATCCGTGCACCCTCTATGCACGCCGACCTCTTTACAGCGTCGATATGCGGCACAACACCAAGGAATCGTCGCACTAAACCAAAATAACTATTCGGCCTTGGTCCCTTCGGCCAAAGATGATCCACGACAGACCTCATGGCAAGTCCGGACAACCTATGGAGCTCGGCCCACTCGGCCATTTGTTCATTTAACAACAGCGGACACGTTGGAGCACTGAACTGCGACCAGAACAATCTTTCCACTTCATGATCTTTCTGATCTTTGAAAAACTCAGTCGCATCAGCAACACTCATTGCCAAGTCCAAGTACGCGTCTGCAGCACTCCATAATTGATCTAGAGGGGCATACTTCGGATCTCTAAACTTCGTCCACAACAAAAAGGGCTTTCCAGCCGTGATATCTCCGGCTTGACGGAGCTCCTCCTTTGCCACTCTGATTTTAGAGCGGGTTTCCTTGGCTGCTTCCACGGCTTTCTTCAGGTCGGCCCCTTTCGCTTGGCTTTCCTTTTCAAGAAGCTCATATCGGCCGGCGGCATCTTTCAGCTCAGCAGCCATCTTGGCTATTTTATCTTCGCTCTGGCGATGAGCAGCCTATTCGGCTCTTAAGTCTTCGGCCGCCTTTAGGGCGGCTGCATCAGTTCTCCTGGCTTGTTCCTTGGCTCGGGCAAGTTCCGCCCGAAGGGTCTCAACGGCGGCAGCTCCATCTGCAGTCACAACATATTATAGATACTAGCATCATGCTCCTCTTAATATTTGTTTACCACCCGAAAATACATACCATGTGCCTCGTCAAGCCGCTTGGTCACAAGCGCAATATCGGCATCCGCCGCGTCAAGTTGCCGCCTCAGTCCGGCAAACTCAGCAGTCTGGCCAACCACCGGACCCTTAGCCGCCTGCACATGAAAGCAGCATGATCATTACCTCGGACTATGATCCTCTGTTTGCCGCCTCTGGACAGCAACAAGAGTCTCAGGGGCTACTATCTGTATAGAGCACACCTAGCATGTGCGGTACCGTCAAAAAATTTATATATTACCTTGCGTACCTCAAAGCCTCTTAGGAGGCTCGTAAAAGCCTCATGCAACCCACTTTTGGTGGATGAAATCCTCTCAACCACCGTACCCATTAAAGTACGATGTGCCTATGAGATAGCTGCTTGCTCCAAAAGACCCATCAGTGCGTCCGATTGTGCACCGACAATCCCAGACTCTTTCTGTTGCTCTCCTTAGGAGCCGAATACTCTGGACTTCGGGTGGACGAAGGGTTACCTTCTGTCCTTGGTGGATCAGGAGAAATCCTCCGTGATGACACCTCAGGGTCGTCCGCCCCAGAAGGCCGGGAGACAAGGGGAGGCGTTTCGCTCTCCATCATCTCCGTAAGAAGATCCCCCGAAGACGAACTCTGTCGAGAAGGGCTACGAGCCGGACTGCAAGATATATGTCTCGATTATTGTCCTCGGAGATAAAGCATGATATATTTACCAAAAAGTACTCTTGTTCACTTACAGCTCGGTGGAAGGCTGGCCCCCTTGCGGGCGTTGTGCGGTAAGGACGCCCTCCGGGGCAGGACCCCCTGATGTAGGTTTCTTCCCTCATTTGGAAACCTTCGTTTCCAAGTCTTCAGAGGCAGTCCTTTTCCTTCCTTGGGAGAGGGGATTCTAGATTCTTCTCCCCGATTATCCTCCTTCGCAGAGACACTAATTCCCCCAGTTTGGATGAGTAATGTGTGAAGCCCGCTTTCGGTTTCTTCATTCCTCCCTGTATCTTCCCCTGATGGCACTTAATAAGGCGCGTGCTCAAGCATCCTGGCTAGTAAAGGATCCGGTGAGCCTTCGGGAAGGGGGGCCGAACACCTGATCCTCTCCGCCTTTCTTATCCAGTCCTGGCCGAGAGCAATTTTTTCAGAATGATGTTATGACAAATAAAAAGGTAGCATGTTCGGCCATAGAATTACTTACGTGGGTATCTAAACGATTGCAGTTGAGACCCGCATCCTCGATGGTGTCCGGACACTTTATTCGTGATCCGAAGAACAATCCATACATCTCTTCGAGCGTCACGCCGAAGAATTGCTTAATAGTTCGCGGTCCTTCCGGGTTGAACTCCCACATACAGAGAGATCGACGTTGGCATGGCAGGACCCGACGAACTAGCATAACTTGCATTACCTTGACAAGACTGGCATCCCTCTTGAGGAGATCTCGGATGCGACTTTGCAATGTCAGAACGTCATTAACTGGCCCCCAATCCAGCCCCTTGTTGACCCATGACGCTAGTTGCGGCGGGGGACCTGAGCGGAAGGCGGGGGCATCTGCACACTTTGTACCTCGGGGAGCTGTGATGTAAAACCACTCCCGCTGCCATAAGTGGGACACCTCTGGGAAGGAACCCTTTGGCCATAGATCATCGGCGTCTTTTCTTATTATGGCACCTCCGCATTCTGCGTGTCGCCCATCGATCGTCTTCGGCTTCACATTGAAGGTCTTGAGCCATAAGCCGAAGTGTGGGGTGATGCGGAGGAAGGCCTCACACACGACGATAAACGACGAGATGTGAAGGATGGAATCTGGAGCTAGATCGTGGAAATTGAGCCCGTAATAGAACATAAGCCCCCTTACAAAGGGATCAAGACTAAAGCCTAGCCCTCGGAGGAAGTGGGAAACAAATACAACACTCTCGTTGGGTTCGAGAGTGGGGATAACCTGCCCTTGAGCAGGCAGCCTATGCGAGATTTCGGCAGTCAGATACACGGATTCCCTTAGCTTCTTGATGTCCTCCTCTATGATAGAGGAGGCCATCCACTGACCTTGAAGGTTGGATCCGGACATGGTTGAAGGTCCGAAGCACTTAGCCTGGGCCTTGGGTGTTGGAACTCGAGGTGGGGGAGGGGAAGGATCGAGCACGAGAAGAAAAGGACAGGCCTTGGCCCCTTTATAAAGAGGGTGAATATCAAGCGTCCTCCGCGTGGCCGTTTGGAACTTGCCTAAAATCAAGGAGTCATACTAACAAGCACGATTGGGTTACCCACACCCGTATTGATGAGAACCCCGTGATAAGGGGAACACGATCTCTGCTTCGATGAGACGTGCCAATAAAACCGCCTCGCAACACGTGAAGTGGCAGGCTGGGAAAAACGGTTCGTACTGACCGGACCACGGCAGATGTCACGTTATGAAAAGTTGTCAGCAGATTAGATTTGTGGAATATTATACTCTCTACGGTGGTATGTGGAATTTGTTTTACAGAGCCGGACACAATCCTTGTGTTCAAAATCTTCTATGGAATATTCGGAGAAGGAACCTGCCTTGCAATGCCGAAGACAATCTGCGCGCTAGACTCATCGTCATTGAACCCTGGTTCAGGGGCTACTGAGGGAGTCCTGGATTAGGGGGTCCTCGGATAGCCGGACTATATACTTTGGCCGGACTGTTGGACTATGAAGATACAAGATTGAAGGCTTCGTCCCGTGTCCGGGTGGGACTCTCCTTTGCGTGGAAGGCAAGCTTGGCGATTCAGATATGTAGATCTCCTTCTCTATAACCGACTCTGTGTAACCCTAGCCCCCTCCGGTGTCTATATAAACCAGAGGGTTTAGTCCGTAGGACAAGGACAATCATAATCATAGGCTAGCTTCTATGGTTTAGCCTCTACGATCTCGTGGTAGATCAACTCTTGTAATACTCATATCATCAAGATCAATCAAGCAGGAAGTAGGGTATTACCTCCATCGAGAGGGCCCGAACCTGGGTAAACATTGTGTCCCCTGCCTCCTGTTACCATCAGCCTTAGCCGCACAGTTCGGGACCCCCTACCCAAGATCCGTCGGTTTTGACACCGACAGCAGCACCTCCGCTTGCAGAGCCGACGCCGTCTCAGGAGGAGCTCCCCCAGCCACTAGCCTCGGGAGCCCCCGCCTGTGGCCCGACCTCGGGAGCGCGCCTCCTCTTAGCGCTCGAGCCTCGGGAGGGGTGCTGGACCGAGGAGTTCAAGGCGTACCTGATGCAAGGCACGTTACCGGAGAAGGAGGAAGACGTGGAGCGTGTGTCCCGACAGGCTACGGCGTACTGCATTCATGACGGTGAGCTATACATGAAGCGGCCAAATGATGTTTCTTTGTGATGCATTTCCAGGGAACAGGGGAAAGAGTTGCTGACTGACATACATGGCGGAGACTGCGGGCACCACTCGCCGTCGCGCACCTTGGTCGGCAAGGCTTTCCGTAGCGGGTTCTACTGGCCCACTAGACTCAACGACGCGGCCAAGATAGTGAAATCTTGTGAGGCCTGCCAGTTCCACGCCAAGCTAGTCCACCAGCCTGCCCAGGACCTCCAGACTATCCTGCTCTCATGGCCATTCATGGTCTGGGGGCTGGATATCCTAGGTCCATTCCCACGAGCGCCTGGAGGCTATCGCTACCTCCACATCGCCATTGACAAATTCACCAAGTGGGCAGAAGTGGATGCTGTCTGCACCATCCCCGCCGGGTCAGCAGTCAAGTTCATCAAGGGCCTCGTAAGCCGATTTGGGGTCCCTAATTGCATCATCACCAACAATGGCTCGCAGTTCACTAGCAATCTCTTCAAAATGTATTGTGCTAACCTTGGAATGCAGATCTTCTACGCCTCTGTGGCGCACCCAGGAGCAACGGCCAGGCCAAACGCGCTAACGCGGAGGTCCTGAGGGCCTCACGACAAGGACCTTCAAGAAGAAGCTTGAGGCATGCGGCAGGGGCTGGCACGATGAGCTCCAATCTGTGTTGTGGTCCATCTGCACCACCGCCACCAGGCCGACAGGCGAGACCCCCTTCTTCCTCGTCTACGGAGCAGAAGCGGTTCTCCCACACGAGGTCAGGCATCGCTCCACGCGGGTCCTGGCGTTTGATGAAACGTAGTGGGACGCCATGCGGGAGATGGATCTCGTGCTGGCGGAGGAATGCCGCCGAGAAGCCTCGCTCCGAGCTGCGAGGTACCAGCAGGCGCTACGGCGGTACCACTGCCGCAGTGTCCGCTCCGGGACGCTCGAGGTGGGTGATCTTGTCCTAAGGCGGGTGCTCTCCATGGAAGGGCTGCACAAGCTCTCGCCCATGTGGGAGGGCCCGTTTCGGGTCGCCCACGTCTCCAGGCCTGGCATCGCGCGCCTGGAGACACAGGACAGGATCCCCATCCAGAACGCCTGGAACATCCGGCACCTCCGGAAGTTCTACCCATGAAGCAAGGCCTAGTGCCTGTGAAGAATCTCCGCTCGTGACACTCTCACGTAATAATGAGTGGGGATGTACACGCCTCGGAGTCTCAGGAGTGCCACCCTCGGGCCTCGAGGGCTCCCTCCCACGCCTAGTGGGAGCACTTAGCTCTGCGCTGGTGAGAAGACAAGAAGACTAGACTAGGTGCCGGATGCGGCTTTTCATTTGCTTTCTGCAGTTGGTTTGCCCCCTCTTTTAAAGTGAGAATTTGTTTTCTGGTGTTCCTTGCTGGCCTGGTTTCGTTGTCCTTGTTGCCTCCCATTCTGCCCTCGGTTTCCTCGTTTTGACCCGTTCTCTCCCTCGCGTGCCTCGCGAGGGGGCTGGGCAGGCGCCCTCGTGAGCGTTTTCATTTTCTTGTCTTTCGCAAGGCACCCTCGCTCGAGCTCGCAAGCTAGCGCACCCTTCTCAGTCTGTTCCCCTCGGGTACCGTGACACGAAGCACAGGGTTACGGCCGGCAGTGCCTACGATCAGGGTCCGGAAGAATAAGGATTTCCTAGCAAATTTTTGCAGTTCTCAGGCGCCTCCCGAGCACAGGAGACCTCATAAGGCATTAGGGAACGCGTGTCTCACGAGGCGGAATCTACTCCAGGTGCATCAAGCTAATTCATTCTACGCGCATACATAAAACATGACGCTGCAACACAACACATGAATGATAAACATAGCACAACAACTTAGAAACCATAATTGTCGCACGCCCTAGCAGGGCCCCATACTTGTCTCTCTCTAATGCAGGAAGGGAAGGAAGAACGAAACAAAAGCGGAACACGCTCCCACAACAGGTCACGAGGACGGGCTCGTGGAGCTCTCCCGAGCTCAGCCAGACCCCTCCTCTTGCTTCACCGGAGCGCGGCGGCGAGTCGACCCGCTGCCACCTTTGAAGCAGGCGCGGCAGCTGGTCGTAGCCGCCACTGCTGGAGCTGCTGTCGGACGAGGAGCCGCGTAGCTGGACGAGCCGTGGCCGACCCCGAGGACGAAGCCGCCTTCCTCCTCCTCACGGCCATCGCCATGGCCCAGCACCTCGTTGCCGTCGTTGTCCTCGGGGAAGCACCCGACGCGGCGACCATCTTCCCCAAATACCCTCACGAAGAGGGTCGCGTCGCTGTCGTACTTGAAGTGGAGGGTGCACTGCCTTCCCAGTCCGCGCGCGTGGGCGAACGTCTGCCAGCCACGAGCCAGGACCACGTTGCCCGCGGCGGAGACCTCGACCGAGGAAGCCTTGCTGCTGCAGCAGTCCACCTGCAGCCAAAGACCACCTGCACCAGTGGCTGGCAGCTCGCCGACAAAGAAGCACGGGAGCTGAAGCCAAGTGCCGGCAGGGTTCTCCAACCACACGATGAACTTCGGCATCACCTCAACCGAATGGAAGCGCGACCGACGAGGCCACACAACCACGACACGTCTCACCTCATCAACAGGACTGCCATGACCTGGGCGGCTACCGCCACGAGTGGATGCGCCGCCGTGGCCGCGAGGGGCCGCGGCAGGGGTCGCAGCGTGTTTGCGGGGGCGGCCGCGCCCCCTCTTGGGCGGTGGAGAGCCGGCCCCTCCTGGCGAGCCTTTCCCTTCTCCGCCGTTGAGAGCCTCTTCGTAGGCACCATGGGTGTCACTGCTGGCAGTGAAGCAAGGAAGAAGGAGTGGGAGAAGCAAAGGAAGAGATGGGCAATGGGGGCTCCGCCCCTCCACCCATTTACAGCCAAGGGGAGGCCAACCGTTGGCCTCCACGATCTAAGGTAATAATGACCTTTTTCTGGATGCAGCAGGGACTCGTCAAGTCGGGCGATTGTCGAGGCGGTGTGGGGAAGCGGAGACGCCCACGTCCAATCAATCACCACGCGTCGAGCGGGGCTGCAGGCTGTCGGGGCCCACGGCGCTCCGCACTTGCCCTTTGGCTTCGCCTCGAAGCCAAGCCCGAGCGCACCTTTGGCCCGGGGGCTACTGTTGGCATTCTGGGAACGGGGGTCCCCAGACTTTCCTACCTGCGGCCCGCAATGTGGTTCCACCAGCGGCCCTTTACGGCCCATCTCCACCAGCAAAAATTCAAGACCCTCGCGAGCGGCCGAGCCTCGAGAGGCGGACGACGCAAGACCTCCTCAGGGGCGGCCTCACCAGGCTGGCTCGCGAGGGGCGGAGAGATCAAGGCAAGGGACACCTCGCGAGGTTCCTGTGACGTAAGCCATGACGACTGGAATCAGGCGGCACCAGCGCGTGCAGCGTCCTTGTTTCCTCTTTGGTGCTAAAGGGGCAAGCGCAGATGAGGAGTCCCAAGGCATCAGGCAAAGGTTTCCATATCGGTGTAACAAGACCAAGACCAGTAGGATGGCAGGACGGAGGTCACCATGGAGCCCAAGACGGCGTCACCACCAGAGCCTTTGGCAGACGAAGACCACCTTTGTCAAGATAGCTTGTACTAGTTGTCTCTCTTCGAATTTGGCCGTTGTGGGATCCCTTCTGTCGGTGTCAAAACCGGCGGATCTCGGGTAGGGGGTCCCAAACTGTGCGTCTAAGGCGGATGGTAATAGGAGGCAGGGGACACGATGTTTTACCCAGGTTCGGGCCCTCTTGATGGAGGTAAAACCCTACTTCCTGCTTGATTATTCTTGACAATACGAGTAGTACAAGAGTTGATCTACCACGAGATCGAGGGGGCTAAACCCTAGAAGCTAGCCTATGGTATGATTGTATGTTGTCCTACGGACTAAAACCCTCCGGTTTATATAGACACCAGAGGGGGCTAGGGTTACACAAGGTCGGCTACAAAGGAGGAGATATACATATCCGTATTGCCTAGCTTTCCTTCCGCGCCAAGTAGAGTTCTATCCGGACACAAGACGAAGTCTTCAATCTTGTTTCTTCATAATCCAATAGGCCGGCCAAAGGATATAATCCGGCTGTACAGAGACCCCCCCTAATCCAGGACTCCCTCAGTAGCCCCTGAACCAGGCTTCAATGACGATGAGTCCGGCGCGCAGTGTTGTCTTCGGCATTGCAAGGCGGGTTCCTCCTCTGAATACACCATGGAAGAATTTGAATACAAGGATAGTGTCTGATCCTGCAAAATAAGTTCCACATACTACCGTAGAGAGAATAATATTTCCACAAATCTAATCTGCTGACACGTTTCGGCAACACGACATCACGTCATGGCCCGGTAATTATTCGAACCGTTTTTCTTTAACCAACTCCGCACATAACGCGAGGCGGTTTCTTTGACACGTCTTGTCAAAGCAGAGATCGTGTTCCCCTTATTACGGGATTCTCATCAATACGGACGTGGGTAACCCAACCGTACCATCAATTATGGTGCTTGGGGGATAAGCGAGTTTTACTAGGCTAGTGGGGGCGCATAGTTTAATCCGCGCTTATAAAGGGATAAGATCTCACCTTTTTTCTTCCCACGCCTTCTTCCTCCTTGCTCATCCATTCTCGCGCACTCGAGCTCCAACGCCCAAGTCCGCATCCTTCTCCTCAACTCTCTCCAAAACATGTCCGGAGCGGGAGGCAAGTGGATGGCCTCCTCCGTCACGGAGGGGCACATCAAAAAGTTGCGTGGAGCCGGATATTTAGCCGCAGACATCGCACACCGGCTGCCAGCCGCGGGGCAGGTCATCCCTACCACAGAACCTTACGAGAGGGTGGTCTTCCTCCCCCACTTCGTCCGCGGACTGGGGTTTCCCCTCCATCCATTTGTCCGCGGCCTCATGTTCTATTATGGGCTGGACTTTCACGATCTGGCCCCAAATTTCATCCTCAACATCTCGGCGTTCATCATCGTGTGTGAGGCTTTCCTCCGCATCTGGCCCCACTTTGGCCTGTGGCTGAAGACCTTCAATATCAAGTCGAAGGTTCTGGGCGGCCAACAAGCGGAATGCGGCGGAGCCATGGTGGGCAAAATGCCCAATGTCACATGGCTCGAGGGTTCCTTCATGGAGACTGTAAAGGGGTGGCAATCGGGGTGGTTCTACATCACCGAGCTGCGCGACACCAACTGGGTGGCGGCCCCCAAGTTTCGAGCCGGAATCCCCACGCGGCTCACTTCCTGGAAGGAGAAGGGCCTGTCCTGGGGTTCATCGGTGGAGCTAGACGGACTCCAGAAGTGTATCCGGAATATGACAAGCAAGAAGCTCAAGCTTGTCAACATAGTCCAGGTCATGCTCTTCCGCCGGATCCTCCCATGTCAACAACGGGATTTTAACTTATGGGAGTTCGACCCGGCCCGGCACCAGACTCTAAGTGAGCTCTTCGACACGATGCATAAAGACGTCTGGAGGGTGCTGTTCAAGGGCGCCGAGGTCCCTCCCTCCCTCACCGAGGACCGCGGGCTAAGCGCGAAGCGCCCTGCGAATCCGGTAAGTTCTGCACATCCGGTAGGATATTTATTTCCATAGTTTAACCATGTGCGGGGTCTGAGTTCCCATGCCTTTGACAGGACTGGGTGGAGGCATCGGAGCAGATTAACTGTCCGCCCCCCTGCCCGAAGACACCGCGGACGCTCTCCTGGCGGAGATGCTGATTCCGGCTCCTTATAAGGTGCCGGATAAGACTAAGAAGAAGGCCAAGGGAACCCGAAAGAGTTCCCGGCGCCAGGTGGTATCGGACTCATCGGCTTATAACTCCGCGACGCACTCCTCCCATGATAATGAGGAGGAGGAAGATGAAGATGCTCCCCCTCCAGCCGGGGGAGACAAGAAAAGGAAGGCCTCCGCAACTGGGGAGGCCGAAGGGTCCAAGAAGGGAAGGACTCTCCTTCTGGACTGCTCCACCACCGCCATGAACGGCGAAGACGAGTGGCTGCTCAGGGCCAAGCCCCTGGCGAAGTCGTAAGTATTCAGATACTAGAGTAACTCATAGCATACCGTTGTCGCACTGCTTCTCCTAACACCAAATATGATTATGCAGACCGCCCCAAACCCGTATCGACGTATCTTTGTTGGACGGCTCCTTGGATTCGTCGGATATGGATAGCGATCCACTTCCGACCGCCTCCTCCCCTTGCCCTATGGACAATGCCGAATTATTGTCTCAAGGGGTACCATGCCGGGGAGAGACAGTCCCGGAGGCGCCTCAAGGCGACCTTCCGAACTCCAGGAGCAAAGGGAGCAAGGCTCCCGGGGGCTCCAAGTCCGGCACTCAGCCGGACACCACGCCGGAACCTCCAGTGGTTTCGGACTCGGGCAGGCGGCCCCCTTCCAAAAGGTGTAAGACTCTCGTGCCGGTGACCTATGTCCATCTAGAGGCACCGGACAATCTGCTGGGAGCGCTTCGCGGCGCTTCCATCGATGACGAGCACCGCACTATTATGAGTGCGGTGATCAAGAAGGTTCAGTCCGCCAAGAGCGGACTGACTGAAGCCTGTGCCAAGAGCGGACTGACTGTAAGTATTTAAAATATAGGAAAAATATTACCGCATAGACAGTAGCCCCTGATGCTCTGTTTGGTGTTCACAAAGAAAATCCGAATAGAGGATCAAATAATATCTGCAGGAGTCTAATATAAGTATGTCTATATGTGTATGCAGGCTTCGCTGCTGGCCTCTGTCGCACTGACTACGGAGGTTGCCGCACTGAAGAAGGACCTCGAGGGGTCCGAGAAGGAGCTCAGCCTTGCCAAGAGGCAGCTCGAGGAGAACAAAGGTAAGTAATACCTTGTCTATATATATATATATGAAGACGCGATTGCAAAATGACAGGATCATCATGAATTTGCCAGGGGCCACGACCGAGGTAGCGACACTAAAGCAAGCGCTGTCCGAGGCCGAAGATAAAGCAGCCAAGGAGTGCACCGAGCGGGAGAAGCAAGAGGCACGAGTGGGCGAGGTGCAGCAAGAGCTCCAAGCTCTCATGACGAAGCACGAGACGTTGGAGCTTGACTCGAACACGCGAGAGTCCGAGCTTGCCGCGGCCCTGGAGAGTGCAAAGAATGCCAAGGCTGAAGCCCAAAAAGCCCTCCAGGAGATTGAGGCGATGAGGAAGATAGCGGCGGGTAAGGCATTCAATATGTAAAGCAAGCATGTGCAAGTAAATTACTTGTTACTTACCCGAGTCCGGAGCTCTCCAGGAGCATTCGCATATTTGCCCCGCAGCGTGTCGGATGCCGCCAAGTTTTACCAGGTCGAGGAGGGAAGCTCGATGGAGAAGCTGCTCTGGTCTCAATATACTGGGACCGAACACCCAATGCCTATGAGCGACCAGCTGAAGCAACTGGTCGAGCTGCACAAGGTGGCCGAATAGGCCATGAAGGGCTTTATAGTCCGGATGTGGCCTGGTGATGCCCTTCCCAACAGCTACTTCGGCCTGGTGAGGCGGCTTGTGGATGCCTGCCCACGGCTAGAAGTCATCAAGCGGTCTGTCTCCATTGAAGGAGCACACCGGGCTTTCGCCCGTGCGAAGGTGCACTGGGCCAAGATGGACTCCGTGAAGCTGGTGAAGGAGGGGCCGCCGCAGGGCAAGGAGCATCGCCACCCTGAGAAGTACTATGAGGGTGTCCTGAAGGGTGCCCGTCTTGTGGAGGATGAGTGTGCGAAAGATGTAATATTTGAATGAACTTTCTCGTGTGATCCTGTACGATGAAAACTTATTCATATGCGCTATGCAACGCTTGTTTGAATTTAAAATATTACCTTATGTTCGGCTGTTTATCAAATCTGAGAGATGGCTAGTCGTCGGCTTCTGCCCCCATGCCACAAGTGCTGGGGTGTTCGGGATAAACTTGAGCACTCTTGTTCCCATTTTTTGGGTCCTTCGAGGGAGGTGCTCAGCACAACGAACAAGGCAATCGGACTATAATGCGTTATCACTCTCACTTAGCCATAGAATTCTATAATTTTAAATTTCGGCGAAGCCCCTGGTATTTGGAAGGCCGAATTCGGGGCGCTATACACGCCTTAAGCCGGACAGAGCCGACTCCTCGCTCTAAGCGGCATAAGTCTTTAGGGACTCGAAACCTCTCGAACAGCGACCAGTCTCTCACCTTATCATGATAGTCATTTTTAGCTTTCTCTACTGAGGTGCTTAGCCCAGCAGAACCGGGGCACAATCGCAGTAGTTCTCCCAGTGCTACCTTAGCCGATATAGCGGAACGTAAGGTACCAAAACATGGGAGCCGGGCAAACCCAACTATTGACCCAAGACATGATTCAGAGCTGATGCATATAATGCTATAAGTTCGGGGTGCCGCACTGTCAAAAGTGTTCGGACTTCTCACGCCGTATTATGGGGTATGCTTAAGCCCCTAGCGTATTGGCCGTACCAGAGTGTACGGGTGCTGGATGTCATGAATGAACATATATATATATATATAAGGAATGCAATAATAGTCTTAGTGCTATGCATTGTTTATTCAAAAAGGTGCGTTAAAGCAGAAAAATACAAGTAGTGCGATAGGCAAAAAGTAGGACTATTTGACATGTCCCCTCCAAGGGCAAGCTGAGGAATGGTATTAAAGCAAGTATTTCACTCGTTATCGTAATCCACCTGGGACTTCCGTGGTGCGACGTAGCTTTCTGCCTCCTTGGTTGCTGCATCATGTGTCCGACAATCATGCTGTCGGACAGGGTTTCTAGAGATTAATGTCCCGAAAGAGAAAAATAACAAAGCGGGAAGCCCCTAGTGCGGTTGAGCCTCGTCTTGGGGCGTGCCGTACTCGTTCCCCCCTCCCCACCTGTGCCCATGGTATTTTTAATGCGTAATTATGTACGCGTGGCACGGATTTCGCCGTTTGGCTGGGACCGGGGTGGGGGCCGCATTGCTATGCAAGCTCGGAACGTGCCAGGCAGTCTTGTTGCCGATTACTCCGGGCGTGTTTGAAGGTGTCCGGGTCTTGAATTGCCGAACTGGTGGAGTGCCTTAAGAGGCTGCTTTGCGCTTCTGCTGCGAGGGCCGCAGTGTGCTCCTCCGTACGAAGAGAGCGCTCTGTGTTTCCATTGACTGTGATGACCCCCTAAGGTCCTGGCATCTTGAGCTTACGGTATGCATAATGCGGTACCGCATTGAATCTTGCAAATGCGGTTCGCCCGAGCAGTGCATGATAGCCACTGCGGAACGGGACTATATCAAAGATTAACTCCTCGCTTCAGAAGTTATCCGGGGATCCGAAGACCACTTCCAGTGTGACTGAGCCTGTGCAATGGGCCTCTACACCTGGTATGATGCCTTTGAAGGTCGTTTTTGTGGGTTTGATCCTTGAGGGATCTATACCCATTTTGCGCACTGTGTCTTGATTAAGCAAGTTCAGGCTGCTGCCGCCATCCATAAAGACTCGAGTGAGGTGAAATCCGTCAATAATTGGGTCTAGGACCAGTGCGGCGAATCCGCCATGACGGATACTAGTGGGGTGGTCCCTGCGATCGAAGGTGATCGGACAAGAGGACCATGGGTTGAACTTTGGGGCGCCTGGCTCCAACGCTTAGTGCACGCTTCCGCTCCCTCTTGGGGATGTGGGTTGCATATATCATGTTCACCGTCCGCGTTTGTGGGGGGAACCTCTTCTCTCCTCCGGTGTTCGGCTGCCGGGGCTCCTCCTCCTCATCGCTATGTGACCCCTTATCTTTGTTTTCGGCATTCAACTTGCCAGCCTTCTTGAACACCCAACAATCCTTGTTGGTGTGGTTGGCTGGCTTGTCGGGGGTGCCGTGTATCTAACACGAGCGATCGAGTATACGGTCCAAACTGGACGGGCCCAGAGTGCTTCTTTTGAATGGCTTTTTCCGCTGACCGGGTTTAGAGCCTTTGAATCCGGCATTGACTGCCGTATCCTCGGTATTGTCATTGTTAATGCGGTGCTTATGTTTGTTGCGACGTGACCTGCCATTGCCGTCCTTGGTATCCGAAGTACCATGGTTCTTTGATATGTTGTTGCTGCAAGCCAGCCAGCTGTCCTCTCCCGCACAAAAGCGGGTCATGAGTGTCGTGAGGGCTGCCATAGATTTCGGCTTTTCCTGGCCGAGATGCCGGGTGAGCCATTCTCACGGATGTTGTGTTTGAAAGCTACTAGGGCCTCCGCATCCGGACAGTCGACGATTTGATTTTTCTTTGTTAGGAACCGTGTCCAGAATTGCCTAGCCGCTTCCTCTGGCTGCTGGATTATGTGGCTCAAGTCATCGGCATCTGGTAGTCGCACGTAAGTGCCCTGGAAGTTGTCGAGGAATGCGGCTTCTAGATCTTCCCAACAGCCAATGGACTCTGCTGGCAAGCTATTGAGCCAATGCCGAGCTGGTCCTTTGAGCTTGAGTGGGAGGTATTTGATGGCATGTAGATCATCTCTGCGGGCCATGTGGATGTGCAGGAGGAAATCCTCGATCCATACTGCAGGATCTGTTGTGCCATCATATGATTCTATATTTATGGGTTTGAAACCCTCTGGGATTTGATGATCCATTACTTCGTCTGTGAAGCATAGGGGGTGTGCGGTGCCTCTGTACTGGGCTATATCGCGATGCAGCTCAAATGAGTCTTGCCCGCTGTGTTCAGCCTGACCGGACTTACTTTTACTGTATCCGATGTGACAATTATCGTCTCGAATAGTGGCGCACCCTCGTGATCCGTAGATCGATCTTGCATGTTTTCCTTTGTCCTCCAATACGTCTCGCAGGTCTGGCATATTTCCCCATGCCTTGACATTTTTATTTGAGTGGCGTCGGAGTGCGGGCTGAGCTTTCGGCTGAAATGCCTCTCTGTCACGGCCACGAGGTGGCCGGTCAGCCGCATCATATGTAGGAGATGCGAGTTTGAGTGCTTCCTCCTCTAGTCGGGGTAGCAACCTACGCTTTGGGTAACTCTTGGAGGGGCGTTCGAGTTTATATTCCTCGGCCGCAAGGACTTCAGTCCATCTGTCGGCTAGCAAATCTTGATCAGCTTGAAGCTGTTGTTGCTTTTTCTTAAGGCTATTTTCCGTGGCTATAAGCCGACGCTTGAAGCGCTCTTGTTCGACGGGATCCTCAGGCACGACGAATTCGTGATCATCGAGGCTTGCCTCGTCTTCGGAGGGAGGCATGTAATTATCATCCTCCGCCTCTCCATCTGCCGCTCTCTCGGGAGGGCTGGCTTCTCCATCCTCCTGCCCTAAATCTTGCAGGAGGGGATTGTTGTTGTCTTCGGCACTGTCCGGAGTGCTATTGTCTCCTGTGCCGGGGTCACCACTTTTGCTTTGGCGAGACTTAGAGCGGCACTGCTGACATGGGCGCTTGGGTTGCTTCTTGGAGGGGTCATCCTCCGTTGTCTCGTCGCCATTGCCTTCTTTGGGTGTGTCCACCATGTATATATCATATGATGAGGTGTCTGTAGAATGCCCTGTGGGCAGTGGTTCCTCTTCGTCTCCCGCATCGTCGTCCATACCGTCGATGTCTTTGGAGTTGAAGTCGAGCATGTCGGTTAAATAGTCGATACTGGCTACTAAGTGGGTGGTGGGTGGGCGGTGAATTTCTTCGTCATCCACATCCCAATCCTGCCAAACATAATTCGGCCAGGACTCTCCTGACAGGGAGAGAGACATTAATGAGTTCAGTACGTCGCCAAAGGGCGAGTGCTGAAAGATATCCGCCAAGGTAAACTCCATGATCGGCGCCCAGTTGGATTCGATAGGCACGGGCGTAGGCGGTTCGGAGTCCATGGCCGGGGAAGAATCCGGTAGTTCGGCGTCACGGCTCCCATGAGGGGTAAGGTTGATCCTCGGCTCGATCCCCGCTGAGGGTACGGCCTCCATGGCGGGGTCTATCCACCCGTCCATGGATGGCGCGATTGGCTCTGAATTAAGGGATGGAGCAGTCGTCAGTGCGATCTCCAGGACACTGTCCGATGGTAGAGCTAAACCCTGCTCATCGAGACAGTGTGGCGCACTTGGCAGGGGCTCGAATCTGTCAAAGATCAAGTCTCTGCGGATATTAGCCGTCTAGTTTAAGCTTCCAAACCTGACCTGGTGGCCAGGGGCGTAACTTTTGATCTGCTCCAGATGGCCAAGCGAGTTGGCCCGCAGTGCAAAACCGCCGAATACAAAGATCTGTCCGGGGAGAAAAGTCTCACCCTGGACTGCATCGCCATCGATGATTGAAGGAGCCATCAAGCCTAATGGCGACGACACAGAGGAACTCTCAATGAAAGCACCAATGTCGGTGTCAAAACCGGCGGATCTCGGGTAGGGGGTCTCGAACTATGCGTCTAAGGCGGATGGTAACAGGAGGCAGGGGACACGATGTTTTACCCAGGTTCGGGCCCTCTTGATGGAGGTAAAACCCTACTTCCTACTTGATTATTCTTGACAATACAAGTAGTACAAGAGTTGATCTACCACGAGATCGAGGAGGCTAAACCCTAGAAGCTAGCCTATGGTATGATTGTATGTTGTCCTACAGACTAAAACCCTCCGGTTTATATAGACACCGGAGGGGGCTAGGGTTACACAAGGTCGGTTACAAAGGAGGAGATATAGAAATCCGTATTGCCTAGCTTGCCTTGCACGCCAAGTAGAGTTCTATCCGGACACGAGACGAAGTCTTCAATCTTGTTTCTTCATAGTCCAACAGTCCGGCCAAAGGATATAATCCGGCTGTCCGGAGACCCCCCCCCCCCCGCCCCGCCCCTAATCCAGTACTCCTTCACCTTCCCACTCAATATTTTTGAAGAGGACCAGGGCCTCTATAAATAGGACTAGCCACCACCATAGGGAGGGATATCATCTTGGACTAGATCCATTCCTCCTAGGCCACCAGACTAGCTCACCGAGCACAAGAACACCTCTCCTCGCGAGGCTGTTCGTCCCTTGTATTGTTCATCCTCAGCCCAAGAGGCAATCCACCACACCACACTGGAGTAGGGTATTACACCACAATGGTGGCCTGAACCAGTATAAATCTTGTGTCTCATGTTCTTTGGCTTCGTCGAGCTAGGCCGTGAGATCGTAGAGCGCGTGAGCTAGGGAGGGGGAGAGATCTTCATGCGCACCCCATTGTTCAAACCTCAAGGGTTTTGCCGGAACCCGAAATCCGACAGTGACCTACTGTGACAAACACATATCATCACAGAAGTGTATTTTTCTGTAGTGCTAATTATATTGTTGCTAAATTTATACCACCTAGTGTCACATATCAACAAAGGAAAAAAAATACTTCTATGATTTAAAACATTACTTTTGGGATGACCCACATCTTTATAAAGAACGAGTAGATGGTATTATTAGATGTTGTGTACCTATGAATGAACAGGAACAAATCCTATGTAAATGTCACTCTGAAGGCTACGGAGGACATCATGCGGGAGATAGAACTGCGCACAAGGTATTACAATCCGGTTTTTATTGGCCTACTCTTTTCAAAGATGCTCGTAAGTTTGTCTCAACTTGTGATGAATGCCAAAGAATTGTAATATTGGTAAATGTCAGGGAATTCCTATGAATTATTCACTTGTTACTAGACCATTTGATGTTTGGGGCTTTGATTATATGGGACCTTTTCCTTCCTCTAATGAGTATACACATATTTTGGTTGTTGTTGATTATGTCACTAAGTGGGTAGAAGTTATCCCAACTAGCAGTGCTGATCATAACACCTCCATTAAAATGCTGAAATAAGTTATTTTCCCTAGGTTTGGAGTCCCTAGATATTTAATGACTGATGGTGGTTCACATTTTATTCATGGTGTTTTCTGTAAATTGCTTGCTAAATATGGCGTCAACCATAGAATTGCATCTCCTTATCATTCTCAATCTAGTGGTCCAGTTGAACTTGACAATGGAGAAACAAAGTTGATATTGTCAGATGTGGGGTTCTGGCAAACCATTAATGTTCGAACACTGGGGTGCGCGCGAAGTCTTTCCCTCCTACCAATCTACGCCCTAGCTCGCTAAGATCTCGCGGACAAACTCGACGAACTTGCAACACAGAAAGACACATGATTTATACTGGTTCGGGCCACCATTGTGGTGTAACAGCCTACTCCAGTGTGGTGGTGGTGGATTGCCTCTTGGGCTGATGATGAACAATACAAGGGGAAGAACAGCCTCCTAAGGTTGAGGTGTTCTTGTGTGTGGCTAACTTGTGTGGCTGAGAGAGTGGTCTAAGATGCCCTCTCCTCACACCCGGTGGTGGCTAGTCCTACTTATAGAGGCCCTGGTCCTCTTCCCAAATATTGAGCGGGCAAGGAGCGAACAACGGCGGGCTAATTTGAAGGGGGACAGCTAGTACAAGCCATCCTGACAAAAGGTGGTCTGCTCCTGTGAAAGGCTCTGGTGGTGACGTCGTCTTGGGCTCCACGATGACCTCCGCCTTGTCGTCCTTCTGGTCTTGGTCTTGTTGCACCAAAATGGCAACCTTTGCATGATGCCTCGGTACTCCTCGCCTGCGCTAGTTTCCTTAGCACCAAAGAGGAAACAAGGACGCTGCGCGCGCTGGCGCCCGCCTGGTGTCGATCGTCATGGCTCACGTCACGAGAGCCTCATGAGGCTCACCTCGCCTTGATATCTCCACTCCTCGTGAGCCTGCCTGACTAGGCCACTCCAGAGGAGGTCTCGTGTCGTCCGCCTCGCGAGGCTTGGCCCCTCGCGAGGGTCTTGGGTGCCTTGTTGGTGAAGATGGGTTGTACTGCCTGCTGGATCAGCCATGCAGCGGGCCGCAGGCAGGCAAGTCTGGGGACCCCCATTCCCAGGACGCCGGTAGTAGCGCTCGGGCCCAAGGTGCGCTCGGGCTTGGCTTCGCGGCGAAGCCAAGGGCCAAGCACGGAGCACCGCGGGCCCCCAAAGCCTGCGGCCTTGGTTAACGCATGGCGGTTGATTGGTCGTGGGCGTCTCCGCTTCCCACGTTGCCTCGGCGGCTGCACGACTTGACGAGTCCCTGCGACATGCAAGGGAAACCATCATTACCTGCGGTTATGGGAGGTGCCGGTTGGCCTTCTTTCGCTATAAATGGGGAGGGGCGGAGCCCCCGTCGCCCATCTCTTCCTCGCTTGCTGCTTCTTCTTCCTCGCTCCACTGCTAGCACGAATGGCACCTAACAGAAGGTGCTCCGCCGAAGAAAAGGGGAAAGCCCCCCGGGATGTCCCGGAGCAACACTTGCCGAAGAAGAGGTTGATCCACCGCCATGAAGAAGCGGCGATGCAGGTGGTGGTGAGGCCTTCGTGCGAGCGGCCTCCTCCAGGGTACCCGCTACCCCTGTACGCCCAAGCCGAGCGCTCAGGAAGGCGGGGCGATGAGCAGCGCTGCCGGCGCCGCGCTCGGGGTCGTCGCGCCACGGTGATGCGCGCCGTCGCCCCCGGAAACCACGCCGTGGACTCCTCGCATGAGCTGGTGCTGTGGGCGCCGATGCCGCCAAGCTCTTGGATCCGCTTCCCACGGTTCTTCTCCGATGTGATGCCGCGGAGGGGGCCTCTCGAACTCTAGTTGCAGCACACCGACTGCGGCGCTCCTGCGACTGGAGCGGAGATCGAAGCAGTCCCCTCGGGCAAGATCTTCATGACCCGCGGCTGGGGCGAGATCGCGCGGGTCTGCCGCGCGAGGGGCGCCCTCGCGATCCATCTTGAGTACGACGGCGTCTCCACACTCTTCTTCAAGGTCTTCGACGCCGAGGGACGCCGCCTGGAGTGCTGCTACGGAGAGGGGCGCGAGGCTGATACGCGCTCCGCTCGCGACCACTCCAGCAGCAGCAGCCCTTGGGAGTCCAGCGGCTCTCCTGAGCTCTGTGAGACTCCGGAGACGAGCGACGACAGGTACATGCCCCCGAGCTCTCGCCGCGCTCGGAGCAGTGCTGCCATGTCCGGCCGCCGCCGCCGCTGATCTGGATGGGGTTGGCGCCGGCCTCCCGTGGCCCACTGTTGATGATGGCGTCTGCCACGGGGGGTGTAGATAGGATCCTCCTCAGTTTTAGCTTTTGTTTCCTGCGAAGAATCATGAAGTGCCCCGTGGGGGCATGTAAGGGTATGTAATGTCTTTTGTGCTTTTCTTCCCTGTTATGAAGATTCGATAACGCACGTCCCGTTAAGGCTCGGTCCCCCCTTTCTTTCCTCGCGATAGCTTGTTGCTCTACGCCGACAGGTCCCGGTCACTAGGCAGGCTACAGCCGTCGCTGGTATGCCAGTTCGCGTGCCGTGGTCAAGGCCAGGAGGTGTGTGGCCCGAGGTCCAGTAAGAGCCCCTGAGGCGAGATGCTCAGGAGGTCCCCCTTAGCGCTCAAGCGACCATGGTTAGGGAAGAAAGGGAGTTGACGTGGCCGCAACGGGATTGCGGCAAGGCGTGAGTGTCCATAAGGCCTAGATATTTGGCCGATCCGAGGGCGAGACTTATCTTGCGAACTTCATGACATTGCGCTGGGGCTGCGCGCCAACTTGTGCGGCATAGCCGGGCCGGCCCATACATGTTTCCCTCCTCCCATGCTCTCCTTATTGCTCTGCGTCCTTAAGTCCCGGCCCTCGAGCGAGCTCGGCTGCCGCTGGTATGCTAGGTCACGATGCCGTGGTTAAGGCCAGGGGGTGAGGGTTGGAGAGCCAGCAAGAGCTCCTGAGTCGCGATGCTCAGGAGCCCCCCTTTTAACGCGCAAGAGAATTGCACGAGAGAAGAGGAGACTTGCGGTGCCGCCTGCTATCCTTCCCGCGGGGTCCCCGTTAAGAGGCACAAGAAGAACAGGGTTTTCCGTTACAGCCATCAGCCTGCCGCTGGTTGGCCCGGATGAAATGAAGGCACTGAGGGCCTGGTGAGGTGACGTATGCGGGGCGTGCCGCGAGCCAGAGCTCGACCGCTCAAGTTTGTCGATGTGGCAGGGACGGACCCATGCACCAGCGTCGTGCCTATGAGGAGGCCCGTGGGAGGCGATGATCGGGCAGATGATGACCGTAGGCAGGTTAAGCAGGGAAGGCAAATCAGCTTGGGTAAATGCAGGAAGATACATGCCACTGGGTCCGGCCCGAGCGGCTTGGGGATGATGCAGCCCGAGGGGCGCTGAGGGAGTCTTGGATTAGGGGGTCTCCGGACAGCCGGATTATATCCTTTGGCCGGACTGTTGGACTATGAAGATACAAGATTGAAGACTTCGTCTTGTGTCCGGATGGGACTCTACTTGGCGTGGAAGGCAAGCTAGGAAATACGGATATGTATATCTCCTCCTTTGTAACCGACCTTGTGTAACCCTAGCCCCCTTCGGTGTCTATATAAACCGGAGGGTTTTAGTCAGTAGGACAACATACAATCATACCATAGGCTAGCTTCTAGGGTTTAGTCTCTCTGATCTCGTGGTAGATCTACTCTTGTACTACTCATATCATCAATATTAATCAAGCAGGACATAGGGTTTTACCTCCATCAAGAGGGCCCGAACCTGGGTAAAACATTGTGTCCCCTGCCTCCTGTTACCATCCGCCTTAGACGCACAGTTCGGGACCCCCTACCCGAGATCCGCCGATTTTGACACCGACATTGGTGCTTTCATCGAGAGTTCCTATCTGCCATCGCCAGAAGGAAGGATGTATCATCTCGTCTTTAAAGACAGTACTACTGTTGGGGGAGCTTTGGCTGTCGGCCAAACTCTCTGGCTAGGCGGTTCATCATGACCGCCTGTACGGCCGCCGCGCCGATGATGAATTCTCGGGTCATCGAAAACAGCCTCCACGTCAAATCGGCACTCGCCGAACAGATGGATCCAATGGAGCTCTCCTCCTTAAACGAGCTCTTGGATCGCATCGCCGCCTTGGGAGTCACGACGGACTATGATCTGATTGGGCTTAAACCCGATCAAAGGGAGATTAACTCTCCACCGTTCACCCATCATATTGCAGTGGTGGAGGAAAAATACGGCGACCTTTTCTCTATCCTGAGGACCAACTATGTCCGGATTTCCGAGCTCCCCGAGCCGGACACCCGTTCGCGGGAGGACAACATCCAATCCCTGGACTTAGAGTCAAGCAGCGGACCAGGATTAGCGGGTAACATCCTGGAACCGGAACTTCCAAAATTGGAAACTCCTCGGCCCGTGGATCCCAGATCGGGTAGGGGTTTGGATTCAATTCCACCCACCCACCCAAACACAAGCGACCTTTCCCATATCAGGCAAGAGCCCCAGGAAACAATACATCATTACTGGGCCAGATTCCTCCTTGCAATGAACAAGGTTAAGGACTGTCGCGAGGAAGACGCAATCTTATTTTTCCGCAATAATTGCACGGACAAGGGAATCCTTAACGCCATAAATCGCCATGAGATAACACGCTTCGCTGACTTGGCGTCCATAGTACGAAAGTACTATGTGATGGAAGTGCCGGAAAACCGAAACAAACTTTTGGGATAATCCGGCCCTGAACACAAACCCAGTTCGAAATAAAAGGGTGCATTATCACAATACACCCGGGTTAACTACCAAAAAGCAAAAACCCTCTACGGGGCAAGGAACCGTACTGGAGGGATGGCTCAACGGACCCTGCAAAATTCATAGCATGACGGATATGATACCAACGCACAGCCTTAGAGCATGTTGGATACTCCGGAAGGTGGCCAAAAGTGGTGAGGATCTTCTTATCCCACATACCACAGAGCACCATCCAGTGGATAACAATACAGTGTTAACAATGTTCGAGACCTTTGCGTCAAATAACAAGCGCAAGGGAACACTCCGCAGCATGGTCGAAATCTGCCATGTAGCAGCAACAAATCCATGGAGTGACACGGCTATTACCTTCAATGCCAGCAATGAACCCAAATTCCGAACAGCCCGAGCACCAGCCGCACTGGTCCTCAGTCCAATCGTGGACGGCTTTCGACTCACCAAAGTACTCATGGACGGCGGCAGCGGACTAAACCTCATCTATGAGGAAACCCTTCAAAAGATGGAAATAGACTGGAACCGCATCGAGCAAAGTAGCACAACCTTTAGAGGAATTATCCCCAGTCGGGAAGCACGCTGTGCTGGGAAAATCACACTAGATATGGTATTCGGCACGCCGGACAATTACAGGTCCGAAGAAATTACATCCCAAGTCGTCCCGTTCAGCAGTGGCTATCACGCTCTTTTAGGACGGGAGGCGTTCACAATCTTCCAAGCCGTACCCCATTATGGGTACATGAAGCTTAAAATGTCCGGACCCAACGGAATCATCACTCTCGCCAATGATCCGGACACAGCACCCCGCGCCGAAAACAAAACAGCGGCATTGGCCCTCGAGGCATTATCCGAAGCCCTCTCGGCCGAGGAGTTAACCACGCTACGCTCCAAAGTGGACAGGGACGATGTGATACTCGACAAGAGATCCAAGTCCACCTCCTTTAAACCAGTGGATGAAATAGTAAAATTCCAAGTCCACCCAACGGACCCTACCAAAACAGCCTCCATCGGGGCACAGTTAAACCCTACTGTGGATGCCGCACTACAAGAGTTCCTGCGCGAGAATTGGGACATATTCGCCTGGCATCCTTCAGACATGCCAGGAATCCCACGCAGGCTGGCCGAGCATAGCCTCAATATCCTAAAGGGATTCAAGCCGGTCAAGCAAGCTCTTCGGCGTTTCTCCGAACCTAAGAGACAGGACATGGGAGAAGAACTAGCCAAGTTATTGGAGGCCAGATTCATCAGAGAAAAAAAACATCCGAACTGGCTAGCAAACCTGGTGATGGTACCAAAGAAGGACAAATCCTGCCGCCTTTGCGTCGATTTCAAAGACCTCAATAAAGCTTTCCCAAAGGATCCCTTCCCCCTCCCACGCATCGATCAAATCATTGACGCTACCGCAGGACACGAGTCATTGTGTTTCCTCGATGCATACTCCGGTTACCACCAAATCAAGATGGCGGAGTCTGACCAGGCGACAACGGCATTCATCACACCATACGGTCCCTTCTGTTTCAACACAATGCCTTTTGGGCTCAAAAATGTCGGCGCAACATATTAGCGCATGATTCAGACATGCCTGGAGAAACAAATTGGCAAAACAGTAGAGACATACGTAGACGATGTGGTCGTCAAAACGAAACACGTCGACTCTTTGATAGACGACTTGAGGCTCACATTCGACAACCTCCGAACATATGACATCAAGCTCAATCCGGAAAAATATGTTTTCGGCGTACCAGCCGGAAAGCTCCTGGGATTTATTGTCTCCAGTAGAGGTATCGAAGCTAATCCGGCCAAAATCTGAGCGTTGTCATAGTTGGCTACCCCAACAGACCTCAAACAAATCCAGAAGCTAACTGGATGCGTGGCGGCTCTAAGCCGCTTTATCTCCCGCTTGGGAGAAAAGACTTTACCCCTTTATCGCCTCCTTCGGCGCACCGGACACTTCGAGTGGACGGACGCGGCCACAACTGGATTGGAAGAAATAAAGGCCATTCTGGCAACCAACCTGATCCTGGCCGCACCAAATATCGGTGAACCAATGATGTTGTACATTGCGGCAACTCACCAAGTTGTAAGCGCGATGCTCGTTGTCGAATGGGAAGCCGACGGACACAAATTCCCTCTTCAAAAGCCGGTATACTATGTATCCACTGTCCTCACTCCATGCAAATCACGGTACCTGCATTACCAAAAAGTAGCATATGCGGTATTCATGGCATCGCGGAAACTGCGACACTACTTTCAAGTGTGTTCGATTACAGTGGCCTCGGAAGTGCCACTTAATGATATTATCAACAACTGCGACGCTACGGTCCGGATTGCCAAATGGGCCATTGAGCTCCTCCCATTCGACATAACATACAAACCTCACCGAGCCATTAAATTGCAAGTACTGGCCGGCTTCGTCGCCGAATGGACGGAGGCCGAACTCCCTAAAGAGTACGGCGCATACTCCAATTGGATCATGCACTTCGACGGTTCTAAAATGCTGGCCGGTCTAGGGGCTGGCGTCATCCTGACGTCCCCAACCGAAGATACCGTTCGGTACATACTGGCGTCATCCTGACGTCCCCAACAATGCAGCCGAATACGAAGCTCTGTTGCATGGTCTTCGGATGGCAGTCTCCATGGGCATTCAACGCCTGGAGGTGCATGGGATTCAAACCTCGCAATATCCCAAATAAACGAAGATTTCGACACCAAGGATCCAAAAATGGCGGCCTATCAAAATGTCGTCCTAAAAATGTCAGCTCGGTTCGAGGGACTCGAATTTCACCATGTGGCTCGGGAAAACAATCAGGCGGCGGATATCCTCGCCCGCATCGGTGCAAAACGCGACGCGGTCCCCCCCAACATATTTCTAGAAAGGCTCTTCAAGCCATCCGTAGCATGGGAAGGGGACACCGGTAACAATAGTCCGGACTCGGCCAAAATACCTGATACCGAACTCTCTGACACAATCGGAGAGGCTCCGCCACCGAAATAACACCTTCAACCCACGAAATAATGGCCATTATTGCCCCGTGGACAGAACCATTCCTGGCCTACCTAACTAGACAAGAACTTCCGGAGGACCAAAATGAGGCACGCTGCATAGTGCAGCAATCCAAGGCCTATAGGGTCCATGAGGGAGAACTGTACAAGAAAAGCACTACCGGAGTCCTTCAAAGGTGCATCTCCGAACAGGAAGGGCGGAATCTTTTGGCAGAAATTCACGCCGGACTCGGCAGTCATCACGCCGCAGCCCGGGCTCTTGTAAGCAAGGCCTTCCGTACAGGATTCTATTGGCCAACGGCCCGGGCAGATGCACAGGACTTGGTCCAACGTTGTGCCGGCTGCCAGCTCTTTGCAAATCAAAGCCACATGCCACCCACCGCCCTCCAAACAATCCCCATTACATGGCCCTTTGCCGTCTGGGGCTTGACATGGTTGGACCCCTTAAAGGGGGAACCCACAAGAAAAAATACTTATTGGTCATGGTGGATAAATTCACCAAATGGATAGAGGCCAAACCGGTTAAAACAGCCGAATTCAGACCGGTGATAGATTTCATATCCGGGGTTGTACACCGTTACGGTGTCCCCCACAGTATCATCACTGATAACGGCATGAACTTCACGGCCGACGAGGTAAAACTCTGGTGCAGCAAAATGGGCATCAAGCTCAATTATGCTTCAGTCTATCACCCACAAACCAACGGTCAAGTCGAGCGAGCAAACGGTCTTATAATGAGTGGCATTAAACCCAGATTAGTGCGTTCCTTAACGGAGTCTGACACGCACTGGGTAGAGGAGCTCGACTCCGTACTCTGGGGTCTGCGGACCACGCCAAATCGTAGTACCCGATGTACACCGTTTTTTATGGTATACGGCGCAGAGGCAGTCCTGCCCTATGACATAATTCATGACTCACCTCGAGTGCGCATGTACGAAGAAAGAGAAGCCGAGCTCGATCGGCAGGACAGTCTGGACACCTTGAAGGAGGAGCGCGACATAGCCAAAGCCCGTTCCACATTTTATCAGCAACAGGCTCGAAGATACCAAAGCAGAGAAGTACGGGCCAAAACTTATAACGTTGGTGAACTAGTTCTACGCCTGCCGAATAAGAAAAGGAACATGCTCGAGCCCAAATGGGAAGGTCCCTTCATTATTGACCAAGTTCTAACCAGTGGAGCGTACCGACTGCGGGATGCATCGACTAGTCGACTCGAGCCGAACCCATGGAACGCGGCCAGGCTCCGAAGATTCTACGCCTAGCACCAGACTCTATGTTAGTCCCCTCCCTTTGTCCATTTTCTGCATATGCATCATCTTTCTTGTTTCCCTTTCTTTCTTTTTCTTATTATTTCTCTAGGCCTTCAAGGGTCACCTTGTGCCTCACTTGTACATTACAGATGCGCTAGCCGCACTCTCCATACCTGGGGGCTTCTTTCACAGAAGCTTAAATTATTTACCTGGGCCTCACGCCCAACACATGTGTTATACTTCCGCATGTACCTTTTTTCACCATTATATGCATTGATATGACTGAAGTTTTGGCCAAGCTGGGTTGCCTGGCTCTTGTATTTATGCCCTACGTTCCTGTTAATTCGGCTAGGGCATAAGGGGAGCACCTATGCGATTGTTACTGCCGGGTCAGCCGGATGTGTGCCTCAGACTGGGTGAAGCCGAAAGCTAGCGTTCTTAAGGGAATATTCGGTCGATGAACAAAAGATGATTTTATTTATTGTCCATATCTGCCCCTAGATGCTTTTTCTGCGTTTCTTATTGCAGTCCGGACATGCACTTTAGGGCATGCTTTCCCAGGGAAAGGAACCCTTAACGGAACTATTCTCCCTGGAAGATGTTTCTTACTACCCATGTAATATAACATAACTAGTTAGGCACTTGTCTAATAAAGCACTAATGATCCCTACGCCTGGTCTCCACGCATACCCCGGTTCTTATATAACTGAGCGGGTATTCGGATTCACTCCGGACTATCGGGCCCGGAGGTTGAAGCGAAAAGGTCCGCAACGACAAATGATCTACAATCCGGCTAGAAGGCATTATACATGTCACTTTAATTACATAGTCATGCAGACTGACTAAACTCCTCCTCTATACCATCCAACCCTGTTCAAGAATTCATCCGATTAACCAGTTAACTTGCCGATTAATCCCTACTCATAGGGTCACCGAGTAGCCGATAAACTGATAAATTGTCCGATTAATTGATTAAATGGCCGATTAACTTGCCGATTAGCCTATTAATGCCCTATTCGCCAGCCAACCGAGCAGTTACCAGTTAACGATTTCCTCAACAATGCCATCCAACAGGTGGTCTAGCTTACAATCCTGTTGGGAATACTTTGCGGCTAATTCTACTTGCCCATAAACTAAGCTAACGGGGATCTCTTTTCCGTCGGGCCCCACAGGTCCGACCTCGGCCATGTGATTTGGGTCTGCCTTGGTATACTGAGTCTTCACGATGGCCCAGGCCTCTCTGGCACCCTGTCGGCAGGCCGATATCTTCCACAATCGGAGGCGCCGCCGTACTCCCGTGAGCTTCTCCATAAGCGCTGTAACGCCCTCTGGCAGGGAGACAGACGGCCACAAAGCCTGGGCAACTCCTTGCATCACCTGCCAAACTTGTTCATGCAGATGTGACAGCTCAGATAAAAGATCACCCGCAGACCCGGGCATTTCCTCCGCGGGACGACCCGTCAGCATACCTACAAAAATAACGCTTTTAGTCGGCTTCTTTGCCGAATTCCTTTAAAAGGATTCGTTTAAGCACTTACTAAAAATGCCGCGCCGAAGCCGCTTATTCTCCTTCTCGGAGTCGGCAAGCTGTCCCCGAACGTCTTTTAGTTCCACGCTCAGCTTAATATTGGCGTCTTGGAGATTGTTTTTCTCCCGCCTAACCTCAGTCAGCACGCGTTTGCCAGCCTCTAGCTGTCGCATAACATGCTGGTCCTCCGGATTTTCTCCAGATTCATCTGCAACATCTGTCGTTAGATCTGCAGCCATGCCGCACATTATATGGTAACCATCACTCTTTAAAATAAATGTTACTAGCTGGTGACTTTTTCGGTTCCTGCAATGCGGCCACAGCAGCCCGCAGTTGGGTCTTGCATTCCTCTAGCTCCTGTGTTAGCCTAGTATTCTTCTCTGAAAGAACCTGCACAAATAAGGCGATCCTTAAATCAGTTCTGCTAACTGTTTCAAGTCTCAGGGGCTACTGATACATATGAATCGTTAGATTCACTTATCCATACATCCTTTACATATTGATCCGTGGCTCTAGCTAGGCCATCTTGAGCAGCACGGAGGTACGCCTCTCCGGAATTGAAGGCATCAAATGCCTCTGGTGAGAAACAAGCGTCCCGGAGTACGGCCCGGCGGCGCCTATGGTTCATGGCGCTGTCCACTTCTGAGTTAGTAGCGGATAACCTATCCGCATCCTCCGTAGAGGGATTATCCGGTGCCTGCCCCATATCGGCTTCCGCCTCTATGTCCGGTCCTGGCGCCCGGCTGGTGGAAGCATGATTAGTAACATCGCCGGACATATTCCGGCGAGCGTTTTATCTGTTAAAGAAACGCGGGCGTCATTATATTTCAAGAGAGACGACAACCACAGAGCAGGGTTTGTTATACCTTTGCGCTGGCGTCTCCGTCCTGACCGCCTTCCTTTTTGGCCTACCCAGCCTCGGTGCCTCCTGTTGGCGTGTTTCCATGGGCTCGGTAGGGCGTCCTGAATGCCTTCCCTGTAAAATGCCATGTGTATATGGTGGGTGAAGTGTCTAAAAGGGGATCCTAGTTTTCGAGTTGGGATTTTTTGGTTTTTTACGTGCGATGCAGGGAGCAGTCCGGGATAGTCAGCCGTAATGGCCACCATGGCATCATCGCAACTTAACTAATAGAACTGCCGGTCTATCAGCTCCACGGATATAACCGAATCTTCTTCGAGTCTGGAGTCGAGGGCCCAGTCAGGGTCCTCTGGTTGTGGAGAAGGGCTGATGACCTCCTTTATGGCCTTTCGCAGTTCTTGCCGCAAAGTGGCAAGGTGAATACTTACGACAAAGAATGCGGGAAAAATGGGAGCAGGGAGATATGACTTACCCAGCTTGGAGGATTGTATATGGAGAATCCATCCCATGGTTTGATGCAGGTGAACTCCTCCTCCTCACCCTTGAACAGTTCGGACAGAATCTTCGCTAGAGCGGCAGCATTGTCCGGACCCTTACGCCCGCAGCGGGTGGAATCATCCGCCCCGTTATAACACCACAAGGGGTGCCCACGATATTGAAGTGGCTGCACTCCCTGCATTATGCAAATCGACATAACTTCAATCATTATCAATCCTGATTGAGCCAGTGCTTTGATCCGGTTCATCAGATAGAGGACTTCTCCGTTGTCTTCTGCATGGGGGCTCCGTGGGCGCCAACTTCGGTGCTTCTTCAGAGGAGCATTGTTGAACTCAGGTAGACCCCGCCGAACAGGGTCTGGAAGGGGGACGTCCTCCATATAAAACCATTCTGAAGGCCAGTCTTCGAACAACTTCTTCGGGGTGCCGGACAGGTATCCGGTATCGGCGATGCGCCATATTTCGGCTCCGGCCACTTGATAAAGTGATTCCCTCTGTGTGCGAGGGACAAGGCAGAATAGCCTTTTCCACAGCTCAAAGTGAGCCTCGCAGCCCAGGAACAACTCGCAGAGAGCAACATAGCCGGTAATATGTAGAATGGAGGCAGGGTGAGATTGTGTAATTGGAGGCTGTAGAACTCCAGGAGCTCACGGAGGAATGGGTGAATTGGAAATCCGAGTCCCCTTAGTAAATAAGGAACAAGGCAGACCCGTTCTCCCACGGAGGGACAAGGAAGGCTCTCCGCTTGTGCCCCGCCATTGTAGGTGGCGAGCCCGGCTCAAACAGGCACCATATACGCCGGAGGGAGAAATCCCTTAGTCTGCAGCTCGACTAATCGGCTGTGCGGGACTGAACACCTCTCCCAATCACCGGGCTTAGGGCTACGGGGGCGGGAGGAGGAGCTGCGGAGGTCGGCCATGCTGGAATGGATCTTTCCGAAGCACGCTCTAATGAATTCTTGCTGGGGGAGGATGATATGGATCAGATCTAAGAATCCCCATCCCTTTAATAGACAATTTATTTATCTGGCTAGGGGGCGGATGTAAAAATGCCCTGGCGCCTCGTATCCATTCGACGCGTGGGAGATAGCCCTTATTGGGCACAGAAGCCAAGAGGTCCATCATTTACGGAGCCAGACACTGCTTACGAACACTTGAAAGTTGGAGAAGAACCCGCCTTGCAATGCCGAAGACAACACTGCGTGCTGGACTCATCGTCATTGAAGCCTGGTTCGGGGGCTACTGAGGGAGTCCTGGATTAGGGGGTCTCCGGACAGCCGGATTATATCCTTTGGCCGGACTGTTGGACTATGAAGATACAAGATTGAAGACTTCGTCTCGTGTCCAGACGGTACTCTACTTGGCGTGGAAGGCAAGCTAGGCAATACGGATATGTATATCTCCTCCTTTGTAACCGACCTTGTGTAACCCTAGCCCCCTTCGATGTCTATATAAACTGGAGGGTTTTAGTCCGTAGGACAACATACAATCATACCATAGGCTAGCTTCTAGGGTTTAGCCTCTCTGATCTCGTGGTAGATCTACTCTTGTACTACTCATATCATCAATATTAATCAAGCAGGACGTAGGGTTTTACCTCCATCAAGAGGGCCCGAACCTGGGTAAAACATTGTGTCCCCTGCCTCCTGTTACCATCTGCCTTAGATGCACAGTTCGGGACCCCCTACCCAAGATCCGCCGGTTTTGACACCGACAGGCGCCCCCAGCAAGGTAAGCTAAAGACATAAGCAAATGGGATACATGCCATAGGGACGGACCCACACGGCCTGGGAATGATGCAGCCCAAGGGGTCCCAGATTAACGAGCTTGGAAGATGTCACCTGGTTCTGTAGATGAAGCAGAGTTCGTGCAGCTGAAGGCGTGCGTCGAAGAAACGACTCCTCATGAGCCACCGGAGCCCTGAGCCTCGGGAGGCTCTGGGGGCTCAGGAGGCTCCCTGAAGACCGTCTCCATTCCCTCCAGGACGACGCGGTACCTGGCCTCTTGAGCTGCCAGGTCACGCCGCATGGCGCGCTGATAGGCCGACACCACGCTCGGCAAGCCGAGGGGCATGCGAACGTAGCTCTATGGTGGGCCTCCGCAACAGCCCACACATGAAGGCCACAAGCGCTCCTGAGACGCGGCCCTGTTGAGCCCTGGAATGTCGATGCAGACATGCAGCTCGGCACCCTCGCTTGGGTGGTGAGCCGCGCCCTGTGAGCGGCTATCGCCGCACATGGCTCTTGCGTCTTGCAGTTCCTGTGTGGTCTTGGCGATGAACTCCTGAGTGGCGGGCACCCCTTGCCCGATGTTCTCCTGAGGAAAACATGTCGCGTAGTATCCCTCCAAGTGGTGCCCAAGCGCCTCCCTCGTGAGGTGGGCAAGGTCTGAGGCCCTCCATAAGAGAGCCCCCGAGCCCTGCCCGAGGAGGGCACCGGGGCGCCTTCCTATGCGATGAAGGGAGGCGCCCCTGGGACGGACTCTGATCCTGACGAGGCTCCTCCCGCGATGCCATCCTCCTGAGGTCCTGTGCGGCATGGCTGCTTCTTCTTGGGGATGGCCTCCGGAGTACCCTCACTTCTGCTGTCGGGGTCGTCGATTGCTGCAGCTTGGAAGGCGCACTCGAGGGAGCACATCGCATCCCTCTCTTCACACGGGACCGTGATGACCCCACTACTTCCAAGCATCTTGAGGACGTTGTAGCCATGGTGGGTGACCGCCATGAACCTCGCCAGGGCCGGATACCCAAGGATGGCGTTGTATGGCAGGCGGATGTGCGCGGCGTCAAAGTCGATGAGCTCGGTGCGGTAGTTGTGCGTGTGCCGAAGGTGACAGGCAGGCGGACCTGCCCTATCGGTGTGGTGGAGCCGTCGGTCACTCCCGAGAAAGGTTTGGTAGGCTGGAGCTGCTCATATGGCACTTGGAGGTTGTCGAAAGTGTCAACGGACAGGACGTTGAGTCCTGCACCGCCATCGATGAGAGTCTTGGTAACCTGTACATTGCTGATGACTGGGGAACACAACATTGGGAGGACGCCGGCGGTGGCCGCGCACTTGAGCTGATCTGCCGAGTTGAAAGTGATGACGCATTGGGACCACTTGAGTGGGTGCGCGGCCTTAAGCTTGGGGAGCGCCGCGTTCACCTCACGAGCAAATCGTTTGAAGATGCGCTGAGAGGTTGGGGCCTGGGCGCCGCCCAAGATGCAGGCGATTGCACGCGGCTCCTGGAAGCCCCCAGCCCCCTTGTCCTGATGATGGCCGTTGTTCCTTCTTGGTGGCGGCAGTGGAGGGAGACCGGTGTTGACTTGGGGGCAATCCTCACGAGGCTAGGCCCTCCAGGGCCTCTCGCGAGGATGGTCCTGCCAGCAGTACTCACGAGGCCTGTCGTGCAATTACTGGCGCGGGCCGCGGTCGTCCCAGCATCCGCCTTCTCATCCTCCTCCACGGCCGTAGCCCCGGTCTCCGTGCTCAGGGCGTGGACCGTAGCGTCCCTCGCATAGGGCTCGGAGCTCTTGGCAGTCGCTGGTGTTGTGGGTGTTAAGGTTGTGGAAGGCGCAGAACAGTCGACTGTTCTTGGATGACTCGGGCTGATCTCTGCCCCGTTTGGTGTCGGGTTCCGCAGCTAGCACTACCGCTTCCTTGCGCTTCATGTCCTTGGCCTTGTCTTTCTTCTCCGCTGTGCCTATGGCTGGCAGCTCAAGAAGGGAAAGGCGCCCCTCCTCAGCTCTTATGCACCACGTCGCCGGGTTGAACAGCTCCTGTGACGTGCAGAGCTCCTCGTGGATGGCGAGCTCTTCCTTCATCTTGACATCACGGACACCGTCGGAGAACGCAGAGATGATGGCCTCATCTTTGACCTTGGGGGTCTTGAGGCGGGTGTTGTTGAAGCGCTGGATGTACTTCTGGAGGGTCTCCCCTGGTTGTTGCTTGATGCGGCGCAGATCGGTCGCGGCCGGCGGGCGATCGCGAGTGCCCTGGAAGTTGGAGACGAAGAGGTCGCGCATCTCGTCCCAGGAGGAGATCGAGCCGTGCTGCAAGTTCAGGAGCCAGGTGCGGGCCCCATCCTTGAGAGCCATGGGGAACCAGTTTGCCATGACTTTCTCATCACCGTTGGCTGCTTCGATGCTCAGCTCGTAGAGCTGCAGGAACTCTGCGGGGTCGGTGGTGTCGTCGTAGCAAGGAGGCAGATCCGGCTTGAACTTGCCCGGCCAGGCGACGCTGCGGAGCTCGGGGGTGAAGGCGCGGCAGCTGGCCGTGGATACTGGGGCCCGCCTCGGAGGTGTAGCTTGGTCTTGTCGAGGTCCGCGCGGTGCCACCGCAAGCGGCGCACGGTCTTGACGAGGCGGCGCGGGAAGCGCGGGTGCAGCTTCTCGCGGTCATGTGATTTCTTGGCAGCTTCTCTCTTCACGTCCATGCACCAATCGTGGCGGATCGCATCACGGGGCCGCGCGCCTTGGTGCCAAGGCGCCGTCTTTGGGCTGGGGTGGTGGAGGCGCGCCTCGAGCCTCATCGCCCGTGGTGGACGGCACCGGGGAGCCCCCTACGGCGCGGACGAGCTCGGCGACGCGGTCAAGCCACTCCTCGTAGAGGTCGTCGACTGGGTGGTAGCGCAGGAGCTCGTTTGCGGCGAGGAGTGCGGCCCGCGCCTCCATGCAAGCGCGGTGTGCATGAGACGAAGAACCGGCTGGGGCCAGCGATGGAGTGGCGGTGTGGCCGTCCTGCTGCACTAAAGGATGCAGCGAAGACGCTTGCTACTCGTTACCCACCGGGCCGATGGCAGCATTGGCGGTGGGGGACGGAGAACGATGTGGTGGCCCGCTGGTGGGAGCTGTCTGAGCAACGCAGGCGGTGAGAGCAGCCCGACGCTCAGCTCGAGCGCGGCGAGCGTCCGCCATGGAGATGATGGAGCGGTGGAGCGACGAACTGACGGAAGGAAACTTCGGCGCACCCCTACCTGGCGCGCCAAATGTCAGATGTGGGGTTCCGGCAAACCCTTAAGGTTCGAACACTGGGGTGCGGCGCGAAGTCTTTCCCTCCTACCGATCTACGCCCTAGCTCGCTAAGATCTCGCGGACGAACTCGCAACACAGAAAGACACAGGATTTATACTGGTTCGGGCCAGTGTCTCCTGTGTAACAGCCTACTGCAGTGTGGTGGTGGTGGATTGCCTCTTGGGCTGATGATGAACAATACAAGGGGAAGAACAGCCTCCTGAGGTTGAGGTGTTCTTGTGCGTGGCTAACTTGTGTGGGTGAGAGAGTGGTCTAAGATGCCCTCTCCTTGCCCCCGGTGGTGGCTAGTCCTACTTATAGAGGCCCTGGTCCTCTTCCCAAATATTGAGCGGGAAGGGAGCCAACAACGGCGGGCTAATTTGAAGGGGGACAGCTAGTACAAGCCATCCTGACAAAAGGTGGTCTGCGCCTGCGAAAGGCTCTGGTGGTGACACCGTCTTGGGCTCCACGATGACCTCCGCCTTGCCGTCCTTCTGGTCTTGGTCTTGTTGCACCAAAATGGCAACCTTTGCCTGATGCCTCGGTACTCCTCGCATTCGCTAGTTTCCCTAGCACCAAAGAGGAAACAAGGACACTGCGCGCGCTGGCGCCCGCCTGGTGTCGATCGTCATGGCTCACGTCACGAGAGCCTCGTGAGGCTCACCTCGCCTTGATATCTTCGCTCCTCGTGAGCCTGCCTGACTAGGCCGCTCCAGAGGAAGTCTTGTGTCATCCGCCTCGCGAGGCTTGGCCCCTCGCGAGTGTCTTGGGTGCCTTGTTGGTGAAGATGGGCCGTACGGCCTGCTGGCTCAGCCACGCAACGGGCCGCAGGCAGGCAAGTCTGGGGACCCCCGTTCCCAGGACGCCGACAGATATTACAAAAGACTGTTAATAGATCTTGGAAAATTTGGTCTAAGAAACTTGATGATGCACTATGGGCTTATAGAACAGCTTATAAAAATCCTAAGGGTATGTCTCCACACACAATGGTTTATGGAAAACATGTCACTTGCCTCTTGAGTTAAAACATAAAGCATATTGGGCAATTAAGGAACTCAACTATGATTCTAAACTTGCCAGTGAAAAGAGGTTATTTGATATTAGCTCACTAGATGAATGGAGAACCCAAGCTTATGAAAATTTCAAACTATTTAAAGAAAAAAGTCAAAAGATAGCATGACAAAAGATTCCAAAAGCGAGAATTCAAAGTTGGTCAATATGTTCTATTATACAATTCTCGTTTTAGATTTTTTTTTGCGGGAAAACTTCTCTCCAAGTGGGAAGTACCATATATCATCAAAGAACTTTATCGCTCTAGAGCTATTAAAATTAATAATGCCGAAGGCACTAATCCGAAGGTGGTCAATGGGCAAATAATTAAGCACTATATTTCAGGTACACCAATTAATGTTGAAACTAATATTATTCAAACCATGACACCGGAGGAATACATAAATGAGACCTTTGAGACCACTCCAGAACCCTGAAAAGGAAGAGGTACATGATACGGCAAGTAAACTGACTCCAAAAATTCCGCAAAAATATTTTATGTTAGTTTTCGAATATTAGAAAAATAGAAAAATAAGAAACAACCGGGAAGGCAACCCAGGCGCCCACTAGGCACCAGGGTGCGCCTGCCTCACCTGACGCGCCCTGGTGGGTAGTGGGCCCCTCGGGCACCTTCCTTACTCCATTTTTCTTCTGTATACTTGTTTCCCAAGTTAAAAAATATTTATATATACCCCGAGACGATTTGTCTGCACCAAGATCTTCCAAGGACAAGTTCTCCGAGAAGGTCATCAACCCCTACCTACCAAAGGTGTTGAAGGACAAGCCATTGATATGCGTGAGGGGTTGCTCCACATCCTGGATGTTCAAGGGCCCAAGAAGACAAGAAGCGTGGAGGCCAGGCTCGAGGCGGTGGAAAAGGAGATCTTCAAGTGCCTAGGGATGGTGGAGCGTGGACTTGGTGCCAATCACTCCATGATCACGGAATTCACCCGTGATAACATGGTGGATGGTCGATCTATGAAGGACATCGTCTTTACCTTCAATGAGCAAAACAGTTTTCTGCAAAGCCAAATCTATGATCTTCAAAATAATTTTTTTGTGTATGAAGTAAGGTTTAAAGGTATGATTTTAGCTCCAAGTTTCAGGACTCAGGAGACTCGTGCATCCTCTTATGATGGTGAATCCCTGCCATGGAAGCCGGAGGACAAGCCTACCACCTCAACACCACCACCTTCACCAAAGAAGGAGACTTAAACACACGGGTATGGGCACTCCCCTTGGCTTGTGCCAAGCTTGGGGGAGGTGCCCCGGTATCATATCACCATCACTTTTATTTCCTTCACCTATCTTAGTTTGATCCCTAGTTGCTTGGTAATTTGGTTGAATAAAAGTCTAGTATGATCTATTTTCGAGTGCTAGTTTCCTGATCTATTTATCTATGTAATCGAGTGAGAGTTATATAATAATGTTTAGTTTGAGTTTTTGCTTCTTTACCTTCTTGTTTCAATCAAAATAAAGAAAATAATGAAAAAGATCATATGCTAATCTTATGGAAACTAATGACATTACATAAGGAAAAGTATAAGTGGTAAAATTTATTGAAAGTTAACAAACATAGCATTGGTCAATGATGCAATTCATGAAAGAATTAAAAAGGGAAGAGAAGATTCACATGTAAATATACTATCTTGTACATCTTTTATGATTGTGAGCCCCCATTAAATATTTTATGCCAAATTGTTGACGTTGGACATGGAAGACAATGTGATGATTTATGTTTGTTCATATTCACATAGAAGTTATATTGTCATAGATCCTCCAACATGTGGTGCTTGCTCAATACCTTTGCTCGCCAAAAATCCGCACTATGTAGAGATACTATGTGTCCATCCAAAACGCTTAATCCCGATCTCAAGTTATGTGAGTCCACTATACCTACCTATGGATTGAATAAGATCCTTCAAGTAAGTTGTCATCAGTGCATAAGGCAATAAAAATTGCTTCTAAACATGTATGATATTTTAGTGTAAGGGAAAATAAGAGGCGCATGCCAACCTTTTGCTTCCCTCTGTGAAGGGCCTATCTTTCACTTTTATGTATTTAATTTTTATGCAAGAGTCAATAGTATTCTTCTCTACTCCTTTTTATTTTTCTCTTTTCAAGCATCATGTGGTGGGGAAAGATCTAGGCACATATATCCAGTTGGATATGAGTGATCATGAGTTATTATTGTTGACATCACCCTTGAGGTGAACAAGTTGGGAGGCGAAACTATAAGCCCCTATCTTTCTATGTGCTTGGTTGAAACTTTTTTGCTCCATATATATCTTGTGAGTGGTAGCAATCAAAGAAGAATAAATGATGGTAGAGTATGTGGACTTGCCAAAAGGCTCCGATACGAGACCCTTCCTGAAAATATGATGAATTGCAATTGGAAAGTTGACTGAGCACATAGTTTGTTGGTTTTCAATAAGGTTTATGTTGGGAACGTAGCATTAGATTTCAAAAAAATTCCTATGTTCATGCAAGATCTGTCTAGGAGATGCATAGCAATGAGAGAGGGGAGAGTGTGTCCACGTACCCTCGCAGACCGAAAGCGGAAGCGTTTGACAATGCGGTTGATGTAGTCGAACTTCTTCCTATTCCGACCGATCAAGTACCAAACGTATGGCACCTCCGAGTTTTGCACACGCTCAGCTCAATGACGTCCCTCAAACTCTTGATCCAGCAAAGTGTCGAGGGAGAGTTTCATCAGCACGATGGCGTGGTGACGGTGATGGTGAAGTGATCCGCGCAGGGCTTCGCCTAGGCACTATGTGAATATGACCGGAGGCGTAAACTATGGAGGGGGTGCGCCGCACACGGCTAACAATGTTTGTTGTGTGTTCTAGCGGTGCCCCCCCCCACATATATATATAGGTTGGAGGGGAGGAGAGACAGCCAAGGGTGCGCCCCAAGTAGGAGGAATCCTACTTGGGGTCCTCCCAATTCGCCCTCCCCCCTTTCCTATTCCTATTCGGTGTAGGAAGGGAAGAGGGGGAAGGGGGAATCATGTTCCCTTCTTCCTTTCCCTCTTCCCCTTTCCTTCTCCAATTTGGACAACCCATATGGGGGGGTGCACCAGCCCCTTAGTGGCTGGTGTGTTTCCCCTCTTGGCCCATTAAGCCCATATAGCTTGCCGGGGGTTGCCCGGAACCCCTTCCGATGACCCAATACGTACCCGATACCACCAGAACAGTTCTGGTGTCCAAATACTATCGTCCTATATATGAATCTTTACCTGTCGACCATTTCGAGGCTCCTCGTCATGTCCATGATCTCAGCCGGGACTCCGAACAACATATGGTCAGCAAATCACATAACTCATATAATACAAAGTGGTCATTGAAAGTTAAGCGTGAGGACCCTACGGGTTCGAGAACTATGTAGACATGACCGAGACACCTCTCCGGTCAATAACCAATAGCGGAACCTGGATGCTCATATTGGTTCCTACATATTCTATGAAGATCTTTATCGGTCAAACGTAATGCCAACATACGTTATTCCCTTTGTCATCGGTATGTTACTTGCCCGAGATTCGATCGTTAGTATCTTCATACCTAGTTCAATCTCATTACCGACAAGTCTCTTTACTCGTTTCGTAATGCATCATCCCACGACTAACTCATTAGTCACATTGCTTGCAAGGCTTATTATGATGTGCATTACCGAGAGGGCCCAGAGATACCTCTCCGATACTCGGAGTGACAAATCCTAATCTCGATCTATGCCAACCGAACAAACACCTTCCGGGATACATGTAGAGCATCTTTATAATCACCCAGTTACATTGTGAAATTTGATAGCACACATGGTATTCCTCCGGTATCCAGGAGTTGCGTAATCTCATAGTCAAAGGAATATGTATAAGTCATGAAGAAAGCAATAGCAATAAAACTTAACGATCAACATGCTAAGCTAACAGATAGGTCTTTTCCGTCACATAATTCTCCTAATGATGTGATCTTGTTCATCAAATGACAACACATGTCTAGCAAGGTTGTCAGAATCGCGATTCTGTTATACGATTCTATGACTTTACGATCCAAACTAACCCCTATGGTTCTACAATTTTAGTTCTTAGAATCTACATTTCTACGATCCTGATAGTGAAGATTCTACGAATTGCGATCCTACCATCGAAGCTCCGATCAGATTCAGAATCGTGATTCTGACAACCTTGTGTCTATGGTTAGGAAACTTAACCATCTTTGATTAACGAGCTAGTCTAGTAGAGGCTTACTAGGGACACTGTGTTTTGTCTATGTGTCCACACATGTATCAAGTTTCTGGTTAATACAATTCTAGCATGAATAATAAACATTTATCATGATATAAGGAAATATAAAATAACAACTTTATTATTGCCTCTAGGGCATATTTCCTTCAGTCTCCCACTTGCACTAGAGTCAATAATCTAGTTCACATCACCATGTGATTTAACACCAATAGTTCACATCTTTATGTGATTAACACCCATAGTTCACATCGCCATGTGACCAACACACAAAGGGTTTACTAGAGTCAATAATCTAGTTCACATCGCTATGTGATTAACACCCAAAGAGTACTAAGGTGTGATCATGTTTTGCTTGTGAGAGAAGTTTAGTCAACAGGTCTGCCACATTCAGATTCGTATGTATTTTGCAAATTTCTATGTCTACAATGCTTTGCACAGAGCTACTCTAGCTAATTGCTCCCATGTTCAATACGTATCTAGATTGAGACATAGAGTCATCTAGATCAGTGTCAAAGCTTGCATCGACGTAAATCCTTATGACGAACTCTTTATCACCTCCATAATCGAGAAACATTTCCTTAGTCCTCTAAGGATAATTTTTGACCATTGTCTAGTGATCTACTCCTGGATCACTATTGTACCCCCTTGCCAAACTCATGGCAAGGTACACAATAGGTCTGGTACACAGCATGGCATACTTTATAGAACCTGTGGATGAGGCATAGGGAATGACTTCCATTCTCTCTCTATCTTATGCCGTGGTCGGGCTTTGAGTTTTTTAGTCAACTTCACACCTTACAACACGGGCAAGGATTCCTTTAACTGGTCCATTTTTGAACTCCTTCAAAATCTTGTCAAGGTATGTACTCATTGAAAGTCTTATCAAGCTTCTTGATCTATATCTATAGATCTTGATGCCCAATATATAAGTAGCTTCACCGAGGTCTTTCACTGAAAAATTCTTATTCAAGTATACTTTTTTGCTATCTAGAAATTCTATATCGTTTCCGATCAACAATATGTCATCCACATATACTATCAGAAATGCTATAGAGCTCCCACTCACTTTCTTGTAAATATAGGCTTCACCAAAAGTTTGTATAAAACCATATGCTTTGATCACCTTATCAAAGCGTATATTCCTACTCCGAGATGCTTACACCAGTCCATAGATGCATCGCTGAGCTTGCACACTTTGTTAGCACCTTTAGGATCGACAAAAGCCTCCTGGTTGCATCATATACAACTCTTCTTTGAGATATCCATTAAGGAATGCAGTTTTGACATCCATTTGCTAGATTTCATAAATGCGGCAATTACTAACATGATTCGGACAGACTTAAGCATCGCTACGAATGAGAAAATCTCATCGTAGTCAACACATTGAACTTGTTGAAAACATTCTTGGGACAAGTCGAGCTTTGTAGATAGTAACACTATCATGAGCATCCATTTTCCTCTTGAAGATCCATTTATTCTCAGTGGCGTGCCAATCATCGGGCAAGTCCACCAAAGTCCACACTTTGTTCTCATACATAGATCATATCTCAAATTTCATTGCTTCCTCGTAGTTCGTAGGTTCGTCATGGTCTAGTACCATGACTTCCAGAACAGGATTACCGTACCACTTTGGTGCAGAACGTGCTCTGGTTGACATATGAGGTTCGGTAGTAGCTTGATCTGAAGTTTCATGATCATTATCATTAGCTTCCTCTCTATTTGGTGTAGGCATCACTGGAACTGATTTCGGTGATGAGCTACTTTCCAATTCGAGAGAAGGTACAATTACCTCATCAATTTCTACTTTCCTCCCACTCACTTGTTTCAAGAGAAACTCCTTCTCTAGAAAGGATCCATTCTTAGCAACAAATATCTTGCCATCGGATCTGTGATAGAAGGTGTACCCAACAGTTTCTTTTGGGTATCCTATGAATACGCACTTCTCCGATTTGGGTTTGAGCTTATCAGGCTGAAACTTTTTCACATAAGCATCGCAACCCCAAACTTTAAGAAATGATAACTTAGGTTTCTTGCCAAACCATTGTTCATATGGTGTCGTCTCAACGGATTTAGATGGTGCCCTATTTAACGTGAATGCAGTTGTCTCTAATGCATAACCCCAAAACGATAGTGGTAAATTGTGGGGACCCCGACTCATAAGTCGTGATCACCGAATGCATGTGTACAGTGATCCCAGAGATCAATGCTCACTGAACACACAAAAGCTGAATAACAAGAGTCTTACATCCATACATATAGTCTTACACAAATTATAACCATTATGGTCAAGTCTTACATAGATAAAGCCACAAGGGCTGAATACCAAATAAACTTTACCAGCGGAAATCTTCGTCAATAAGTAGAACCCATGCCATCTGCCTTAACCCTACAGGTATTCTGACTGGGAAACGTCCTAGTTCGCATGTTCGTCTCCAAAGAACTCTTCTTCGCACTCCTGTTCTTCCATGCCTGGCCAATTAAATAACTAGTGGTAAGCCAATGAGTACTTTGAATGTACTCGCAAGCAACCCATGTTTTGGTTCAAGATACAACAATGCATGATATAGGTAAAATTTTGCAGGAAGCTAATTTTGAGTGCAATGACATGTTCAACAACTTGTAAAACATGCAACATATGAATTAAAGTAACCTTAGGAACTGGTTACAGATACCAACATAAAGGGAGTGGGCTCCAACCCAACTCATCCATGTCAAGTCCTTTGACTTGACCCAAGTAGTTCTTCCCACACACACTGGTTTGTAAACAAGTGGACGTAGCCCAAGAGCGGTTACCCAACTGTCCTTGACCGTGGACACGGCTATTTGAATAGTTTTACACTCCGCAGAGGTTGCACACTTTACCCACAAGATCCGGGGAACTTCCGTGTCATCCACGACCCACGGTACCTCAAGTACCCAGGGTAACACTACTAGGGAAAACCTTATACACAGAATCTTAGCAGCAGCGCGGCACAAAAAGAAGCGCTACTGCTAATTAGCAGTAGCGCGGGTTTTTAACCCTCGCTACTACTAAGTTGATAGTAGCAACGCGGGTTTTTAACCCTCTCTACTACTAAGCGGTCTCTACTACTAAGTTGATAGTAGTAGCGCGGTTTTATACCCCTCGCTACTACTAAGTACGAGGTAGGTGAAGTCGCCATATCCTAGGCCGAATCCCCATCTCCTCCCCCAAATCCCTCCTCTCTTCCACCACTCTCCTCTCACTTTCCATACGCTCTCACATGGACCTCTTGCCCATGCACCCATCCTCCTCCATGGCGCCGAAAGAGGCCGCCGCCTCGCGCCACCAGCGTCTAGGAGCTCGCCGGTCTTCCACCGACGTCTAGGAGGCCGCCGCCCCGCGCCACCACATTGGAGCACCTCGCCACCGGTGACTAGCTCCGCTGCTCCCTACATCACCTTCCTCTCTCCCTCGGTTTTCCTTTTCTCTCTCTCCCTCTGGTTTGACTCACCCTCCCATGTCCATGCATGTTGAGGATATAAACCACTAAGGGTAAACCGCCCAGGAGGGGCCGGTTCATCTTCACCTATACTGAAGCCCAAGGAAATCCAGAAGATGGTGCTTTACGGATGAGGCTTAGAGGCTGTCGGATTTCGGGTTCCGGCAGACCCTTGAGGTTCGAACACTTGGGTGCGTGCAAAGATTTCGCCTTCTACCTACCTGCACCCGTCCGCCTCGCTAAGATCTAAGCTATGAAAAGAACAGCACAAGAGACACGGGGTTTATACTGGTTCGGGCCACCGTTGTGGTGTAATACCCTACTCCAGTGTGTGGTGTGGTGGATTGCCTCTTGGGCTGATGACGATGAGCAATACAAGGAAGAACAGCCTCGCGAGGGTCTGTTCTTGGCTGGGGCGATGAACTGCTCGGTGGAGTTCAGTCACCTTCTCTCTCTCTCTTCTCGATTCTCTCTCCGATTTCCATATGATTTCCCTCCGATCTCCCTCCTTGATTCCGATCTTCCATCCCTCTACCCTGTGGGTGGCTAGTCCTATTTATAGGCAAAGGCCCTGGGCCTCTTCCCAAATATTGAGCGGGAAGGGCGCCAACAATTGGCCATTTTGAAGGGGAACATCTGGTACACTTATCCTGACTAAAGTTGGTCCTCGCCTGCCAAAGGCTCTGGTGGTGACGCTGGCTTGGGCTCCACAATGACTTCCTCCCTGCCGTTGGACTGGTCTTGGTCTCGTTGCACCGAAACAGGTGCCTTTGCTTGATGCTCTCGCCTGTGCAGGCTCCCTTTGCACCAAAGAGGAAAGGAGGACACTGCGCGGGCTGGCGCCCGCCTGGCACCCTTGGTCGTCATGGCTTGCATCATGGGCACCTCGTGAGGTACCCCGCCTTGATCTCTCCGCCTCCTCGCGAGCCAGCCTGACGAGGCCGTGCCTGAGGAAGCTCCGTGTCGTCCGCCCCGCGAGGCTTGGCCCCTCGCGAGGGCCTTGGGTCTGTGTTGATGAAGATGGGCCATGCTGGGCCCCCCCTTTGAGCCACGCCGCAGGCAGCAGGCAGGCAAGTCTGGGGACCCCCATTCCCAGAACGCCGACAGTAGCCCCCGGGCCCAAGGCGCGCCCGGACATGGCCGTGCAGGGAGGCGGAAGGGCAAGAGCGAAGCACCGCGGGCCCTAACAACCTGCGTCCTTGGGCGCCGCATGGCGGTTGATTGGACATGGGCGTCTCCACTTCCCCACGGCGCCTCGGCAACTGCACGGATTGGACAAGTCCCTGCATGCAAAGCGGGTCATGATTACCTGCGATCGTGGAGGTCGGCGGTTGGCCTTCGCCGGCCATAAGTACGGAACAGCGCACGCGCCCTTCCAGTCCATCCCTCCTTGCTTCTCCTTCTTCCCGGTCCTTGCTTCGTCTTGCTGCGATGGCTCCGATCCGCCGGTTCTCGACGGCAGAGAAGGGAAAGGCTCACCGAGAGGAACCAGACCCGCTCCCGCCGAAGAAACGGCTCGCCCTCCGCGGCCGGGACGAGGGGGCCCATCAGGTGGTGTCGAGGCCCTGGTGCGAGCGGCGACCGCCGGGGTTTCCGCTTCCCTTGTACGCCCACATCGAGGGCTCTGAAGGAGTCGATGCCGATCGCCACGGGCGGCGCCGCCGTCGGCGCCGACGGGTCACGAAGGTGTGGGTCGTCCCCCCTAGGGTCCACACCGAGGGCTCCTCCCGAGAGTTCGTGCTCCACGCCGCCATGCCTCCTCAGTCTTGGATTCGCCTTCCTACCTTCTTCGCCTCCATCATCCCACAGGGAGAACTTCTGGAGCTTTGGCTGCAGCACCCTCGCGACCGAGGCGGAGGTCGCGGTCGTTGCCCCGGGCGAGGTCTTCATGACTCGAGGCTGGAGCGAAATCGCCCGGATTTGCAGGACAAGAGGCGCCTTCGTGATCCACTTGGAGTACGACGGTGCTTCGGTGATGTTCTTCAAGGTCTTCGATGCGAACGGGCGCGGGCTAGAGTGCTGCCCTGGGAGAGGTGATTGGGACCCTGCTACGGCGAGGACTGGGCCCGTCGACCGCTCCCTTGGCGGCTCCTCAGGCGGCGGAGGCGTCGGAGGTTCCAGCGACTCCGGCGAGCTCTTCGCGACTCCGGAGACGAGCAACGACAGCTATGAGCCCCCGAGCCGGCGCCGCTCCTGGAGCAGGGCAGGCTCGTCAGGCCATCGCCGACTCTGATCTGGATGGGGTTGGCGCCGGTGCTTGACGGCCCACTGTTGATGATGGCGTCTTTTGTAGGGGCACGTGTAGTTAGCGTCCTTTTAGGATCTATTCCCTACGAGGAATCAAAGACGCGTCCCGTGGGGGCTTGTAAGCTCGAGAATCAGGGACCGCTCTCTGGTGTGTCGCCGAGTCCGTGCATCGGCAGGCGTGAGGTTGCTCGGCGAGGTCCTCGCATGTCCCTCCCCTCTCGCCTTTGCTCCCCTTTCTGCTCTACGTCCTCGGGTCCTGGCCCTCGAGCGAGTCTCAGCCGTCGCTGGTATGCCAGGTCGCAATGCCGTGGACAAGGCCAGAGGGTGAGGGCTGGAGAGCCAGTAGGAGCCCTGAGTCATGATGCTCAGGCACCCCCCCTTTAACGTGCAAGCGGTTCGCGCAGATGAGATTGAAGGAGACACCGCAAGGGCCTCGCCTGACGCAGCTCCTTTTGAATTCCTTGAAATTTACGCTTTTCCTTCCTACTTGCTTATGTTCTACGCCGGCAGAGCCCGGCCCCGCGCATACCTCACCCAGCGTTAGCCCCGACCGGAAACCAGGACGGGACCAAGGAGTGAGGGGCTACGTGACAAGTTAGGCTCCTGAGTCGCGGTGCTCAGGAGTCCCCCTTGGCGCACGAACAGCAAGTAGGGAGGTGAGATGTGGGTGGATCTACCGTTCTACGTCTGCAGAGCCCGACCCCACGCATACCTCACCCAGCGTTAGCCTTTCGAAACTAAGGAGTGAGGGGCTACGTGACCAGCTAGGCTCCTGAGTCGCGATGCTCAGGAGTCCCCCTTGACGCTCAAACGGCCTTTGTACCTTGGCTCCGCTCGGGGAGAGACGCGCGACGAACCAGGCCCGGGGGGCCTGGCTGGGTGGCGTGCGTCTGGGCGTGACCCAGGCGCAGCCCCCGTGCCCAGCCCCCTCGCGCGGCACTCCCGAGGGGAGGCGTTACGATGAGGCTAGACACTGAGCTCTGGGCTCCCTGAGGTTGATGCGGCCCGGGGGCTCCCTCAGTTGTTTATCACCAGCACGGAGCATAGCGCTTCCGTATGTGTACGGGCATAGCTGCTCCTCGGTAGTGTCGTTAGCCAGCGCGGAGCATGGTGCTTCCACTAGTACGTGGGAGGGGACTCCCCTCCGGGATGAGCCCCCGGGGCGTGTACAGCCCCGCCCTAACACGTGGCTGGCACGGTAGGGCCTGGCGAGGTGTATCTGGGCACCCGTGAGCCAGCGCGGGACTCACGGGGCCCTACCTCTAGGCGGGTTGCGCCTGGCACTGGGCCTTATCTTGTGATGTGTCCCTGCAAATTTGGTTAGATGCCGACACTCTACATCCTCGGGTCCCGGCCCTCGAGCTGGTCTCAGCCGTCGCTGGTATGCCAGGTCGCGATGTCGTGGACAAGGCCAGAGGGTGAGGGCTGGAGAGCCAGTAAGAGCCCTGAGTCGCGATGCTTAGGTACCGCCCCTTTAACGTGCAAGTGGTCGGCATGGAGAAGAAGAGGTGCCGTGGACAGGCATCAAATAATCAAGCATGGTGGGTCGAACGCATAGCCGGAAATAAACGCAAAAGGGGTACATGCCGCTGGGTCTGGCCCGAGCGACTTGGGGATGATGCAGCCCATGGGGCGCCCCCAACAAAGCAAGCTAACAACATGAAACGAAAGGGATACATGCCGCAGGGACGGACCCACGCGGCCTGGGAATAATGCAGCCCTGGGGGGCGCTCCCAGCTGGAAATGAAACTTGAAAGATGTCACCTGATGATGTTGAGGACGAAGGAGTGTTGGTGTAGCAGACTCGGTGGGCTGCGGAAGCCGATCCTCACGAGCCCCCAGGCCCAGGGGCCTCGGGAGGCTCCGGAGGCGCTGGTGGCTCCTCGCGGCCGCGTTCGGCAAGCCGTAAGGCATGCGAACATAGCTGTGGGGTGGACCTTCGCAGCGCCCCACTCGCGAGGGCCAGAGGCGCTCTAGAGAGGCGTATCGATTGAGCCCTGGTATGTCGATGCAGACGCGCAGCCCACCATCCTCGCCTAGATGGGGAGCCACAGCTGGTAGCCGGCAGCCGCCTTTCATGACTCTTGACTCCTGTAGCTCCTGAATGGCCTTGCTGACGAACTCCTGAGGGTCTGGCTCTCCTTTCCTTACTCCTTCCTGAGGGAAACGTGCTTCGAAACACGCCTCCATGTAGTGCCCAAGCGCCTCCCTCGTGACCTTAGCCAGGTCGGTGGCCCTCTAGGGGAGAGCCCCCGAGCCCTGCCTGAGGAGGGCGCCGGGCGCACTTTCCTATGCGATGGAAGGAGGTTCCCCCTGGGCAGGCACGGGCCCTGAGGGGCCTGCCTCCTGAGGGGCCGGGCCGGACGATGTCTTCTTATTCTTGGGGGCGGTCTCGAGAAGCCTCCTGCTTCCACGATCCGGGTCTTCCAGTGATGCGACCTGAAAGGCTCGTTCCAGGGAACACACCGCGTCCTTCTCTTCACAGGGCACCGTGATGACTCCGCCACTTCCTGGCATCTTGAGGACGTTGTAGCCATGGTGAGTTACGGCCATGAACTTGGCCAGCGTTGGGTACCCAAGGATGGCGTTGTACGACAGGCGAATGTGAGCGACGTCGAAGTTGATGAGCTCGGTGCGGTAGTTGTCGCGTGCCCCGAAGGTGACAGGGAGGCGGACCTACCCAATCGGGACCGTGGAGCCGTCGGTGACTCCGGAGAAAGGCTTGGTTGGCTGAAGCTGGCTGTAGGGCACTTGGAGATTGTTGAATGTTTCCATGGACAGGATGTTGAGCCCTGCCCCGCCATCGATGAGGGTCCTGGTGACCACCACGTTGCTGATGATTGGGGAACAAAGCATCGGGAGGACTCCGGCTGTAGCCGCACACTTGAGCTGATCTGCTGAGCTGAACATGATGGCGCACGCCGACCACCTAAGAGGGCGCGTGGCTTCGAGCTTGGGGAGGACTGCATTCACTTTGCAGGCGAACTGCTTGAAGATGCGTTGAGAGGCTGGGGCTTGAGCCCCGCCCAGGATGCAGGCGATCGCGCGCGGCTCCTGGAAGCCCCCAGCCCCCTCGTCCTGATGGCGGTCCTCGTTTCTCCTTGGCTGTGGCGGTAGCGGAGGGAGGCCTGCGTTGCCTTGTGGGCGATCCTCGTGAGGCTGATCCCTCTAGTCTCCCTCGCGAGGCGGGTCTTGCCAGCGATCCTCGCGAGGTTGATCGCGCCACCCTTGGCGCGGGCCGCGGTCTTCCTAGCGTCCTGCGTTCCTTCCTCCTCCTCGACCGTAGCCCCGGTCACCGCGGTCGGGACAACGGCCAATCCTTCCTTCTCGCACGGCTCAGAGCTCTTGACATTCGTTGGTGTTGTGGGTGTGGAGGTCGTGGTACACACAGTACCGACTGCCCTTGGAAGATTCGGGCTGATCTCTGCCCCGCTTGGTGTCTGGTTCTGCCGCGAGCACGGCAGCCCCCTTGCGCTTCACATCCTTGTCCTTGGGCTTCTTCTCTTCTGGGTCTGCGGCAGGCAGCTCGAGGAGGGAGAGACGTCCTTCCTCAGCCCTGGCGCACTTGGTTGCCAAGTTGAACAACTCCAAGGAAGTGCACAGGTCTTCATGCATCGCCAGCTCCTCCTTCATCTTGACATCGCGCACGCCGTCGGAGAAGGCTGAGATGATGGCCTCCTCGGTCACCTTGGGAATCTTGAGGCGTGCATTGTTGAAGCGCTGGATGTACTTCTGCAGGGTCTCTCCGGGTTGTTGCTTGATGCGGCGCATGTCGCTCACGGCGGGTGGCCGGTCGCGAGTACCTTGGAAGTTGGCGATGAAGCAGGTGCGCATCTCGTCCCAGGAGGAGATCGTGCCTGGAGCCAGGTTCAGGAGCCAGGTGCGGGCCCCGTCCTTGAGCGCCATGGGAAACCAGTTCGCCATGACCTTCTCGTCTCCGTTGGCAGCTTCGATGCCCAGCTCATAGAGCTGGAGGAACTCCGCAGGGTCGGCCGTGCCGTCGTAACGAGGAGGCAGGTCTGGCTTGAACTTGCCGGGCCACGCGACGCTGCGTAGCTTGGTGGTGAAGGCACGGCAGCCTGCTGTGGCCACGGGAGGCCTTGGGTGGCGGAGAGCTTGGTCTTGCATGTCCCCACGCGCTGCAGCTGGGAGCAGCGCGGGGTCTTGACGTGCGGGAGCAGGAGCATGGTCGCGATGTGCCGGAGCAAGGAGCGCCCGGGCAGCTTCTTGCGGGCGAGGGACTTCTTGGCAGCTCTGCTCTTGCCGCGCTGGCACCTGATGGAGCGGGTTCCGCCCAGGGGCCACGCGCCTTGAAGCCACGGCGCCTTCTTGAGGAGGAGGCGGCTGGGGCGCCCCCGGAGCGTCATCGCCCGCGCGGGGCGGGGTGCGGTGCAGCGGAACGGACGGCGCAGGAGAGCCCCCTGTGGCACGAACGAGCTTGGAGACACGGTCGAGCCATTCTTCGTAGACGTCGTCGACGGGACGGTAGCGCAGGAGCTCGTTTCCCGCGATGAGCGCAGCTCGAGCCTCCATGGGTGCGCGGAGCGCGCGGGACGAAGAACCAGCTGTGGTGAGCGAGGGAGTAGCAGTGCGGCCGTCTTGCCGCACGGACGGATGCTGAGACGACGCTTGCTGCTCGTCCCCCGCCGGGCCGGTGGCGGCGTCGACAGCAGGTGACGGGGAACGGCAAGGACGCCCGCCGACAGGAGCCATCTGGGCGACGCTGGAAGCGAGAGCGGCCCGGCGCTCGGCGCGGGCCCGACGAGCGTCAAACATGGACGCGATGGTCGGAGGAGAACGGGGTGGTGGAAGACAAATTCCAGCGCACCCCTACCTGGCGCGCCAAATGTCGGATTTCGGGTTCCGGCAGACCCTTGAGGTTCGAACACTGGGGTGCGCACGGAGATTTTGCCTTCTACCTACCTGCACCCGTCCGCCTCGCTAAGATCTAAGTTATGGAAAGAACAGCACAAGAGACACAGGGTTTATACTCGTTCGGGCCACCGTTGTGGTGTAATACCCTACTCCAGTGTGTGGTGTGGTGGATTGCCTCTTGGGCTGATGACGATGAGCAATACAAGGAAGAACAGCCTCGCGAGGGTCTGTTCTTGGCTGAGGGGATGAACTGCTAGGAGGAGTTCAGTCGCCCTTCTATCTCTCTCTCTCTCTCTTCTCGATTCTCTCTCCGATTTCCATCGGATTTCCCTCCGATCTCCCTCCTTGATTCCGATCTTCCATCCCTCTACCCTGTGGGTGGCTAGTCCTATTTATAGGCAAAGGCCCTGGGCCTCTTCCCAAATATTGAGCGGGAAGGGCACCAACAATTGGCCATTTTGAAGGGGAACATCTGGTACACTTATCCTGACTAAAGTTGGTCCTCGCCTGCCAAAGGCTCTGGTGGTGACGCTGGCTTGGGCTCCACGATGACTTCCTCCCTGCCGTTGGACTGGTCTTGGTCTCATTGCCTTTGCTTGATGCTCCCGCCTGCGCTTGCTCCCTTTGCACCAAAGAGGAAAGGAGGACACTGCGCGGGCTGGCGCCCGCCTGGCACCCTTGGTCGTCATGGCTTGCGTCACAGGCACCTCGTGAGGTACCCCGCCTTGATCTCTCCGCCTCCTCGCGAGCCAGCCTGACGAGTCCGTGCCTAAGAAAGCTTCGTGTCGTCCGCCCCGCGAGGCTTGGCCCCTCGCGAGGGCCTTGGGTCTGTGTTGATGAAGATGCGTCATGCTGGGCCCCCCCTTTGAGCCACGCCGCAGGCCGCAGGCAGGCAAGTCTGGGGACCCCCGTTCCCAGAATGCCCACAGAGGCCCACAGCCCGCAGGAGGTTTAGGGCCCATGGTAGTAAACCTCCATGATTGTATAAACTTGCATTATAAGATAGAAAGGAGGAGACCAAGGCGGACACTTGTATGAGCCAGCCTCGGGACTCTGTAGACCGGCCGGGGTCCTCCTGAGTATAGAAAGGGGTGACCCGGCGGCGGTTCAGGGATAGAAAACAACAACTCGAGCGCCAGACAAAGCGGATTGCTCCCTGGCCTTCGAAACCCTAGCAATACCAATCACAACTAGACGTAGGCTTTTACCTTCATTGAAGGGGCCGAACTAGTATAAACTCCCATGTCCCCTTGTCCGGTTTAACCCCTTCAATTTAACCCGTAGCGATGGCTCCGCGACTAAGTCCTTTCACGAGAACATCTGCCATGACAATTCCACAATAGTTGGCGCCCACCGTGGGGCCGTCGCATGGTGGTTTGGAGTTCTTGAAGGGCAGCTTCGATGGACTCAAGGGATACGCCGTGGGCCGCATGACGAAGAGTCGCCGTGGAAAGCTCTACATCGACAACGCAGGATGGGGTCCCGAGGCCGATTCAATTGAGTACGGGTACCGGGTCCCCTTTGGTGGGATTCACGTCTTCATCGGCAAGATCGGCGAACCGGCCCCCGAGCCGGACATCTGCACCGACATCATTGAAATGGCTCAGTGTGCAAGTTCTCCACCGGTTCAGCTTGAGGCAAGGCATGTTTTCGTAGGTGTCGTCCATGGATCGGGGTACGAGGAGGAACCGGTCTCCGATGGAGAAACCGTAGTCCGCAGTGGTGACGAGTCTTCTGGCGAAACCGAATCGCTTTACCAGTTGCAGGACGGCCGGATTGAGGGAGGATCCGAGGGCAACAGTATTCCGGATTCCCCCAGGCTGCCAAACCGGGCTGCCATCTTCATGGCCGGCACACGATCGGCGCCTCATTCATCTACCACCGCAACAGTGCTCTCCGGTTCAACGACGGCCACGCCAGCAGGGGCAGGAAGCTCGGCGCCGCCTCTGGCCCAAGTCTTGTCTGATTTGTTCGACGCTCTAGCGGCACTGATCTCCGCGGAGGTAGATGCAGCAGCCAGGGATCAACACGATGCGGAGATTATAAAGGTGAAAGATCAGATAGCCCAGGCTAAAGCGGACCTGGCAGCAGAGAACGCCAGGATGGCTATAGAGCGGGCCGAGTTGGAAGCACAGGCTTATCGGATTAGACTGGATCAGAATGCTTCGGAAGAGGTCATGAGAAGAAGGTACTGATCACGTCTCCCATCGGTTTATGAGCCGCAGAATCTTTTCAAAACGCCAGGTGCAGGAGCTGGTAACCAACCCACGCTAAACCGGGCGGGGGCGCCGGGAGCAGGAGCGCCGGTTCAGCCACGTGCAACAGACCCGCCTCGCCAGAACAACGTTGTACCATCAACGCCGCCCGGACATTATTCCAACCCGTTGGATAATATTGTGGCCGTCGCTTCGCGTCTGGCGGCCCTCCCAACCGACGGCGAGTCACCAGTTGCAGTGGAAGCGCGTCGGGCTAGGGATCTCCTTCAGACGGCACTAAATCAACAGCAAGCGTATTCACACAGCCGTGAGAGGATTCATTCCACTCCCCGTCCAAGTCGGAGTTATAGCAAACACGTGCAAGACGAACCGGCCATGTCCAGTAGCACACGCCACCGAAATTCGCCACGGGGGAACAACCCGGCCGGGGGAGGTGCTAATGCGCAAGATGTTGTGGACCACGGCTGCGCACGACGAGAGGCTGAGTTGACAGCTTGACACGAAGCACGACAACATACTCCGGTTCACCCCACTTCCTCCGTGGAGCCAGGGGTGATGTTCAGTTCCCTAGGGGTACCATGTTTAACTCCCGCATTGCGTAATGTACGATTGCCCAAGGATTTCAAGGGACCTCGTAAGGTACCAAATTACACCGCCGATTTGCAGCCAGAGGCGTGGGTGGAGAGCTATGAGATGGAAATGGAGATGTTAGATGTGGATGAGGCGGTATGTGCTAAATATTTCACCATGATGTTGGAAGGAACAGCTCGCACTTGGTTGAAGAGCTTGCCGACCAACTCTGTCGATTCATGGGCCGAATTAAAGCGCCGGTTTATCCCGAACTTCAAGGATACGTGTAAGCAGCCGATGTCAATTGTAGATCTGGCCGCTTGTGTCCAAGAGGAAGGGGAGTCCACGACCCATTGGGTCAAACGGGTCTCGGCGATTTTGCATTCATCAGATCATATCAATGCAGACACCGCAGTGTTAACGTTAGAGGGCAATTGCCGTTTCAAGCCGCTGAAACAGAAGTTGGGGAGGCTCAAACGTCACTGCAACGACATGTCAACACTCATGGCCACTTTGGTTAAGTATGCCGATTCAGATAATACCAAGGACCCGGATTCAGAGGAGGACAAACCGGAGAAGGGAAAGAAGAACAGCGGTGCAAAAGGGCAGCACCACAACCAAGGAGGCCATGGGAATAATGGTAAGCATAAAGCGGATAGTTCAGATTTGGTGGCTAACACAAATATGCAGTGTCGCAAAGGTAAACCACCCCAGCGCGGTGGAGGGATGAATCTGGAGCATTTGTTAAACCAACCCTGCCCGAAGCATGGAACCAAGGAGGCCCCTTCCACACATCTTTGGAAGGATTGTCATATAATGAGGGAGTTCAAAAATTCTAATCTATACCGGTATGATCAGGATCCACCGGGCGGTTCAGGCCCCGGTTTCCATGGGGGCGGCGGTTCAAGCTCTAGATTTCAGAACAACCAGGGCCATCAGAACAACCGTGGTAATAACCAGCAGAATAACCAAGGGAATCAGCAACAGTCAGGTTACCAGAGTCACCCCAAGCAGTTGAACAGCGGACAGTATCATGTGTTCACGACTAGCCTGTGCAAGCGGGATCAGAAACTTCACAAGAGGGCAGTCAATACTGTTGAACCGGTCGTACCACATTATCTACGATGGTCGGAACGGCCCATTGTATGGAGCAGAGAGGACCACCCGCCCCGGGTTGACAACCCGGGTCAACTAGCCTTGGTGGTAGCACCTCAGGTGGGGGGCTATAAGTTTACCAAGGTTCTGATGGATGGAGGGAGCAGTATCAACATCCTGTACTATGAGACTTTCCGTCGCATGGGGTTGACAGATAAGAATCTTAAACCGTCAAACACTATTTTTCATGGTGTAGTACCAGGTAAATCGGCATACCCTGTTGGAAAGATTGCTTTGGAAGTCATGTTTGGAGATGAGCATGATTCCAGGTCTGAGACTTTGACCTTTGAGGTGGTGAAAATCTAGAGTCCATATCACGCGCTATTTGGATGGCCGGCTTACGCGAAATTCATGGCGAGACCCTATTATGTCTATTTACAGCTCAAAATGTCGGGTTATAAGGGGACGATCACAGTGCATGGGAGTCGAAAGATTGCCTTGGATTGCGAGGAAGGTGAAGCTGAAATTCTATAAGGACAATGTTGATCCGGCGGACATGACCCCTCTGAAGAAACCTACGACTGAGCATGACTCGGCCCTGACGTTCAAACTGGCTAATGAGACTAAACTCGTCGACTTCGTCCCTGGTGATTCATCCAAGCAGTTTAGTATCAGTGCCAATCTGGATCCGAAATAGGAAAGCGCGCTCATCGAGTTCATCCGTGAGAACCGGGACATCTTTGCATGGAAACCTTCTGACATGCCAGGTGTACCGAGGGAACTCGCTGAGCACACTCTCAATATCGATCCTAAGTTTAAACCGGTCAAGCAGTACCTTCGCCGTTTTAACGAGGAAAGACACAAGGCCATCGGCGAAGAGGTAGCCCGGCTACTGGCGGCTGGGTTTATTGTCGAAGTGTTTCATCCCGAATGGTTGGCTAATCCGGTGCTTGTTCTTAAGAAAAATGGCACTTGGCGTATGTGTGTGGACTACACTGATTTGAATAAAGCTTTCCTGGCAGATCCTTTCGCTCTCCCACGTATTGATCAGATCATTGATGCAACGGCGGGTTGTGAGCGCCTGAGTTTCCTGGATGCTTATTCAGGTTATCATCAGATTAAAATGGCAGTTAAGGACCAGGAGAAGACAACCTTCATCACTCCCTTTGGAGCCTTCTGCTATGTTTCTATGCCCTTTGGGCTCAAGAGTGCCTAAGCAACCTACCAGCGTTGTGTGCAAAATTGTCTTCACAAGCAGATCGGGCGTAATGTTCGTGCCTATGTGGATGATATTGTGGTGAAGTCCAAGAAGCAGGAAACCTTGATAAATGATCTCAAGGAGACGTTCGACAATCTTCAGGTTTACAAAATGATGCTCAACCCGGACAAATGCGTTTTTGGTGTTCCGGCAGGCAAATGCTTGGGTTTTCTTGTGTCTAACAGAGGTATTGCGGCAAATCCGGAAAAGATCAAAGCAATCACATCCTTGGCTAAACCGGCATGTATCAATGATGTTCAGCGTCTGGCGGGCCGGATTGCAGCCCTCAGTCGGTTTATCAGCCGTTTGGGAGAGAAGGCGATTCCCCTGTATCAGCTGTTGAAGAAAACAGATAAATTCGTCTGGAGTGACGCCACCAATGCGGCATTCGAGGAATTGAAGCGGCAGCTAGCTGAACCGCCAGTCCTCGCCGCTCCAGTTGATAATGAGCCTTTATTGTTGTACGTGGCTGCCAATGCCCGAGCGGTCAGTGTGGCGATTGTGGTTGAGCGTAAGGAAGCTGGAAAAGAATATCCGGTTCAACGACTAGTTTATTATATCAGTGAGGTACTGATCGAATCAAAGCAAAGATATCCGCATTGGCAGAAGCTAGTGTATGGAGTTTCTATGGCAAGTAGGAAACTCAAGCAATATTTTCAAGGCCATCCTATCACAGTGGTTAGTTCTGCTCCCTTAGGCGATATAATCCAGAATAGAGAAGCAACTAGCCGGGTTGCGAAGTGGGCGATTGAGCTTGGTCCCCATGGTTTGAAGTATACGCCCCGAACAGCTATCAAATCTCAGGCGCTTGTTGACTTCATCAATGATTGGACCGAGATACAGGCACCAGAGGACAAACTGGATAATACATACTGGACCATTCACTTTGATGGATCCAGGCAGTTGGAAGGCTCGGGGGCTGGGGTTGTCCTCACTTCCCCTAGAGGAGATAAGATTTGTTATGTTCTCCTCTTAATGTTTCCTTGTACTAACAATGCAGCGAAGTACGAGGCCTTACTCCACGGCCTTCGTGTAGCTAAGGAAATGAACTTAAGCCGGGTTCGATGCTTTGGAGATTCTGATCTGGTGGCTCAGCAAGTTTCTGGTACTTGGGATTCTAAGGACCCACTCATGGCGGCTCATAGGCGCGAGGTGGATATTGTAGCAGGTCACTTTAAGGGATATCAGGTGGAACACATCGACCGGCGCAAGAATGAGGCAGCAGATGCTCTAAGCCGACTGGGATCTCAGCGTAAGCCGGTACCACCCAATACCTTTCTAGATATCTTGCATAACCCATCTGTAAAGTTGCCTACAGAAGAGTATTTAGCTGTTCCTGATCCGGAGGCCCAGTTGGTAGCCGTTTTACATGCCACTCCGGATTGGACGGTTCCATATTTGGCGTATCTGAACCGGGGTGAATTACCAGAAGACGAACTTTTCGCCAGACAGATAGTCCGGCGGTCCAAGCCTATGGTTGTTCACAATGGCGAGTTGCACCGTTCTAGCGTTTCGGGCGTATTCCGATGGTGTGTTTCTCCTGAAGAAGGACAAATGATTCTACGGGAAATCCATGAAGGGGATTGCGGCCACCATGCCGGTTCAAAGTCCTTGGTTGCTAAAGCTTTCTGACATGGGTTCTACTGGTTGACAGCTCATTCTGATGCGGAAGACTTGGTAAAGCGGTGTGACGCTTGTCAGAAATTTTCACGTCGAGCTCATGTTCTGGCTCAAGAGTTACGCATGATTCCCATCACTTGGCCGTTTTCCGCTTGGGGGCTTGATATGGTTGGACCCTTTAAGCGCTCCAAGGACAAGAAGACCCACCTGTTGGTGGCGGTTGACAAGTTCACCAAATGGGTTGAAGCGGAGCCCGTCAGTAAGTGTGATGCAGCCACGGCGGTTCAATTTCTAAAAAAGATTATTTTCTGTTTCGGCTTTCCACATAGCATCATCATAGATAATGGTACGAACCTTTCTGAAGGTGAGATGGAGGAGTTCTGCCAACGAGAGCACATCCGGCTTGATGTAGCGTCCGTGGCTCACCCCCAGTCTAATGGTCAAGCTGAGAGGGTGAATCAAGAAATCCTGAAGGGTATCAAGCCTCGGCTTATGGTCCCTTTGAAGCGGACGCCGGGTTGTTGGGTGGAAGAATTACCATCTGTGTTATGGAGTATAAATACCACCCCAAACCGATCTACGGGATATACACCTTTTTTCCTGGTCTATGGGGCTGAGGCTGTCCTCCCAAGTGATATTTGTCATGACTCGCCCCGGGTCACGAATTATGTTGAAGCGGACAACGAGCAAGCACACCAAGAGGCGCTAGACCTGTTAGATGAGAAACGAGACATGGCTTTGGCTCGGTCGGCGGTTTATCAACAAGACCTGCGGCGTTATCACAGCCGCCGGGTTAAGACAAGAACCTTTCAAGAAGGCGATTTGGTACTTCGGCTCATTCAAGACTAGATAGATATGCACAAGTTATCCCCACCTTGGGAAGGGCCCTTTGTGGTCAGCAAAAATCTGCACAACGGACCATACTACCTCATTGACGTTCGAGAAGACTCACGTAGCTCTGAGGAGGAGACCCAGCGGCCATGGAACATAGCTCTCCTGCGGCCTTATTACACTTGAAGCTACAGGCTTTTCGTATGTACATATTTCAACAATGTATATATTATGATCAATATAATAAACCGGCATCCTTGCTATCAAGCAGGGTCTCCGCCGTTTTTTCTTTAAATATCTGTTAACTTGGGGGCTTTAGCTAATAACGCGAAGTACTACCTGTTAGCCCGGCTACCATGCCACCATCTAGCTTGGGAGCTTCACACCCAAGGGGCCAAAGAGGGTTTGATTGCGTAAAGCACGACTCAAACATAGGCACCCATTGAGCACAACTCACAAAGTTACTTGGGGGCTCCTTGTGTCAAATACCAAAGAGCTTGAAAGGACCCTTGTAGCTGGGTATCGACCCACGACTTGGAAGCCTGGTGTATTCACCTAAAACCCCGGGTTAACCTGCCTTCATCAAGTAAGCCACTCCTATCCAGGTAATCCTGGCACGACCCGTCGAACGTTTGACAGTTACTCTCATTGAGACCCTAAACTTGTCAAATTTAAAACGATGATTGGTTAGTTGGAGGTCCATCTTAAAAGGCTTCGTCAAATGGTTTAACTCAGTGGCATGGCAGCCCATGAAAAGCCTCGATTTGGGCCTGGCAGCCCTTGAAAAGCCTCGATTTGGTTTTTGTTTGCTTTTTTGCCAAGTTTTTGTTTTTCGTAAGGTTTATGTTAAACCGGTGTTTTTTAACCCGGTATGGCTTACGGATCTTCTGTTAAAGCATACAATTAAAGGTAACCTGGCATCCTTCAAAACCGGTCTGGCTTTGACACCTTGTCTCCAGCAATTGGCCGGTGTTCATCATAACCCGGTTCTATATCATATATATACCAGCACGGCATGGTGGAAGTTGGGTTTTCACCCTTCTTCAAATCACAATTGGTAAAACAACGGCAATGTTTTGTATCACAGGTATGATTTATTATTGCTACAACCATAGTTGCTTACCAAGTTGTATTGGGTACTTTGACCCGTCCGGTGGTAAACCGCCTGGACAGATTTTCCTTATGCAGACACAGGGATTGCATAATATTGTAAAAATACATAAGCCAGTACTGAAATTCTCATGACGAATCAACGCAAAGTGTATCCCAGTGCATGATGGCAACGGATCAAAGTATTTCCACTAGCCTATTACATGGTGCTTGAAGGCCCAAAATATGGTGTTTCCAGCAGAACAAGGTTTATGGAGCATCATTCTGATTGCCGGATCAAGTCTCATTACCATGTTGATGCGAAGTTGATGGGTCATCTGGCGTCGGATCAGCCTCCTCCTCCCCACCTAGCGGCTGGAAGTTTGTGGTGGTCCAGTCAATCCGGGTTAAGGCCTGAAAGATAGCTTCTTCATTGATAAGTTCTGACGGATCAATGTCAGGGGCATAAGTGTGCTTACGGATTCCCGGAATAAGATTTTGCGCCTCTGGGATGACAGGGTTAACCCGTTTGTTGTTGGCATCATAATAAGACCGGTGAACAGTCAAGTTAGCATCTTCTGCCAGCTGACTCGCCAGAGGACGCATTTCCCTTGTCACTCTTTTAAGGGCTTCATCATCAAAATCTTCCCCGTTTTCTTGTGTGCTTGGAAAGCCTTTGGCAAGGTCAACCGGATCCAAGTCAGCTATCCACGCTTTGGCTCGGGTAAGTGCCAACAAAGCGCCAGCCCTGGAAGCAGATCACTTTACCTCTTCTATCTATGCTGGTACCATGGATAGCCTTGCCAGAGTGTCCTTGATCAGTGTTGGGCCGGATTGTCATAGGATACTGCGCAGATAACCCGTTGAGCACCGTTGTATAATTGTTCAAGCAAAGTATATGCTGCTTTCAGCTTCATCCGTACATCTGAGCCCAGATGAGTAATGCGGCTACCTGCAACGGTTTAAGAATTTCATATTTCAACCGGTACCTTACAAGATGGATATCTCAGATGCCTTGCTAGGAGTACTTACCAAATACTGCGGATGTCATGGCGTTCACTTGATGCTTCAACCCAGAAAGCTCTTCTGCCACCGGTTTAAGAGCAGATTCGGCGTCGTCAGCCCGTTTCAGCAATGTACCCTTCTCAGTGTCCCAATTGGCACGTTCAGTCTTGAATTCTTCCTTTAGTCGTTCTATGGAAGTTAAAGCGGCTCGAAGTTCATCTTTGTCTTTAGAAGATTCTTCTTGATGAGATTTGATACTCTCTTGAAGATCAGCAATCTGCGTCCGTTGATGGTCTATGTCAGCCTACCACAATCAGAGGAGCATATCAATATTTTATTAAAAGTCCCAAGCATACAACTGGTTCTACACTTGGCACTTGGGGGCTAATGTGGATTGTTTCTTTCTTACTGTTTATTCAAAGTCCCGAGGATTCATACAAGTTTCAATCCTGGCACTTGGGGGCTAATGCAGATTGTTTCTTTCTTACTGCTTATTCAAAGTCCCGAGGATTCATACAAGTTTCAATCCTGGCACTTGGGGGCTAATGTGTATTTGTTCAAAAAACATAAAAGTCAAAAATGTGCAGTTTGGAAATTCAAAAGTCCCGGTTTGTCTTTACAAGCTAAACCGGCCCTTGGGGGCTACAGGATGCAAGGCAGTGAAAATACAAAGATAAGGATGAAAATGTTTACCTCATAACGTTCCTTCATCAGATTTACCAAGTCAGCCTCATTGTCTCGGCTTATATAAATCCGGTTCAAGAATCCGGAATGAAGTTCCTGGGCAGAAAGATTAGCATATTTTGACAAGTCAGCTTCCATTTTCCTCTTGCCCATAGAAGTAAACTCATCCTTGGCGGTATGTTTTGCTAAGATAACTGGATCGCCCAGAGCGGTATAAGCACTGCCAGTAACAATAACGTCATCATCCTTTGCTGGGCTTGGCGGATTAGCAGTTGACCTCAGTGGATCAGCAACCGGACTTGCAGGTATAGCGTGTGGACTTGAGGTGTCTTCATGTGTGGCCGGATCAGCTTCCGGTGGATCAGCGTTGTTAGTTGGCTCTGGTGGGACAGAATCATCCATGACATTATCAAGATTTTATCAGGATTTTCAGGAGCTTTCTCCGGTTCAACTTCGCCGGTTGGGGCACTGGTCTTGGCTTTCTTACTCAGACGAGCTTTAGCACTAATATTAAAACAAGGATTAGCATGATTAACTGAATTATGAAGGAGAAGGGAGGACGGCATGCTTACCCAGGGACGGTTTTCAGTGGAGGCAGCTGAGTGGTTGATGAACCGCCAGACGAATTAGAAGATGCCTGATAGTTTGAATCAGATGAATTGAGAGGGCATCGGAAGAAACCTTTCAAAAGATAACATTTTTCAAGAGAACAAGGAACCTCTGGACGATGTTTCCGGTTCGGTGTATGAGGTAAACCGGAAGATGTGACCTGTTAACCATTGTGCCGGGTTGTGCGACGCCCTTCGGCTTGCTGTGTCTTCAAAGAAAGTTTTTGATCCAAATGAGCAACAGGGTGAGAGCGTTTCACTTTCCGAACTGGACGGCGAAATCATTGAACCGGCACAAGTTCTGAGTCAGAAAGACAAATTATCTCAACATGATCTGCATGGCTGGCCTCTGCATCATCCTGGGAGTAATCATTATCAGTAAAATATATGAATAAAGTCAAGGGAGTCAAACTTTACCTCTTCAGCCGAGTCACCAACATCTTCTGGCGGTTCCGAAGACTCAGCGGTTTTCTTTTTGGCAGCTCTCTTGATGACCTTGGTCTTACCACGAGGAGCCTTAGCAGCTTTATCTTGAGATTTCCTTTTCTAGAAGGAGCTACTGGCCTATGAGATTGCACAAAAGGGTTATTATAGCAGTGTCAAAATGGAGAAGGATCAGGAAAAGTACAAGGTTAAAGTCTTTACCGCTGGCGGTTTGTTGGAGGCATAAAAAGGACGCAGACCAATTTGAGTACAAACGGTGAGCGGTTTGTCAAGTATTTTCTTTACACCTTCACTGCCTTCATCATCAGTCAGTTCTATTTCATTAAACCGTTGTGGATCATTGGTATTGCCGGTATATTCAAACATCAATCCGGGACGGCGGCTTAAAGGTAGAATGCACCATGAAATCCAACAGCGGACGAGATCGACACCAGTTAAACCGTTGGCAAGGAGAGCGCGGAGTTGGGCGAGTTGAGGTGCATAAGCTTGTCGGTCTTTGGCAGACAATATCTGAGGTAAAGGGTGATTATTGCTGAGCCGGTGCGGACGATAGCCTGGTAAAGGACTCTCTTCAGTAGGGGCAGTATTCTGACAGTAGAACCAGGTTTGGTTCCAGTCTTTTGGATGGCTGTGAAGTTTGGCGTGAGGAAATTCAACCTCTTTCCTCTTTTGGATCAACACACCGCCAAGCTCAGTATTGGGTCCATCAGAAAATTTAGTCCGGCGGTTTAAGTGCAAAAGATCTTGAAAGAGGTCGACAGTTGGTTCTTCTTGCAGATAAACCGCGCAGAATACTTGGAAATCGCATATGTTGGACACAGAATTTGGTCCAATATCTTGAGGATGAAGTTGGAACCTGGCAAGAACATCCCGGAAATTTTTTGATCTGGGAGGACTGAAACCTCGAGCTAAATGTTGCAAGAACACAATCACTTCTCCATATTGAGGCTCAGGAGGGCACTCAGGGCCAGGAACTAGCCAATGGAAGACATTTTTTGAAGCTAAAGCGCCTGTGGGGACATATTCATTGATTTGCATTTCTGTGATCCGAGATGGAACCCAGTTGCAGGCAGCAAATTGCTTCGTCATCTTACAAAGTCTGTAAAAGGAAAATGGACGGTTTACGATTGGCGGTTCATATGTGTTTGTCAAATGTTAAACCAGCCATTCAAGGTATACGTATGAAGTGAACCAGGCATGACTGTTCAAAGTCTAGATGGCGGTTTAAGAGAGGGCTAATGACATACGACGGATTATCGATACTAAAGGATAAACTGCCCATGGAGGCAGAACCCAATCTGAGAATTTCTTAAGTGTTGCGGAAACAAGTTTCATAAAATGGTGATATAATTTTGGATCTACCGTTGCTCAAAAGACAAATTTTTCTGAGCTTTACAATGGTGTTAAACAGAACAGAGAAGGTTCAGATGAGAATTTATACAGGCATAGTAAGATGCTGTAGTACAGCAGATTAAAGCTACAGATCCAGCAGCAAGGGGAAACTATCAGGCCTAGCTAGATCCAGTACGATGCTAAAGGAAAAGCAGAGGAAGTGCTGATGAACACTGACGAACACCGAAGAAGCTTTGAAACCCTAGTGCAGATTTAACAAGTAATGGGAAGGAGTATTTACCAGGGACACGCAGCGGCGGAGTATATTCAGAGATCTGGTACGAACAGGGTGATGCAGCGGCCTGGTTGGTGCGGACTGGAAGATCGATGACGGCGGCGGCGGCGATGCCTGAGGTCTTTGGGTCGCGAGGAGGAAGACGATGCGAGTTGGAAGGGGGGAAATGGAAGGCGCCCTGGTCTTATTTATAAGGGAAGTAGGATAAAACAGCAGGCGCAAAAATCGAGGAGTCAGAAGCGGCAAAAGAGGATGCAGCTGTCGCCTCGATCTTCGAGAATTAATTAAAGAGAAGGGAATCTTTATAAATCTTTTTATACAGGGATGACGTCACAATGATTTACTGCAGTAACAGAAGATGACGCGATTCACCAAAGTTCACAGGGAGAAGACAATAAGGCGGTTTACGAGAATTGTCAGAAGTTCAGGTAGTTTTGCTAAGGATTGAAGATTGACATGAACAGGTTCAAATCAATCTGGGGCCTAATGTTGAGGATATAAACCACTAAGGGTAAACCGCCCAGGAGGGGCCGGTTCACCTTCACCTATACTGAAGCCCAAGGAAATCCATAAGATGGTGCTTTACGGATGAGGCTTAGAGGCCCAGAGCCCGCAGGCGGTTTAGGGCCCATGGTAGTAAACCGCCATGATTGTATAAACTTGCATTATAAGATAGAAAGGAGGAGACCGAGTCGGACACTTGTATGAGCCAGCCTCGGGACTCTGTAGACTGGCCGGGGTCCTCCAGAGTATATAAAGGGGTGACCCGGCGGCGGTTCAGGGACAGAAAACAACAACTCGAGAGCCAGACAAAGCGGATTGCTCCCTGGCCTTCGAAACCCTAGCAATACCAATCACAACTAGACGTAGGCTTTTACCTTCATTGAAGGGGCCGAACTAGTATAAACTCCCATGTCCCCTTGTCCGGTTTAACCCCTTCAAGCTAACCCGTAGCGATGGCTCCGCGACTAAGTCCTTTCACGAGGACATCTGCCGTGACAATTCCACGACAATGCCCGTGCAGGTCGTCGTCATGGATGAACTGGAGCTATCTGGCATGGTCGGGAAGAGGAGCCCCACGCCGCGGCCTGGCTCTGCCATAGAAACGGGCCCTCTCCAACAGCCACTGCTGGATCTGGTCTTCCGCTGTCCGTTCATGCCTCCGGCGACGCCAATCATCGCTAGATCTTACCATTGCTGCCATTGACAGCACGCACGGGATCGAGATTTTTTTGTTTTTGAAAGTAATAGTAGTAGCGCGGGGTATAAGACCTGCTACAACTAATTAGCAGTAGCGCTGTTTGCAACGCACCATACAGCTAACCATGTATAGCAGTAGCGTGTGCCAACACGCGCTACTTCTACAAGTTAGTTGTGGCGCCGTATCAGTAGCGCGGGCACCCGCGCTACTGATACACCCAAAACCCGCGCTGCTGCTAGGCTTTTCCCTAGTAGTGTAAGCACCCAATCATTACCTTACCCTAGACGACACTAACATAGAGTCCACTCGATTGGTAGCAACCCCCGTGCCCAACATTTCTCATCTTAAGAATTTGGAGCCACGCTCCCATATTCATCTCATACCACAAGCACGGGGTACCAACGGTGTGTCCGGTGCCCTGTAAAAACAGTCATGGCTGCCCTACCTGGCACGACCCCGTCCCGAGAGAGCGCAACAACAACTCTCTCGTCACTAGTAATGTAGTCTCCAAGCTAGTATTGGCCTAGGTAATCAATAATGCCCTTTCCCATATAAGGGCAGAGTGGTTGCGCATGTAAGGTTGGAATAACGGTCGCAACTTAAACCAATCCGTTTTGGAAAACAACACACACATACTTGCCTCGGTACACCACTTCGTCATCAAGTGGCTACCCAACTCATCATCTCCCTCGGGCATAAGTGGCACCCGATAGGGTTTTCAAAAAGTCTTTTCGAAATACTATGTCTCCATCACCATGCATATTCCCGTCCCTTTTTGCATAGCAACTACTTTAGCATCCTATCTACTCCCACCGGCATAACCCTCATAGAAAGGTAGGGTCATGCATAATGCAAGTATCAACAAGGAAGTAATAGAGGCAGCCCATCAAGGTGGTTACCATTTTATCATGATTTCGATGCAAGCAATGAAAGTGCCATATGACATGCATAAAAAGGGTTTCTTAGATATGGTCAAAGGGCTGCTTGCCTTGTCCTTCAAAGTCTTCAAACCTTTTGGTCCATCTCCAAGTACTCCGTCTACTTCGCCAACTAACGACGGAAACAATCACAATAAGCAACACAACAAGGCAAAAATAAAAGTGCTCTAAAAATGTGAGTTGGACTTTTCTATGATACCTATGGTCATATGAGGAATGACCTAGGTGATTTCATTGGAAGTGGATCAATGGATATTTCTAAACATTTCGATATGATGGAATCAAGGGGTTTATGGATTTGCAAGAAGTATACAGAAGAACTATTTGAAAAATGATCAAAGGCATCCATTTAACAAGGAATAATTTTAGAAGCATCTAGGAGTTGGTTTCACTGGATTTGGAGTTCAAATGAATTTCCTATGAATTTGCAAAGTTGGCTAATATGGAGAAATGTCTTATTATTTTGTGTGGCATAGAAAGTATTAGGAAAAATGTTGAAAAACTAAGTTATGAACTTAGAAGTATCTAGCATTTTTAATCATGGCATTTGGATCAATTTTGAGCTCTCTCTGATTTTCTAAAGTTCATCACAGAAATGAAAAATGGGGTCTTATTAAATATGTGTGAAGAAAAAGTTCTTGGAAAAATATGGAAATTGCACCATGATATAGAACATGATTTTATGAACTACTAGAAATTTGAATCACCAAATTTGGAGGTAATATGAATATTTGGGAGATTTTACAAGTTTCTGGAAAAAGAAAAAAAGACAAAGGAAGGGGGTTTATACCTATATTGTGCATTGGGTGCAGCATAGCGCTGCAGCGCACTGGGCCGGCCCAGCGGCTCGGTCACGCGGACGACAGGCGACGTCGAAGGCGCCTAGCCGGAGTGCGCCTTCGCTGCAGGGACGCGGGAGAGGGCGAACCCGCCTCCACTTGCCAGTGTGGCTCGGTGGCTGGGCCACTGACGATCGGGGCCCGCCTGCAGGTTCGTCCTCAACCTCCCGCGCGGGCACGAAGGGAGACAAAGGAGGTCTTCGACGCCGGCCACCGGCGCTACAGGGCATCTCCAGCGATGCTCCGCCCACCGACGTGCTCAGCGGAGAGAGACGAGCCAGGGAGACCCCACCACGGGTGCCTGCATCACCGGATGGGAGCAGGGCTTTGCCCGAGGCGGACGGTGGCGTCGGGCGAGAGGGGTTGCGGGGTTGCGGGGCGCTAGAGGAGGAGGTAAAGGGCGGAGGAGCCTCGCCGGCGTGCAGTGGCTCCATTGGCGTCCAAAGGAGGGGAGGGGAGGCTTCGGTTTGCGAGAATTTGGGCGGAGACCGACGGCGGCACTCCGGCCATGGGGGGAGTAAGAGGGCACGAGAGGAGGTGTAGGTTGGTCCAGGGGGTGCACGGGAGAGAGATAGAGAGGGAGCAAAGGAGCTCCAGAGGGATGTCAGGGGCGGCCTTATATGGTGAGGCCACGGCTCACCATGGACGCGGCCTATGGGCACCCGTGGAAATGGCCGCGGTGGCCACGGGAGGAAGCTCGGGGTTGTCTGCGGCTCGTGGGCGTGGTCCAAGTTAGGGGAGAAGGAAAGGGGGAGTGGGGCATGCTTCAGCAGGGTCCCGAGCTCGTGCGCCCATTGGCCGAGCCGGGCGGCGTTGAGCACGGGCAGCAGGGGGTGAGAGAGGGGGGAGAGGAGTGGGCCTACACGACTGTCCTGTTGCGGATGTCGAGGACCTCGACTGGCGTGAGGGGGAGGCTCGAGGTGGTCGGGGGACGCGGCGTCAACGGTCGGGAGCGTGATGACGTGCTCCAGAGTGCGTCTTTGGCCGGCGTCTGCGGCTTTTCGCACGCACCAGCGCGTCCACTTGTGTCTGCCATCTGCATGGGGGAGTAAACAATGGGAAAGTGGCATTTGATGCCCTGGTACCTGGCAGGAGAGAGAGAGGTGAGAAAATGGGAGAAATGCAGCTGTCCAGAGAGGGAAAAAGAGCCTTTCACCCCCATCATCATGGATCCTCGGGCAGGGAAAGTTGCAGGGGTTATAGGAGGACCAGATGATGCTGTGGGAGAAATCTTAGCTCATGGAGATTAGTGGAAGTGGCCAAAACATGAGTTTTGAAATTCTGCCAGAAGGTGTTTGATGGTGGTTTGGGCTATCTAAGTTTCTTAATAGGCTTTGAAACTTAACAGGAGTGAGAGGCATTACAAATTAGCAATGCCCACCAATTTTGAGGTCAAATGGAGAAATTGGCCAATGCAACTTTTATAAACCCTAGAAATGGGCAGAAACAGTTTTGGCTGGATTTTATCATGCTATCTTGTTCTCCTTGATGCACCACTTGGTGTAGTATCATAATTTGGGAATTTGAGCATGTCCACAAAAATTCAGATCAAAAGGACACAATTGGCAATGTAGAGTTGTTCAAATTTGGTTCTGGACAAGAAGGGTTTTAGAACACTTTGATCATGATATCCTTCTCTACAACGTGTGCCATTTGGTTTAGATGAATTATTACACCATTTGAGCATGTTCACCAAGTTTGAGAGCATTTGGACATGTTTGGCAGTGCAAAGTTGTTCAAACTTGGAAAAGGACATAAATGGATTTGAGAGGGTTTGGTGGGAATATATTGTTCTCCATGACATGAGACTTTGTAGGGTTCTCAAGTAGGTTATTTTGGACATGATAGAAGTTTCCTGTATTTAATGGAGAATATTTTCTTTGTAAACATTTCAAAAGCTTGAAATGTCCAGAAATAGTTTTGGGGGGATTTGACCAATAATTTGAACATGACCATGTGTTGAAACTCTTATGTATGGACAATATATGTCCACTGAGCTTCCCTAAATTTTCTCAAATATTTTTGAAACATTGAAACAATTTTAACCTATTAAAGACCATTTCTGGCCTTAAGAAAAAGCCTTTAAATAAAATAGGAAAATAACTTTTAAAATTATATTTTTGTGATTTATGGGAGCCCTATACCTAATAGGTTTCAAATATACTTTTTGAAAGATTTTTCACACCCTTAATTAAGTACTTGTAGTTCAAGTCCCAATTCAGGGGTTTTTGGGAAACCTTATTTAGAAAATTCTTTTTGGCCAAAATATTTTTGCAAGAAATTGTTGTTATGTCCAACACACAAGGCATGATCATTGGGCAAGGTTTTGGATCAGGGAGAAGGAGTATAAGAGTTGGAGGATTTATTTGATTTTTAGAGAACTTGCAACCAACACACAAAAATCAAATCAAGCAAAGACCAAAACACTCAAAAGTTTTTGTCAAACCACATTTTATCATGATTAATTAGCTTAAATGTTGTGGCATGAAAATCAGGGTGTGACATAAATCGGCAAGAGACGTCATAGATCGCACCATATCTAATAAAGTATGGTTACGCCATTCGGACACCCCATTACGCTGTGGTGTTCTAGGTGGCGTGAGTTGTGAAACTATTCCACATTGTTTTAAATAAAGGCCAAACTCGTACCTCAAATATTCGCCTCTGCGATCAGATCGTAGAAACTTTATTTTCTTGTTACGGTGATTTTCCACTTCACTCTGAAATTTTTTCAACTTTTCAAATGTTTCAGACTTGTGTTTCATTAAGTAGATATACCCATATCTGCTCAAATCATCTGTGAAGGTCAGAAAATAACGATACCCGCCGCAAGCCTCAACACTCATCAAACCGCATACATCGGTATGTATTATTTCCAATAAGTCAGTGGTTCGCTCCATTGTTCCGGAGAACGGAGTCTTTAGTCATCTTGCCCATGAGGCACACGGTTCGCAAGCATCAAATGATTCATAATCAAGTGATTCCGAAAGTCCATCCGCATGGAGTTTCTTCATGCGCTTTACACCAATATGACCTAAACGGCGGTGCCACAAATATGTTGCACTATCATTATCAACTTTGCATCTTTTGGCATCAATATTATGAATATGTGTATTACTACAATCGAGATTCAATAAACCATTTTCATTGGGTGTATGACCATAGAAGGTTTTTTTCAAGTAAACAGAACAACAATTATTCTCTGACTTAAATGAATAACTGTATTGCAATAAACATGATCCAATCATATTCATGCTCAACGCAAACACCAAATAACATTTATTTAGGTTCAACACTAATCTCGAAGGTAGATGGAGTGTGCGATGGTGATCTTATCAACCTTGGAATCACTTCCAACACACATCGTCACCTCATCCTTAACTAGTCTCTGTTCATTTTGCAACTCTTGTTTTGAGTTACTAATCTTAGCAACTGAACCGATATCAAATACCTTAGGGTTACTATGAAAACTAGCAAAGTACATATCAATAACATGTATATCAAATATACCTTTGTTCACTTTGCCATCATTCTTATCCGCCAAGTATTTGGCATAGTTCTGCTTCCAGTGACCATTCCCTTTGCAGTAGAAGCACTCAGTTTTAGTCTTAGGTCTAGCTTTGGGCTTCTTCCCGGGAGTGGCAACTTGTTTGCCATTCTTCTTGAAGTTCCTTTTCTTTCCCTTGCCCCTTTTCTTGAAACTAGTGGTCTTGTTAACCATCAACACTTGATGCTCTTTCTTGATTTCTACCTTCGCCGATTTCAGCATCACGAAGAGCTTGGGAATTGTTTTCATCATCCCTTGCATATTATAGTTCATCATGAAGTTCTAGTAACTTGGTGATAGTGACTAGAGAACTCTCCCAGTCACTATCTTATCTGGAATATTAACTCCCACTTGATTCAAGCGATTGTAGTACCCAGACATTCTGAGCACATGCTCACTAGATGAGCTATTCTCCTCCATCTTGTAGGCAATGTACTTTTCAGAGGTCTCATACCTCTCGACACGGGCATGAGCCTGAAATACCAATTTCAGCTATTGGAACATCTCTTATATATGCTCTGTGGCATTCAACACGTTTTTGAAGTCCTGGTTCTAAGCCATAAAGCATGGCGCACTAAACTATCAAGTTGTCATCATACTGAGCTTCTCAAACGTTCATAATGTCTGCATCTACTCCTGCAATAGGTCTGTCACCTAGTGGTGCATCAAGGACATAATTCTTCTATGCACCAATGAGGATAATCCTTAGATCAGGGACCTAGTCTGCATCATTGCTACTATAATCTTTCAACTTAGTTTTCTCTAGGATCATATCAAAATAAAACAGGGGAGCTATAAGCGAGCTATTGATCTACAACATAGATATGCAAAAACTATTAGGACTAAGTTCATGATAAATTAATTTCAATTAATCAAATTACTTAGTACTCCCACTTAGATAGACATCCCTCGAGTCATCTAAATGATCATGTGATCCATATCAACTAAACCATGTCTGATCATCACATAAGATGGAGTAGTTTTTAATGGCGAACATCTCTATGTTGATCATATCTACTATATGACTCACGTTCGACCTTTCGGTCTCCAGTGTTCTGAGGCAATGTCTGTACTCATTGTATGGCTCGTCAAGTTTAACCCGATCATTTCGCACGTGCAAAACTGCCTTGCACTCATTGTATGTGAACGTAGAGCTTATCACACCTGATCATCACGTGGTGTCTCGGCACGATGAACTGTCGCTGATGAAGATATGTACCTAGGGTAGGGTCATAGGCCTGACCTAGACACCCTCCCCTAAGACAACACCCTAAAACCAGAAGCGTTCGAAGAGGAGTCATCATCCACTCGACCATCAGGACTTCCACTCGGAAGACTTGAAGTCACTCAACCGCGGAGACTGTCACTCGACCACTAGAAGGTCTAAGGTCGCCCCGGACTGCAACGGTCGGACATCACCTTATAGCTTTAATGGTCATTATGTCTCTTTATTTACTAGTGTTACCAATAACGTCTCCCCTTTAATGTACCTTAAACCCTTTGTAACATGGGCCGGCTGGGGTCCTGGCGCACTCTCTATAAGCCACCCCCCTCCACAGGCACAATGGTTCGCATCTTTTGTAAACACACACACACATATAATCCAGTCGACCGCCTCCGGGCACCGAGACGTAGGGTTGTTACTTCTTTCGAGAAGGGCCTGAACTCGTAAAACTCGTGTGTATAACTACTCCATGGCTAGGATCTTGCCTCCTCATACCTACCCCCCATTCTACTGTCAGTCTTAGAACCACGACAGTTGGCGCCCACCGTGGGGCAGGCGTCTTGGCAGTTTATTGGAGAAGTTGTGATTCTTCCGATTCCCATCATCATGGTTCTAGGCGGAGGATTGGCTGAAGGCCGCGAGATCCGTCCCGGCGCGCTCGTCTTCATCGCCGACGACTCCGCTTGGCTCCACGAGGCTCCACTTGACATCTAGGCACTCCCCGTCCGTGGGGCGACGCACTTCCGCGCCTGTGTCCGCGGTGTCCTTCTTCGACAGCCGTCGACTCAGTATCGGTCGGCTCCTACAGCATCCTCGCTTCATGTTGTTCGCCGGCGCCAGCGATCCGGTCGGTCGCGGCTTCAGTGGTGTGTGCGGCATGCGGTGGCCCGCCAATCAGCCACCCCACAAATCATGGCAATCGAGCCCGACGAAACTCTCTACGGCATGTTCGACCTGTCGACTGGCTCCATCGAGACAACATCCGAGTACGACAGCGGCGACCCCGCGGCGGAAGTCTTGATAGTCAATGGACCACACAGTCCTCCTGGCTTCACCCATGAAGACGGTGGCGATGGCGTCAGCGATCCATCACATGTCCACGAGGAGCATCGCCCTGAACCCCTCTCTTCGCAGCGGAGGGAAGATCTTCGCCGCCGCAATATGGATGCACTTCACACTCCTATCGTTGGAGAAACCCCCGAGGCCCAGGCCTTGGAGGAGGCGCGCCTGGCCAACTTGGCTGAGCGCACTCGACTGGAGAACCTCCAGTGCGCACTCGACGAGCGTGCTCGACAGCGGATTCCCGAGTCCAGTCGACGACAACTTTTTCTGCCTCCAACTCAGGTATACCGAACTCCCATCCAGAATCTCACAGCTGCAGCTCAAATAGCAGAATCAATTCAACCTTCCCAGTCAGAAGCTGGCCGAGGTTTGATGCAGATCCGGGCTTTACTCCGGGCAGCGGAGGAGCAGAATACAGCAGTATCTCAGTCGCGGAATAGGATTCATAGCAGGTCTGTTGTGGCAGATACTGTCCAATCTGCTCACAGCCCAAGATCGCCTCCGCGGCGTGAGGGACGTGGATACTATAGGATCGAAAGTATGTCTAGAGGGGGGGTGATTAGACTACTTGACCAAATAAAAATCTAGCCTTTTCCCAATTTTAGTTCTTGGCAGATTTTAGCTATCTTAGCACAAGTCAAGCAATCTCCACACAATTCAAGCAAGCATGCAAAAGAGTATATGAGCAGCGGAAAGTAAAGCATGAAACTTGCAAGAATGTAAAGGGAAGGGTTTGGAGGATTCAAACGCAATTGGAGACACGGATGTTTTTGTTGTGGTTCCGATAGGTGGTGCTATCGTACATCCACGTTGATGGAGACTTCAACCCATGGAGGGTAACGGTTGCGCGAGTCCACGGAGGGCTCCACCCACGAAGGGTCCACGAAGAAGCAACCTTGTCTATTCCATCATGGCCGTCGCCCACGAAGGACTTGCCTCACTAGCGGTAGATCTTCACGAAGTAGGCGATCTCCTTGCCCTTACAAACTCCTTGGTTCAACTCCACAATCTTGTTGGAGGCTCCCAAGTGACACCTAGCCAATCTAGGAGACACCACTCTCCAAGAAGTAACAAATGGTGTGTTGATGATGAACTCCTTGCTCTTGTGCTTCAAATGATAGTCTCCCCAACACTCAACTCTCTCTCACAGGATTTGGATTTGGTGGAAAGAAGATTTGAGTGGAAAGCAACTTGGGGAAGGCTAGAGATCAAGATTTATGTGGTTGGAATGGAATATCTTGACCTCAGCACAAGTGTAGGTGGTTCTCTCTCAGAAATTGTGTATTGGAAGTGTAGGTATGTTCTGATGGCTCTCTCCACGAATGAAGAGTGGGTGGAGGGGTATATATAGCCTCCACACAGAATCTAACCATTACACACAATTTGCCAAACTCGATGGGACCGAATGGTTAAACTCGGCCGGACCGATTCAGCAAACCTAGTGACCATTAGGATTTTTGGTAGGACTGAGATGCAACTCGGTAGGACCGATATGGTTAGGGTTAGGGCATAACGTAATCTCGGTGTGACCGATTACACAAACTCGGTGGGACCGATTTTGGTAATAAGCTAACCAGAGAGTCGGTCAGGTAAACTCGGTGGGACCGATTCGCTCATCTCGGTGAGACTGAAATGTTACAAAAAGGAAACAGAGAGTTTACATTGCAATCTCGGTGGGACCGATCGCTCATCTCGGTAAGACCGAAACTTTACAAAGGGAAACAGAGAGATTACAATCCCATCTCGGTGAGACCGAGATCCCTATCGGTGAAACCGAATTGCTAGGGTTTGAGGCAGTGGCCATGACATTTGAAACTCGGTGGCGCTGGATAGAAAAAATCGGTGGGGCCGAGTTTGACTTTTGGTTTAGGTCATATGTGGATGTGGGAAGGTAGTTGAGGGTTTGGGAGCATATCACTAAGCACTTTGAGCAAGCAAACCATTAAGCAACACCTCATCCCTCCTTGATAGTATTGGCTTTTCCTATAGACTCAATGTGATCTTGGATCACTAAAATATAAAATGTAGAGTCTTGATCTTGAAGCTTGAGCCAAACTTTTTGTCCTTAGAATTTTGAGGGATCCACTTTCCTCATCCATGCCATGCCATTCATTGAGTTTTTTCCTGAAATATTAATCTTGGAATAATGTTAGCTCAATGAGCTATATGTTGTTAGGAATTACCAAAACCACCCGGGGATAGTTGCACTTTCAGATACCGGCAGGATCAGTACAGGAATCGTGGGCAGTATGATCATCGACTCGACAACGATGACAATCGTCGATGCCCATGCCTCCTCCAAGGAGTGGGTCATACGTGCCTCGGCGGCAAGATGACAGGCGCCCCCACAGCGGTGAACGAAGAATTCCTGTCGACCCAAGAGAGCCAGGCTTTGATGCAAGGTCTATCCTTGTTCAAGGTCTGGTTGATAGGAACAGAGCTCACAGAGAAGGCCACGATAGAGATCATCCGACTGGAAGCAGGGTGCATGTTTCAGGACCCGAGTGTTTCAGCAGAGCCATCAGAGCAGCAATGATTCCTCCCAACTTCAGGTTGGCGACTAGAGTCAGCAAGTTCACCAGCGAGTCCAAGCCAGACACTTGGCTTGAGGATTACCGAGTAGCTGTGCAGATTGGTGGTGGCAATGACGATGTGGCCATGAAGCACCTCCCCTTGATGTTGGAGGGATCAGCCAGAGTGTGGTTGAACCAGTTGGCTCCTGGCAGCATATATAGTTGGGGGGAACTTGCTCGAGTGTTTGTTAGAACCTTTGAAGGCACTTGCAAAAGACCGGCAGGGTTGACAGAATTGCAGTGTTGTGTTCAGAAACCGGATGAAACCTTGAGGGATTATACCAGAGATGGATCATGTTACACCATACAGTGGAGAATGCGTCAGATCACCAAGCAATTTGTGCCTTCAAGGAAGGCGTTAAATATCAGGAGTTGAACCTGAAATTCGGTTGGACAGGAGATATGACTCTGACTCGGATGATGGAGATTGCCACCAAATATGCCAATGGTGAGGAGGAAGACCAACTCCGGAGTGGCAAACATAAAACAGTCGCCCAAGAAACCGGAGGAGGGAATTCCAGTCGAAAACAGAAGCGAAAAGCCGAACCATGCGCTCCTGGTGAAGCTTTAGCTGTTACCCAAGGAAAGTTCAAAGGAAAGCCCAAAGGTCCTTGGGCTCCCAAAAAAGTTAAGGATAAAGATGGGAATGATGTGTTGGATTTACCATGCCATATTAATACCAAAAAAGATGAAGAAGGGAACATTATTTACCCTAAACACACCACTCGATAGTGTCGTTTCCTGATCCAGCAGTTCCGAGAGAAACAACCCAAGGAAAAGGAAAAGGAGTCGGACGGAGGTGAGGATAGGAAAGAAGATGATGATGGTTTTCCCAATGTCAATTCCACGCTAATGATTTTTGCTGATGTTGAAAACAAAAGTCGATTGAAGGTTATTAACAGGGAGGTGAACATGGTTGCTCCAGCAACACCCAGTTATTTGAAGTGGTCCCAGACGGCCATCACGTTCGACCAATCGGACCACCCAGCGCATATAGCCACCCCTGGGAGGCAAGCACTGGTGGTCAACCCAGTAGTCGAAGGCACTCGACTGACTAAAGTGCTGATGGATGGTGGCAGTGGCCGGAATATCCTTTATGCTAAAACCTTGAAGGGAATGGGTATTCCGATATCCAAGCTTAGTGAAAGCAACATGAGTTTCCATAGTGTTATAGCTGGCAAGAAGGCTCAGTCACTCGGCCAGATCGCCCTTGATGTGGATTTCGGTGATTCTAAGAATTACCGCAAGGAAAAGTTGATGTTTGAGGTAGTGGATTTCAAGAGTGCTTACCATGCCATTCTGGGGAGACCCGCTTATGCATGTTTTATGGCTAGACCATGTTACATGTATCTCAAATTGAAGATGCCTGGCCCCAGAGGAGTAATCACTGTCACTGGCAATCGGCAGAAGGCAGAAGAGTGCTTCCAGAAGGGCTCAAAAATTGCCGATGCACAGATGGCAGTAGTGTTACTGCAAGAGTATTAGAAAAACGCAGATTCGGGTGATTTGCTGCGAGCCAACAAGCCTACGACAGACTCTGCATTTCAGTCATCAGGGGAAACGAAGTCGATTCATATTCACTCGACCGATCCCAATGCTGCTCCGACCCAAATCTCGTCAACACTCGACAGCAAATAGGAAGAAGCACTCATCTAGTTCCTCCGTCAGAACTGGGACATCTTTGCATGAAAACCTTCTGCCATGCCAGGTGTACCCAGGGGACTGGATGAGCATCGTTTGCGAGTCGACCCGAAAGTAAAACCAGTCAAGGAACATCTCCGACGGTCCGCCGTCCAGAAGAGAAAAGCAATTGGCGAGGAGGTAGTTCGGCTCCTGGCAGCTGAGTTCATCCGAGAGATTTACCACTCCGAGTGGCTCGCCAATGTTTTCATGGTCCCCAAGAAGGATGATTCGCTTCGCATGTGCATTGACTTCAAGCATATCAACCGGGCCTATCCAAAAGATCATTTGCCTCTTCCCCACATCGACCAAATTGTCGACTCAACTGCGGGGTGTGAGCGTTTGTCCTTCTTGGATGCCTATTCCGGGTACCATCAGATCTGACTATATGGACCTGTTGAGATAAAAACGGCTTTCATCACTCCATTCGGATGTTTCTGTTATGTCACTATGCCATTTGGCCTGAAGAACGCCGGAGCCACATTCATGAGGATGATCCAGAAGTGTCTGCTCACTCAAATCAGTCGGAATGTGGAAGCATACATGGATGACATTGTAGTCAAGTCACATAAAGGTCCCAACCTGCTGGCTGACCTTGCCGAAACCTTTGCCAATCTCAGAAGGTATGATATCAAGCTTAATCCATCAAAGTGCACATTCGGAGTACCTGGTGGAAAGTTACTCGGTTTTCTCGTTTCCGAACGAGGAATCGACGCTAACCCAGAGAAAGTTGGTGCCATTCTTCGGATGAAACGCCCTGTGCATGTGCACGATGTCCAGAAGCTTACCGGTTGTTTGGCCGCCTTGAGTCGATTCATTTCTCGTCTCGGTGAAAAGGCACTGCCTCTTTACCGACTGATGAAGAAGTCTGATAAGTTCGAGTGGACTCCCGAAGCTGATGCAGCGTTTGTAGAGCTCAAAACCCTACTTTCCACCCAGCCGGTGCTTGCTGCACCAATCAGCAAAGAGCCTTTACTGCTTTACATTGCAGCCACTGGACAAGTTGTCAGTACAGTACTCACGGTCGAGCGGGAAGAAGAAGGAAAAACTTATAAAGTTCAGCGCCCAGTATATTACGTTTCTGAAGTTCTGACTCCATCAAAGCAAAGATATCCCCATTATCAGAAGCATGTTTATGGAATTTACATGACCACAAAGAAGGTTGCCCACTATTTCTCTGATCATTCTATTATAGTCATCAGCGACGCTCCATTATCAGAGATTTTGAACAACAGAGATGCAACTGGTCGAGTGGCAAAGTGGGCGATTGAACCCCTTCCCCTGGATATCAAGTTTGAAGCAAAGAAGGCTAATAAGTCCCAAGCAATAGCTGATTTCCTCGCCGAGTGGATCGAACAGCAACTTCCGACCCAGATTCACTCGGAGCATTGGACCATGTTCTTCGATGGGTCCAAGATGTTGAATGGTTCTGGTGCTGGAGTGGTTTTGGTCTCCCCCCGTGGTGACAAACTCAGTTATGTTCTCCAGATTCACTTTGACTCCTCCAACAATGAGGCTGAATACGAGGCACTTCTGTATGGATTGCGTATGGCCATTTCACTCGGCGTCCGTCGCCTCATGGTCTATGGCGACTCGGATTTAGTGGTCAATTAGGTGATGAAGGAGTGGGACATCAGAATCCCAGCCATGACTGGTTATTGCAACGCAGTAAGGAAGTTAGAAAAGAGGTTCGAGGGGTTAGAGCTCCATCACATCCCTCGACTGAAAAATCAAGCAGCCGATGATCTGGCAAAGATAGGCTCCAAGAGAGAAGCCATTACCAGTAATGTGTTCTTGGAGCATATTCATACCCCTTCAGTTCAAGAAGATCCCTTCACTGAAGATCCCCCACAGCCAGAGAGTGCCACTGAGGGAGTCCTGGATTAGGGGGTGTCCGGATAGCCGGACTATACCTTCGGCTGGACTCCTGGACTATGAAGATACAAGATTGAAGACTTCGTCCCATGTCCAGAAGGGACTTTCCTTGGCGTGGAAGGCAAGCTTGGCGATACGGATATGTAGATCTCCTACCATTGTAACCGACTCTGTGTAACCCTAGCCCTCTCCGGTGTCTATATAAACCGGAGGGGTTTAGTCTGTAAAAACAACAATCATACCATTGGCTAGCTTCTAGGGTTTAGCCTCCTTGATCTCGTGGTAGATCTACTCTTGTACTACCCATATCATCAATATTAATCAAGCAGGAGTAGGGTTTTACCTCCATCGAGAGGGCCCCAACCTGGGTAAAAACATCGTGTCCCTTGTCTCCTGTTACCATCCGCCTAGACGCACAGTTCGGGACCCCCTACCCGAGATCCGCCAGTTTTGACACCGACAGCCACCAATCCGACTGAAATCGAGATTCCAGCTGTGGTCAACTTGATCATGGAAGTTTTTCTCATCAACCCCGATTGGACAGTACCATATATCGCATACATTCTTAGAACATAACTCCTAGAAGATGAAGAAGAGGCTCGACAGATCGTCCATTGATCTAAGGCCTTTACTGTGATAAGAGGAAAGTTGTTCAGAGAAAGTGTGACTGGAGTTTGCCAGAAATGCATAACACCTGAAGAAGGTCGAGTGATCCTCAATGATATCCACTCGGGGACCTATGTCCACCATGCGTCCTCTCGGACCATTGTGGCCAAAGCATACCGAGCGGGATTTTACTGGCCTCGGGCAAATGAGATGGCACAAGAAATAGTCGACAAATGTGAAGGTTGCCAATTTTACTCCGACATGTCTCACAAGCCTGCGTCAACCCTAAAGACCATTCCACTCGTCTGGCCTTTTGCTGTCTGGGGGTTGGATATGGTTGGAACTTTGAGGACTGGCAGGAGTGGATTCACTCATGTGCTTGTAGCAGTCGACAAGTTCACCAAGTGGATTGAAGCCAAGTCTATCAAGAACCTTGATGCCAGTACTGCTGTCGGTTTCATTAGAGAGATAACGTTCAGATATGGTGTTCCACACAGCATTATCACTGACAATGGGTCAAACTTCGATTCTGATGAGTTCAGGACTTTCTGTGCTTCACAAGGTACTCGAGTTGACTATGCCTCAGTCGCCCACCCCCAGTCGAATGGGCAAGCTGAAAGAGTAAATGGATTGATTCTCAAAGGACTGAAACCCCGACTGATGCGCGACCTCAAACACGCAACAGGAGCCTGGGTCGATGAACTTCCATCAGTATTATGGGGATTGAGGACAACTCCCAATCAGTCGACTAGCAGAACCCCATTTTTTGGTTTATGGTGCCGAAGTTGTACTTCCGAGTGACTTGCTCCACAATGCACCCCGAGTCGAGATGTTCATAGAGGAAGAAGCAGAACAAGCAAGGCAGGATGCAGTTGACCTCCTGGAAGAAGAAAGAGAGATGGCCTAGATCCGATCAACCATCTATTAGCAAGACCTGCGTCGTTTCCATGCCAGAAATGTGAGGGGTCGAGCATTTCAAGAGGGAGACTTAGTTCTCCGAGTGGATCAGCAGAAACCTCACAAGCTCGCTCCCTCTTGGGAAGGCCCCTTCGTGGTCACTAGAGTGCTCCACAATGGAGCGTACCACCTCTACGTCGTCGAGCACAAGAAAGACGAGCCGCTGCCTGGAATGCGGAGCTGCTCCGCCCCTTTTATACTTAAGCACTCAGTCTGTTGAGATGTAATAAGTCCTTTATAGTTTGTTCATCAAAGACAAGAGTTTTACAGTCTTCTAAAAAGATTGTCGATTGTTTACATTTGTTTTCTGAAATCCCCCAGTGGGTGGCTTAGCTACGAATCCGTTTCGCCTAAGTTAAAATATCCTACCGAGTGATGGACAAGCCTCTCACTCGGGGGCTTAGTTGCGAATCCGTTTTACCTAAGTTTAAAAAAATCCTACCGAGTGATGAGCAAGCCTCTCACTCGGGGGCTTAGCTGCAGTCTAGTACTCGCCTAAGTTTTAAAAAATCCAACCGAGTGATGAGCAAGCCTCTCACTCATGGGCTTAGCTGCAGTCCAGTACTCGCCTAAGTTTTAAAAATCCTACCGAGTGATGAGCAAGCCTCTCACTCAGGGGCTTAGCTGTAGTCCAGTACTCACCTAAGTTTTAAAAATCCTACCGAGCGATGAGCAAGCCTCTCACTCGGGGGCTTAGCTGCAGTCCAGTACTCGCCTAAGTTTTAAAAATCCTACCGAGTGATGAGCAAACCTCTCACTCGGGGGCTTAGCTGCAGTCCAGTACTCGCCTAAGTTTTAAAAATCCTACCGAGTGATGAGCAAGCCTCTCACTCGGGAGCTTAGCTGCAGTCCAGTACTCGCCTAAGTTTCAAAAATCCTACCGAGTGATGAGCAAGCCTCTCACTCGGAGGCTTAACCTCACACTCAGGGGCTTAGCTGCAGTCCAGTACTCGCCTAAGTTTCAAAAATCCTACCAAGTGATGAGAAAACCTCACACTCAGGGGCTTAGCTGCAGTCCAGTACTCGCCTAAGTTTCAAAAATCCTACCGAGTGATGTGCAAACCTCACACCCGGGGGCTTAGCTGCAGTCCAGTACTCGCCTAAGTTTCAAAAATCCTACCGAGTGATCAGCAAACCTCACACTTGGGGGCCTAGCTGCAGTCCAGTACTCGCCTAAGTTTCAAAAATCCTACCGAGTGATGAGCAAACCTCACACTCGGGGGCTTAGTTGCAGTCTAGTACTCGCCTAAGTTGAAACATCCTCTCCACGGAGCTGAGCCACAAGTACAATGTCCGCTCCATCCCTATCCGCAAGGATGATGAGGTGCATGTCGACTGCAATCCTCTCCGCGGAACTGCGCCACAAGTACAATATGCGCTCCATCCCTATTCACAAGGACGGCAAGGTGCAGGTCGACTGCGAACCTCTCCTCAGAGCTGCGCCACAAGTACAATGTGTGCTCCATCCCTATCTGCAAGGACGACGAGGTGCAGGTCGATTGGGATATTTCCTTCAAAGTTACATCTCAAAGAATATTCTAAGTGAAGAATAAGTTCCACTCAAAGGTAAATGCAAGCACATGCAGAAGATAAACAAAGATCAGATAAAATCTCAAAGGTCTCAGGACGAAGATAAAAGTACTCGGGTGTTAGGCCCGAAAGAGTTTAACGGTTACAATAACCACTCGGCATACCGAGGCAAATTTAAAGCAAGTTTGAGTATCAAGTTGGTTCACTCAGCAGGAGGAGGACTGGCAGGCTCGATGAACTCGTCCAAGTCGATCCCATCCACGATCCGAGTGGCAGCAGCAATGAAAGTTTCCATGAAGGACTGGAAGTCGTGCTTTTTGTGTTGGCAACCTTGATTGCCGTCAGCTTCTCTTCTCGAGCCTCTCTGCAGTGGACCCTGACCAGTGACAGAGCCACGTTAGCACCGCAGCGGGCAGAGGACTTCTTCCATTCCTGCACTCGGCCAGGGACCTCATTGAGTCGAGCCATCAGAGACTCGAGGTCATTCTGAAGTGTCACCCTTGGCCAGAGCGATGAGTCGATGCGTGAAACTGCAACCTTCAGACTGGCAAGATAACTTGTAACACTGGCGACGCGAGATTCCAGTCGAAGCACATTCATGGCAGCCTCATCGCCGACTGGAGGAAGGATAGGGTCCAAGCCTGTCTCGACCCATCCGGTCTCCTCTTCAAAGTTTTGGCAGAATTCTGCAAAGTCAAAGAGTTAATGAGTTGACTGGCTGGATCCAACTTGCAAACAAGGAAAATAGTCGAGTAAAAAAGAGGTACCTTCAAGCATAAGAAAGAGTTTCTTGGCAAGAGCTTTCAAATAAGCCTCCAAATCGTTCCTCCTGCGAGTCATGCTCTCCAGCTGGTCGGTCAGAGCCACTTTATCTTTTTTCAGACGAGTCGCCTCTCGATTGGATTTAGTGAGAGACGACTTCATCTTGTTGATTTATTCCTCTAGTGCTCCGACCGAAGCCAGTTTTTGGTCATCAAGGGCAGTCTTCTCCCGAGCCTCCTTCTGCGCAGCTGCAAGATCCAGATCCTTCTTCTCCAGGGCCAGCCTCGTTTTCTCTGCAAAATACAAATTTAGATCAAACAGAAGATCAAACGGATAATTTAAAGGATGATCGACATGAGCAGTCGACGGGCAGTTACCTTCCATACAGGCAACTTCATCTTGAGCCTTCTTCAAGTTTTGTTGGGCCAGCTCCAGGTCAAGGTTGAGTTGCCTCTGCTTCTCCTCAAATTCGGCGAACTTAGAAATGAGGGTGCAAGATTTCTGCAGCAAGTAAAAGACATATCAATCGACAAGATCAAAGATTATTTACTTCCGTGTGAATAAAGCTTCAAGACTACCCAGACCCCAACCGACTGCCAGCAGTCGACTGTGGTCTCGGGGACTACACCCAGTGGGTGCACTTGACGTGCCCCCACTGGTTTGGATTCCATTCGACTGGTCCGCCCAGACCGAATACAAAAAAAAGAGTGCTCAGACCCCAGCCGACTGCCAGCAGTCGACTACGGTCTCGGGGACTACACCCAGTGGGTGCACTTGGCGTGAACCCACTGGTTTGGATGTCACTCGGCTGGCCCGCCCAGACCGAGTGCACAAAATAAAAGAAAAGAGACGAAAAGTGCTCAGACCCCAGCCGACTGCCAGCAGTCGACTGCAGTCTCGGGGACTACACCTAGCGGGTGCACTTAGCGTGCCCCCACTGGTCCAGATCCCATTCGACCAGACCGAGTGGAAGAGTGCAAATAATAAAGACGACAAAACACCCAGTGGGTGTACAGATTCAAAGCAGACAATAAGAGATTGTGCGAAGGAAAATATTCAGGTGGCATATCCTAATAAGACAAGTTTAGTCGGAAGTCAAGTTCAATCAGAAGTCAACTTACCTGGACATTGGCTCGAAGAGCCGCGCTGGCGTCATAAATAGCTTGACTATTGTCATGCACCACCTTCATCCGCTCCATCATTACGCCAGCCTGATGGATAGCCTCCACGGCGGGTCCAACTGGCTTTCCGGAACATGATAGGTGGTGAAGAAGGGGACAGACGGTCCAAATGCAGCATCTTGGAGCTCCGAGGCATGAGGTTGGACGGCTGAAGAAAACACTGGTACAGTCGACGGTGCGGGACGCTCCCTCGACACTAGGACAGCAAAGGTTATAGAGGCTCTACTTGCATCTTCAGGCCGTTGGACTGTTGGTTCTGTCGCCGGTTCCGACAGAGTTATCTTGCCAGCAGTTGCTTTCTTTCTCTTCCTGGGTCTCAGCGGCATGTCCTCGTCATCATCCGGAAGCTCAATGACATTGGGAGGGGCTGCAAAGAAATCAGTCGACCCCGGATGAGTCACCAGAAGTTAATCGACCATACAATCGAGAACGAGATCACGAGGATTATACCCGGATTGGAGGTGACCGCATCTTCCATGTCCTCGTCTTCATACTGGCGAGTGGAAGTCCCAGAGGTAGCGGCACTACAAATTTCAGAGTTCAGTCGGTCACGTCTGACGGAATGAGTCAACTCAAATCCAGTTTCATACTAAAACAAGAAATCAAGTCCAACTAATACCCGAATGTAATGGGGATGGCCACTTTGATCTTCGCCAAGTCCTTTGGCGGTTTGGACAGCGTAGCTTTTGGTTGCTTCCACGCCTTTTCAGTCGGTGCTGGAGAAGACATTCGAGGGCGCTTCGATGACTGCCCAGTCTGCGCGGCCGCCTTGCTACGGGCACTTGCTGGATTGTGAGAAAGCTTGGATGGTTTTTCCCTACGAGGAGGAGAGTCGACCTCTTCTTCATCACTCGGGTCGTCGTTGTCCTCGTCCTCCTCGTCGTCAGAGCGCCACTCGCCGCTCTCACCTCCACTCGCTTCTCCCTCTGGGTCCTGCTCTTGCTCCCCGTTGGGCATCAAGTACATCTCAGTCAGGGCCTAGAAGACAACAAACAAGACAAGAGATGGTCGGGTGACACCAAACAACAGCTTGATAAATCAAGAAAACACTTGACCATGTGGAGTCATACCTTGTCAGTCTCGTATGAGTTGTTGAGTGGAGGGATCCCCTGGGGTTGTCTTTGTTGCCAATGATACTCTTCAACCACCCTTCCAATGTAGCATCATCGACCTCCTCTGGATGGATCTGAGTGGTGTCGTCGATGCCCGAATACATCCACATCGGATGGTCACGGACTTGAAGTGGTTGGATGCGTCGCCTGAGGAAGACCTCCAACAGATCCATACCAGTTACCCCATCACGAACAAGTTGAACTACTCGCTCAACCAGCACCTTCACTTGTGCCTTCTCCTCTGGGATCACTTTCAAAGCAGAGGGCTTCTCCACTCGGGCCATGGAAAAGGGGGGAAGTCCAGTCGACTGACCTAGAGTCGGCTGATCCTTGCAGTAGAACCAGGTCGACTGCCACCCTCGAACCGACTCAGGAAGGATCATGGTTGGGAAAGTACTCTTACTCCTCATCTGGATCCCAAGACCCCCGCACATCTGAATCACTTGCGTTCTCTCGTCACTCGGGTTGGCCTTCTTGACCGACTGAGAACGGCAGGTGAATATGTGCTTGAAGAGCCCCAGTGTGGCCTACAGCCCAGGAAGCTCTCGCACATGGACACAAAAGCAGCAAGATACACGATGGTGTTCGGGGTGAAGTGGTGGAGTTGCGCCCCGAGGAAGTTCAAGAAACCTCGAAACAAAGGGTGGGGAGGCAAGGAAAACCCGCGGTCGACGTGAGTAGCAAGGAGGACGCGCTCACCCTCCTGTGGTTGCGGCTCGGTCTCGTTCCCCGGGAGTCATGCCGATTCGTGGGGAATCAATCCCCCCCCTCAGCCAGGCCATCGATGTCGTCCTGGCAGATTGTTGAGCGAATCCAGTCGCCCTGGATCCAGCCTGGAGGCAAGCCGACCCTCGAAGAAGATCCACCCCGGTCGGACTTCTTCCCCTTCGCCTTCGCCGTCGCCTTCTTCGCACGCTCCAACGCCACTGTCTTCTCCTTCCCCATGGCAGCGGATCGAGTTCGAGTGACGCTGAGAACGGAGGCAGATGCGGTGGAGAAAACAGAGGAGGAAGGGGAAGAATGGGAACGCACTATGCGAAAACCCCCGTCTGACGCCTTATGTGAAGTCATTTCTGAGTGGCTGACTCGTGGGCCCAGGCGATCCGATCAAATCCCGCAACAGTCGCGCACGCGATATGTGGCGAAAAAGGTGGTGCAGTGATCGAAGCGGCCTGCCTAATCCTTCCCGATTACTGCGGCCTCCTCCGCTTGGCGCGCTTCCCAAAATTTGAATCCCGCGAAATCCGCAGACAGCAGAACAACCCGTCAGACGGAAGATTTTTCCCATATCAACACTCGAAGCTTAACAACGAAAGTTCACTCGACAAAACCAAGAATGGATCAAGGCGACTGAACAAGCAGTTGAAGTCATCATGAATGTTCATTCGACCTTTGGACAAGACATTTCCGAAGTGCAAAAGCTAAATCGGAGAGGTTATCAACTCCTTCTCCACTCGAACCCTGAACCATTCGGGGGCTAATGATGAAGATATGTACCTAGGGTAGGGTCATAGGCCTGACCTAGACACCCTCCCCAAAGACGTCACCCTAAAACTAGAAGCATTCGAAGAGGAGTCATCATCCACTCGACCATGAGGACTTCTGTAACACCCTCAATGCGACTATATCTCCCACGTGTCGAGGCACGACTTAGAGGCATAATCGCATTGAAGGCATATGTCGCAAGTTAGGCAATCTTCACAACATCCCATGTAATATATATGATAAAAGGGGAGATAACATAGTTGGCTTACACTCGCCTCGCCAATCAAGTACATAAATAATATTACATCATCCAAACACTCATGGCCCGACTACGGCGCCAAAATAAAAGATAACCCAACATGCGACGCGGTCCCGATCACCCTCAACTAGGCACCACTACTGATCATCAGGAAAGGAAACATAGTATCATTGAGAGTCCTCGTCGAACTCCCACTTGAGCTCGAGCGCGTCACCTGGAGCGGAATCATCAGGCCCTGCATCTGGTGTAATAGTAATCTGTGAGCCACAGGGACTCAGCAATCTCGCACCCTCGCGATCAAGACTATTTAAGCTTATAGGTAAGGCAAGGTAAATATGTGGAGCTGCAGCAAGCGACTAGCAAATATGGTGGCTAACCTATTCGCAAAAGAGAGCGAGAAGAGGAGGCAAAGCGCGAGCGAGAAACTAGAGGACAACCTGCGCAAACATTACTCCAACACCGTGTCCACTTCCCGGACTCCGCCAAGAAGAGGCCTTCACGGTAACACACTCAGTTGATTCATTTTAGTTAAGTTAAGGTTCAAGTTATCTACAACCGGACATTAACAAATTCCCATCTGCCCATAACCGCGGGCACGGCTTTCAAAAGTTCAAATCCCTGCAGGGGAGTCCCAACTTAGCCCATGACAAGCTCTCACGGTTAATGAAGGAATAGACCTCCTCCTGAGACGTTCCGATCAGACTCGGTATCTCGGTTCTTCAAGACACTTCGACAGGTTAAAACAAGACCAGCAACACCGCCCGATGTGCCGACAAATCCCGATAGGAGCTGCACATATCTCGTTCTCAGGGCACACTCAGATTGTCCAAACTTCCGGTAGGCCAGCCCAGAGTTGCCCCTAGTGTCCACCGGCGGCTGACGAGGTGGACCAACACTCAGAGGAGCACTGGCCCCGGGGGGTTTAAAATAAGATGACCCTAGGGCTCCGGAAACCCAAGGGAAAAAGGGGCTAGGTGGAAAATGGTAAAACCAAGGTTGGGCATTGCTGGAAAAGCTTTAATCAAGGCGAACTATCAAGGGGTTCCCATTATAACCCAACCGCATAAGGAACGCAAAATCCGGGAACATAACACCGATATGACGGAAACTAAGGCGGCAAGAGTGGAACAAAACACTAGACGAGAGGCCGAGCCTTCCACCCTTTACCAAGTATATAGATGCATTAAGATAACATGGCAATATAATGATATCCCAACAAGTAAATAAATGTTCCAACAAGGAACGGCCTCCAATCTTCACCTACAACTAGCAACGCTATAAGAGGGGCTGAGCAAAGCGGTAACATAGCCAATCAACGGTTTGCTAGGACATGGTGGGTTAGAGGTTTGACATGGCAATTTGGGATGCTTGAAAGCAAGTGGTAGGTATCGTAGCATGGCATAGCAAAAGAGCGAGCATCTAGCAAAGCAAAGATAGTAGTGATTTCGAGGGTATGATCATCTTGCCTTCAAAGTGGTCAAAGTTGACTAGATCCTCGAAAGCAAACTCAATGGGCTCCTCGTTAGCGAACTCGTCTCCCGGCTCTACCCAAACAAGACAAACAAGCAACAAGGACACAATCCACCACGTGCAAGGATCAAACAAAAGATGCAAGGATGGTATGCTATGCGGGATGCATATGCAAGATTTGAGAAGGGATGCATGAACCTGGCCTCAACTTGGGAATCCAAGTGTGCCACTATAAAGATGAGATGAAATCTCTTGAAAACGATATAAAGAACGTCGGAATCGGAGTTACGGTTTGGAAATGGCAAGCGATTCAATATGACCACGTTCTGCGATTAACAGCAAGTAGTCATCTAAATGCAATAAGATGAACAAGCTACAGCACCCAAACATGACAACAAAATACATGGCAGGGATGCATTCATGATGCTTAACAAAAGTCTAGCACTGAGCTACGGCCAATTAATCCATTAACAGGTTCAAACAAGCATGGCAAAAATGCATATGGCAAACAGATTTCAGACAGTGAAATTAACACTTGTCTAGAATTTCAGATCAGGTAGCACACTTCGGAGCAGCAAAACTACATGCTACAGGACCTTAACATGGCAAGGTAAAGCATGGCATGGGGCTACTCAAAGAACTTAACAAAAGTCCCTTAGTGACCTTGAGCCAAAAGGGATCAGAAAATACAATTGCAAGCATGTGAACATGGCAAAAACATAATCAGTTCTCAAACTTAGTGAAAACTGGAGCATGCCGAAAACAGATATCAAGTAGGCATGTTTACGAGCACGATGCACTCACTACGGAGAAAGTCATGATAATCTAAGAATACACCCATCAAGAATACACAAAATGCAAGCTAGACATGGCAAGAACAATAGCATAGCATGCACGGATCAACTACAACATCATCGGCAAAATCGCTAACAAGTAGACAATCTGCCCAGATTCATGAAGTAGCAAAAGTAGAGCTCGATTGACTCAATCTAGGGTGCTCCATAATTGCAAACAAAGACATGGATGGATAGAGCACTACAAGATTAACAAAACATCCTTACTGATCATCCTCAAAAGAGGCACGGATCACTAGGAAACAACATGAACATATGGCCATATGAGATAAACAGGTCAAGGACTTAGTGGAAATGCTAAGTCCCTGAAATCAGCATTACCAAGTGCCTCACTTTGCAAGCTCGTGCTAGTCACCACACACATCACAAAAGTACATGGGTTGCACATCTGGAAAGATGGCAAAACCCTTAACAAAACATATGTAGAGCTCATGGGCATATCATGCACACAATAATCATGGCAAAAATGACAAATATCTAAATGGAGTAGCAGATCTAACAATTATCTCAAGTAGCACTCTTCTAACAGCATTTCGGGCATCAATATGAACTCAAATGAAAATGATGCAATGGAATGAAATGATGTACTCTCTGACATGAACATTTTGATATGCTATATGCCCAAAACGGAGCTACGGATGCGGAGTTATAGCACGATGAAATATGCAAAATGATTAGGGTTTCAGGCAAAAGTTAACCCGAGATATTTTCTCAGATCTAGATCCGGATCGGCGCGGACTTCGAGGACAACCGGAACAGTGCTCGTCGAAGGAGGGAGATGGCCGGAGGAGGGAGAGCTCGCCGGAGGACTTGCCGGCCGGGGAGAGGACGGCGAGGCGGCGGCGGAGGGTGGCGTCGGCGGGGGCGGCGGCCACCGGAGCTGCCGGGGCGGCGCGGTCGCGGCGTCCTCGGGCGGTGGTGGCGAGGAGGCACGGCGGCCGGCGACGAGCTCGGGCGGCGGCGTGGAGGGCGGTGTCGGCGGGGAAGGAGCCGGCGCGGGGAGGCGGCGGCCGGGCCCGGGAGGGTCTTTCGTGGGCCGGGCGGGCTGCGGCAGCTGAGGCAGTGGCCGGGCCACGTGGCGGCCTGTGGTTCGCCACGGGCGATGGCGGACGTGTCCGGCAGCCGGCGGACGTGTCCGGCAGCCGGCGGACGTGTCCGGCCGCGCGGAGAGGGTGGATCTAGGGTTTTGGGCGAGGGGATCCGCAAATTTCGGGAGGGTGGTGTATATATAGGCGTAGAGGGAGCTAGGAGTGTCCAAATGAGGTGCGGTTTTCGGCCACGCGGTCGTGATCGAACAATCTAGATGATGGAGAAGGTTTAGGTAGGTTTCGGGCCAACTTGTAGGGGTGTTGGGCTGCAACACACACGAGGCCTTCTCGGTCCCTCGGTTAACCGTTGGAGTATCAAACGAAGTCCAAATGGTATGAAACTTGACAGGCGGTCTACCGGTAGTAAACCAAGGACGCTTGGCAAGTCTCGTTCAAATCCGGAAATGTTTAATCCCCACACACGAAAGAAAGGTAGAAATGACCACCAGAGGAGAACGGAGCGCCAGAATGCAAAACGGACAATGGGGAAAATGCTCGAATGCATGAGATGAACACGAATGCAAATGCAATGCACATGATGACATGATATGAGATGCATGACAACGACAACAACACACGGAGACAAAAACCCGAACCCGAGAAAATAAAATAACTTAACGCCGGAAACGGCAAGAGTTGGAGTACAAATTGGGAAAGTCATATCCGGGGTGTTACAACACTCCACCACTACGAAAGGATCTCGTCCCGAGATCTAGGACTGAAAGAACGCCGGGTATTCAGAACGGAGGTGATCCTCGCGTTCCCAAGTAGCTTCACGGTCGGAATGGTGTGACCACTTGACTTTGAGGAATTTGATTGACTTGTTGCGAGTCTTGCGTTCAGTCTCTTCAAGAATAGCAACTGGGTGCTCACGATAAGAGAGATCTTCTTGGAGCTCAATGTCCTCGAAGTTGACGGTGCGGTCAGGAGTCTTGAATCACTTTCGGAACTGAGAGACATGGAACACATCATGAACATTTGCAAAGTTTGAAGGAAGCTCGAGTTGATAGGCGAGGTCGCCTCTCTTGCTGACAATCTTGAAAGGTCCCACGTATCTTGGGGCAAGCTTCCCTTTGATACTGAAGCGACGAGTACCTTTCATAGGAGAGACGCGGAGGTAAACATGATCTCCGATCTCGAAAGCCAAATCACGGTGCTTACTGTCATAGTAGCTCTTCTGGCGGGATTGGGCTGCTTTGAGGTCATCTCGAATGACTTTGCACATTTCCTCTGCCTCTGTGATTAAGTCATTACCCAAAAGCTGACGTTCACCGGTTTCAGACCAGTTGAGAGGGGTACGGCACTTCCTGCCATACGGAATTTCAAATGGGGCTTTGCCCGAACTTGCTTGAAAACTGTTGTTGTAGGAGAATTCAGCATAAGGAAGACAATCCTCCCACTTCATGCCGAAGGAGATCACACAAGCCCTGAGCATATCTTCCAGAATCTGGTTGACACGCTCGACTTGACCGCTAGTTTGAGGATGGAAAGCTGTGCTGAAGCGGATGTTGGTGCCCATGGCCTTCTGAAAAGAATCCCAAAACTTGGAGGTAAAGATGCTACCACGGACTGAAGAGATCACTTGTGGAATACCGTGCAGAGAGACAATTCGAGAGGTATAGAGTTCCGCCAATTGAGCTGCAGTGATAGACTCTTTGATAGGCAGAAAATGAGCCATTTTGGTGAGTTTGTCGATGACAACGAATATAGCATCATTGCCACGCTTGGACTTTGGAAACCCAGTCACGAGGTCCATTTCAATGTGGTCAAACTTCCATTCTGGAATGGCAAGAGGTTGGAGGAGACCAGCTGGCCTTTGGTGTTCTGCCTTCACTCTTCTGCAGACATCACATTCATTCACGAATTGAGCAATCCCGCGCTTCATTCGAGTCCACCAGTAAGCCTGCTTGAGGTCCTGATACATCTTCGTGCTCCCAGGGTGGATGGAGAGGAGAGAATTGTGAGCCTCGTTCATGATCACTTTGCGGAGGTCACCTTTGGGTACAACAATACGATCCTCGAAGAAGAAAGTGTCCTTGTCATCAAGGCGGTAGCATTTGTACTTGGGTTGACTCTTGGCAATCCCAATCTTCACCTTTTTCACCATAGCATCAAGAAGCTGAGCTTGGCGAATCTGGTCTTCCAAGGTAGGAGAGACTTGAAGGTTGGCGAGGAAACCTTGAGGAACAACTTGCATATTAAGTTTGCGGAAAGCTTCACAAAGCTCGGGTTGATAAGGCTTGAGAATCAGACTGTTGCAGTAAGCCTTTCTGCTCAATGCGTCAGCAATCACATTGGCTTTGCCTGGAGTATACTCGATACTCGGATTATACTCTTGAATCATTTCGACCCATCGAGTTTGCCTGAGGTTGAGATTAGGCTGAGTGAAGATGTACTTGAGACTTTTGTGGTCAGTGAAAATGTCCACTTTTCTTCCCAATAAGAGATGTCTCCAAGTCAAAAGAGCATGCACAACTGCCGCCAACTCGAGATCATGAATGGGGTAGTTCTTCTCATTGGGCTTCAACTGGCGAGAGGTATAAGCAACAATTTTCTTCTCTTGCATCAACACTGCGCCAAGATCTTGGGGAGAGGCATCACAAAAGACCTCGTACGGCTTGGATTCATCAGGCGGAGTCAGAACTGGAGCAGTGATCAATTTCTCTTTCAAAGTGTTGAAAGCAATGTCACACTCCGGAGACCAAACGTACTTTACGTGCTTCTGGAGAAGATTTGAGAGAGGCTTCACGATCTTAGAAATGTTTGCAACGAATCTTCAACAGTAGCTTGCGAGACCGAGGAAGCTACGGAGTTGCTTCACGTTCTGAGGAGGTTCCCAATTCACAATTGCAGACACCTTCTCAGGATTCACCGCAATGCCCTTGGCATAGATGATATGACCAAGATAAAGAACCTCATCGAGCCAAAATTCGCACTTGGAGAACTTGGCGTAGAACTTGTGTTCCCTCAACTTATCGAGTACCAAACGCAAGTGCTTGGCATGATCTTCCTTGTTCTTCGAGAAAACCAGAATGTCGTCGAGATAGACCAAAACGAAGTCATTGGTGTAGGCGTTGAAGATGAAGTTCATCATGCGAGAGAACGTCGGAGGAGCGTTGACGAGGCCAAAAGACATGACAGTGTATTCGTATGAACCATAGCTTGTCCTGAAAGCCGTCTTGGGAATATCTTGCTCACGGACTCGAATCTGATGATACCCATACGGAGATCAAGCTTGGAGAATACTTGGTCACCTTTGAGTTGTTCGAATAGCTCATTGATGTTAGGAAGTGGGTATTTGTTCTTTATGGTCTTCTTGTTCAATGGACGGTAATCAACACAAAGTCGGTCCGTTCCATCCTTCTTCTTCACAAAAAGAACACCACAACCCCACGGAGAAGAACTAGGCCGGATGAGACCCATTCTCTCTTGAATATCGAGTTGCTTCTTCAGCTCCTTCAACTCTTCAGGTCCGAGCTTGTAAGGACGCTTGCACACTGGTTCCGTACCAGGCTCAAGATCAATAACGAATTCAACTGGCCGGTGCGGAGGCATTCATGGAAGCTCTTCTCGAAAGACGTCTTGATATTCGCAAACGACTGGAATTTGCGAGATAGCATCCAGTTCACCCTTCTCATTGAGAGAAAACAGACGGATGGTATTATCCCGAGCGGCAAAGACAATTACATCCTCAGACGAATGAGTCAATTGAATCTGCCTGGCAGCACAATCAAGCTGAGCCTTGTGCTTAGAGAGCCAATCCATCCCGAGAATAAGATCAATATCCGAGTTACCAAGAACCATTGGAGAAGCCAGAAACTTGAAATCACCCATCATGATAGAAATATCCGGAATCTCGTGGTTAGCGAGCAAACATTTACCCGGAGAGACAACTGCTAACGGACTATGCATAACTTGGGAAGTCAACTCATGCTTAGATGTAAAAGGCTTCGAGATGAAACAATGCGATGCACCAGTATCAAAAAGTACTTTTGCGGGAACATCATTAACAGGAAGGTTACCCATGATGACATCTGACGAGTCCTCTGCCTGAGATGCATTCATCAAGTTGACCTTGGCATGCTTGGGGTTATGCTTGACCACAGCTGTACTTGCCAATCTCACAGGAGGAGGAGGAGGGAGACGCCTCTGATTGAGACACTTGTTGGCATAGTGACCCTTCTGTTGGCACTTGTTGCATGTGACCTCTGAAAGCGGACGGTGATACGGAGCACTCGATCTTGGAGCTTGAGACGAAGTCTTGTTCTGAAAGCCAGGGTTGGGTGGGTGGGAAGATCCACTGCCACCTTTGCTCTTCTGCTAATACGGCTGACGGGACGGAGGAGGAGGAAGCCAATACTTCTGCTACTTGGCCACTTGAGTAGAGGAAGAAGGAGTAGCATCTCTGACTCGCTTCTTGGAAGCATCACACCTCAACTGAGCGGCCTTTTGCTTCAATGCCATGTTGTAGAACTCATCGTACCTCAAGGGCTCAAAGAGGACAAGAGCGAGTTGAATTTCTTCTCTGAGACCACCCCTGAACTGGTATATCATGCTCTTCTCATCAGGCACGTCCTGCTTGGCAAAGCAGGCGAGCTTCTGAAACAACTTGTTGTAGTCATAGACAGACAAAGAGCCTTGCTTCAGGTTGCGGAATTCCTCACGCTTGCTTTCGACCACGCTTTGAGGAATATGATGAGCTCTGAAATCTTGACGGAATTCATCCCAAGTAATAACACGTCCACCTATGGAATCCTTGTATTGCTGGAACCATTCTGCAGCTTGATCTTTGAGTTGGAAGGAAGCGAACTTGACAAAGTCCTCAGGCCTGACGTTACTGCACTCGAAATGCTTGCACAGATCCACAAGCCAATCGTCAGCATCGGTGGCCTCAACACAATTGCTGAAAGTCTTTGGCCCGTTAGCAAGGAAATGGTTGAGTGTAGCAAAGTGATTACGATTGTTGCCTTGGTTCCCTTGGTTGCCTTGATTGCGCTCTTGGAGAATTAGCATGATCAACTGTGTGTTTGCATTGGTTGCGGCCATCACAGCTTGCCATGCCTCCGGAGGAGGTGGAGGTGGTGGCGGATCAGGATTCGGAGTCGTGCGCGTTGGAGGAGCCATCCTGAAGAGGTTGACATCCATTAGCACATTGATAGACAAATATTGAAGCTGAATCCAACGGAATGAAAATTGCAACATATAGTCTTCACATCCGAACAAAATGAACGAATGCATTCCTCTTGAAATGGTCACATATCCATAAATTGAGAAGCCACGTAGAATTTAGGTAGAGAAATAAATCAACAAGGTACGGATCAAGAACGAATAATCGGTAAGAAATCCCAATCTCAAACCAACTATCCGTGGAAGAAGAACTAGAGCTACTAGAATTCCCACCTATGAAACTCCCGAACCTTTCCGGTTATGCAATCAGGTGTTGGGGATACAGGGGAAGCATAATATCTCACCCAAATCTAGCAAATCCTACATCCAGCTGTATCCATCCTTCAACACATAACCGAGAAAAAACTTCGGAAACCATCTACCTCAACCTTCGAAAAGCATCCGTTATACAAGTTATGGCGATACTCGTGAACTCCCTCCCTAGTACTGGGTGGCATCGAGGTTATCTCACCAACGAACTACATAAAAGAGATTTTCGATGTCGGCGTACTAGACTCAGGTATTCCAGAACTGCAACGATAAAATTATGACGACAACACCTCAGAGCTCAACTTCCTGGGACACTTCCACAAAACCCCTGACAGGAGGCACCAAGACAATGTTCTCGTCATAAAACCATCGAAACGATTCCAAGATACCCGCGTGATCCTAAAAAAAATTTAGTGAAATTTGAGAAGAGAAGAGTCAAAACTCTACGTCAGGATGCCTTACTAGAGAGATGAGGAGACTGGGAAGTAAAAATAATTCCTAAACTCTCCAATATATAATTCCTAAATGACTCAAAACATTTTTCTAGACACAACTCGGCCGCTAAAAATGATCAAGCAATGGGGCTCCTAAGGTCGGGGAAGGCTCTGATTACCAACTTGTAACACCCTCGATGCGACTATATCTCCCACGTGCCGAGGCACGACTTAGAGGCATAATCGCATTGAAGGCATATGTCGCAAGTTAGGCAATCTTCACAACATCCCATGTAATATATATGATAAAAGGGGAGATAACATAGTTGGCTTACACTCGCCACGTCAATCAAGTACATAAATAACGTTACATCATCCAAACACTCATGGCCCGACTACGGCGCCAAAATAAAAGATAACCCAACGTGCGACACGGTCCCTGTCGATGTCAAAACCGGCGGATCTCGGGTAGGGGGTCCCGAACTGTGCGTCTAGGCCGGATGGTAACAGGAGACTAGGAACACTTTTTTTACCTAGGTTCGTGCCCTCTCGATGGAGGTAAAACCCTACTCCTGCTTGATTAATATTGATGATATGGGTAGTACAAGAGTAGATCTACCACGAGATCAAGGAGGCTAAACCCTAGAAGTAGCCTATGGTATGATTGTTGTGTATGGAGTTGATTCTGTCCTACGGACTACAACCCACCGGTTTATATAGACACCGGATAGGGTTAGGGTTACACAGAGTCGGTTACAAGGGTAGGAGATCTTGAATATCCGCATCGCCAAGCTTGCCTTCCACGCCAAGGAAAGTCCCATCCGGACACGGGACGAAGTCTTCAATCTTGTATCTTCATAGTCCAGGAGTCCGGCCGAAGGTATAGTCCGGCTATCCGAACACCCCCTAATCCAGGACTCCCTCAGTAGCCACTGAACCAGGCTTCAATGACAACGAGTCCGGCGCGCAAATTTTCTTCGGCATTGCAAGGCGGGTTCCTCCTCCAAGTCCTTCATAGAAGATTGTAATCACCAAGAGTAGTGTCCGGCTCTGTAAAATAAGTTTCCACATATTGCCATAGAGAGAATAATATTAACACAAACCAAATCTACTGACGTATTCTGCAGTGCACCATCACACCACAGCCAAGTCCTTTACTCGAATCGTTTTTACTTTCCCACCTCAGCATGTTTTGCGAGGCGGTTTCCTTGGCACGTCTTGTCGAAGCAGAGATCGTGTACCCTTTTTACGGGATTCTCGTTAATACGGACGTGGGTAACCCAACCATGCCATTTATCACGGCGCTCGGGAGGCAAGCGAGTTTTATCAGGCAGGTGGGGACGCATAACCGCATCCACCTATATAAGGGGATAAGGATCCACCCTATTTACCTACGCCTTCTTCCTCCCTTGCCTACCCATCTCTCGCGCACCCGAGCTCCAGCGCCCGAGCCCGCACTTCCCACCTCAACCTTCTCCAGCAATGTCTGGAGCGGGAGGCAAATGGATGGTCTCCACCATTATGGAGGGCAAAATCAAGAAGCTAAGGAAGGCCGGGTATCTGTCCAAGGACATCGCGCACCGGCTTCCCGAGGAGGGGCAGCTCATCCCCACCCCAAGGCCCCATGAGAGGGTGGTATTTCTCCTCCACTTCCTCCGCGGACTAGTTTTTCCACTCCACCCATTTGTCCGGGGGCTCATGTTCTACTACGGCCTGGATTTCCACGATCTAGCTCCAAACTTCATCCTCAACATCTCGGCGTTTATCGTCGTGTGTGAGGCCTTTCTCCGCGTCCGCCCCCATTTCGGCCTCTGGCTCAAGACTTTCAACGTCAAGCCTAAGGTGGTGAGCGGTAGCCAGGCGGAGTGCGGAGGCGCCATGGCGGGCAAGATGGCCAACGCCCTATGGTTCGAGGGCTCTTTCATGGAGACCCTAAAGGGATGGCAATCCGGGTGGTTTTACATCACCAAGCCACGCGATCCGGAATGGACCGCGGTCCCTGAGTTCCGATCCGGACCCCCCACGCGGCTTGTGTCCTGGAAAGAGACGGGCCTGTCGTGGGGCGACGAGGAAGAGGTAGCCGGATTGCAAATATGCATCCGGTCCCTGGTAAACAAGCCAGTCCGGCTAGTTAATATAATCCAGGTTATGCTCGTCCGTCGGATCCTCCCGTGCCAATAATGGGATTTCAATCTGTGGGAGTTCGACCCGGCGCAGCATCAAACCCTCAGCGGGCTCTTCGACACAACATACGAGGACACCTGGAAGATGCTATTCAAGGGCGCTGAGGCTCCTGCATCCGCTTCCGAGGACCGCGGGTACAGCTTGCAGCGTCACGCTAGCAAGGTATGCCATCTACACCTTTTACAGGATGTTGAGCTTTTTTCATAGATTGACTCTGTGCGGGATCTAAACTCCCTTACCTTTGACAGGCTTGGCGAGCGGTAGCCGAACCAATTAACTGTCCGGCTCCGCTGCCCGAAGACCCAGCCCCAGCTCTACTAGTGAAGCTGCTGGCTCCGGCACCTTATGTGGTGCCGGAAAAGAAGGCCAAGAAGAAGAAGACCACGGGGACCCGGAGGAGTACCCGTAACGTGGTGCTGTCGGACTCGTCATCTGACGAGTCCGAGATGCCCTCTTCCCGTGAAAACAAGGAGGAGGAAGAAGAAACCCCTCCCCCTCTAGTGGGGGAAGGAAAGAAAAGGAAGGCCGCCCCAGAGGGGGGGGCGAAGGGTCCAAGAAGAGGAAAACCCCTCCGCCGGACTATGCCCCCGACACCGACGAGGGCGAAGAGGAGTGGCCGGACAGGGCCAGGCGTCCGGCGAAATCGTAAGTGTTCAGATACCAGTGTAACTCATGATATTTCTTTTGTTGCACAGCTTTCCCTAATCATCGAATATAATCATGCAGCCCGCCCCGGGCCGAACTCAACGAGTCGTCGAGCGGCTCCCTGGATTCGTCGGACGTGAACTCTGTTCCGCCCGCTGTCTCCCACCGCACTGCGGATGACGCCGAAGTGGCGTCGCAACGAGCTCCGGAGCAGGAGGAGGTGGTCCTGGAGGGGCCGCAAGGCGACCTCCCGGACCCCAGGAGTGAAGGGGACAAGACCCCCCAGGGCCCCAAGTCCGGCTTTAAGCCGGACACCGTGCCGGAATCTTCAACGATTCTGGACCGCGGCAGGTGAACTCCTTCGAGGAGGAGCCAGCCTTCTAAGCCGGCAGCCCCCGTCCAACCGGAGGTGCCGGATAATCTACTGGAGGTGCTTGAAGGCGCCTCCATTGACGAGGAGCACCGTACTATTATGAGTGCGGTGATCCGGAAGGTTCAGTCCGCCAAGAGCGGGCTGAATGAAGCTTGCGCTAGCCTCCTAACAGGCTTCGAGGTAAGTAAAAATATGTAAAAATATTACTGCATAGACAGTAGCCCTTGATGCTCTGTTTGGCGTTCGGAAAGAAAAGACGAATAGAGGATCTATTAAATTTCGCAGGAGTCTAATAATAAAATGTCAAATATGCGTATGCAGGCTTCGCTGCTAGCCACCGCCGCACTGACTGCGGAGGTGGGTACCCTGAAGCAGGGGCTCGAGCGGTCCGAGCAAGAGCTCGCCCATGCCAAGCGGCAGCTCGAGGAGAAAGAAGGTAAGAAATACCTTATAAAAAGGTGCCTATAGAGAGGCGTGATTGCAAAAAATAACAGGATTGTACTGCTTATTGTAGGGGCCACGACTGAGGTGGCGACCCTCAAGCAGGCGCTGTCCGAGGCCGAAAAGAAAACGGCCGCGGAGCGCACCGAGCGAGAGAAACTTGGGACTCAGATCGGCGAGCTGCAGCAAGAGCTTCAGGCTCTTATGAAAAAACATGAGAGTTTGGAGCTTGAGTCCAAGACCCAAGCGTCCGAGCTCGCGACGGCCCTTGAGACTGCCAAGTCTGCCAAGGCCGAAGCCCAAAAGGCCCTCCGAGAGTTGGAGGATATGAAGAAGATAGTAGCGGGTAAGGCATTCTTTATGCAAAGCAGAAATATAAAAGTAAACTACTTGTTACTTAACTGAATTTGGAGTTCTCCAGGGGCCTTCGCAGATCTTCCCCGCAGCGTATCCGATGCCGCCGCATTCTACCGAGCTGAAGAGGGCAGCTCGACGGAGAAGGTGTTCTGGCATCAGTATGCTGAGGCTGGACACCCTGTGCCCTTGAGCGACCAGCTGAAACAGCTGGTCGAACTACACAAGGCGGCCGAACAGGCCATGAAGGGCTTCATAGTTTGGCTGTGGCCCGGAGAGGCCCTGCCTGGGAGCTACTTCGGGCTGGTGCGGTGGCTGGTGGAGGCTTGTCCAAGGCTCGAGGTCATCAAGCGCTCCGTCTGCATCGAAGGTGCCCGTAGGGCCCTTGCCCGTGTAAAGGTGCACTGGGGTAAGCTAGACGGTGAGAAGCTTGTGAAGGACGGGCCGCCGCCGGGGAAGGAGCATCGCAAGCCCGAGAACTACTACAAGGATGTTCTTGCGGGTGCCTGCCTTGTGGTAGATGAATGTACTAAGGATGTAATTTTTGAATAAACTCGCTCGTTTTTATCCTGTGCGCTGAAAACTTGTTCATAGGCGCTTTAAGCAATGCTTGTTGAATTTAAAATATTGTTTTCTGTGCGGCCGTTTATCAAAAAATTGTGAGATGGCCAGTCGTCGGCTTCTACCCCCATGCTACTAGTGCTGGGGTGTTCGGGGATAAACCTGAGCGCTCTTTTTCCCATAGTTGGGTCCTTCGAGGGAGGCGCTCAGCATAGCGAACCAGGGAATCGGACTATAATGCTTGAACACTCTCACTTAGCCATAGAACGTTATAATTTTAAATTTCAGCGAAGCCCCTAGTTCGGAAGACCGAGTTCGGGGCGCTATCCACGCCTTGGCTGGGGTTATCCAGCTCCTCGCTCGAAGCGGCATAAGCCTTTAGGGACTCGAAAAACCTCTCGAACAGCGACCGGTCTCTCGCCTCATCATGACAGTCAGTTTTAGCTTTCTCCACTGAGGTGCTTAACCCAGCTCAACCAGGGCACAATCGCAGTGGTTCTCCTAGTGCTACCTTAGCCGATATAGCGGAACGTAAGGCACCAAAACATAGGAGCCGGGCAAACCCAACTATTGACCCAAATCATGATTCGGAGCCGATGCATATAGTGCTATAAGTTCGGGGTGCCGCACTTGTGAAAGTGTACGGACTTCTCACGCCATGTTGAAGGGTACTGCAGCCCCTGGCGTACTTGCCGTACCATAGTGTACGGGTGTAACATGTCATTGATGAACATATATATGAAAAAAAAAAAGTAATGCAAAAAATAGACAAAAAGCTAAGCATTTTTTATGGAGTGGCTATTTATCAAAGCCGAACGGTACAAATAGTGCGGTAAGCAAAAGATATTTGGACTATTCGGTACGTCCTGACCAGGGAAAGGTCGCAGAATTTTATTTAAAACAGGTATACCGGTCGTAACAGAGACCACCTGGGGATTCTATAATGCGTCATGGCTTGTCTGCCTCCCTGGATCTTGCATCGTTTGTGCGGTAGTCGAATTGCCGAACAGGTCGTCCGAAGTATGGAGTCCTGAAAGTAAGAAAAGAAAAAGAATCCGGCAGCCCCTGGTACGTTTTAAGCCGTATTTTGGGTGTGCCGTTATTGTGCCCCTTCCCCTGTGCCCATGGTATTTCAAGGGCGTAGTTATGTACGCGAGGTACTGATTTCGCTAGGCCGCGAAAGCTGGGGTTGGGGCCGCATTGCTACGCTTGCTCAGAGGGTGCCATGCGGTCCTACTGTAGGTTACTCCGGGCGCGCTTGGCAGTGTCTGGATTTTTAATGGCCGGACTGGGGAATTGCCTAAGGAGGCTACTTTGTACCTCTGTTGCGAGAGCCGCCGTGTGCTCCTCCGTACGGAGGGAGCGTTCGGTGTTTCCGTTGACCGTGATTACTCCTCGAGGGCCTGGCATCTTGAGTTTGAGATATGTGTAGTGCGGCACCGCATTGAATTTTGCGAATGCGGTTCATCCGAGCAGGGCATGATGGCCACTGCGAAACGGGACTATATCGAAGATTAACTCTTCGCTTCGGAAATTATCCGGGGATCCGAAGACCACGTCAAGTGTTACTGAGCCTGTACAGTTGGATTCTACACCTGGTATGACGCCTTTAAAGGTCGTTCTTGTGGGTTTGATCCTTGAGGGATCTATGCCCATTTTCCGCACTGTGTCCTGATAAAGCAGGTTCAGGATACTGCCGCCGTCCATGAGGACTCTTGTGAGGTGAAATCCGTCGATGATTGGGTCGAGGACCAATGCGGCGAAGCCGCCATGACGGATGCTAGTGGGATGGTCCCTTCGATCAAAGGTGATCGGGCAGGAGGACCATGGGTTGAACTTTGGGGCAACTGGCTCCATCGCGTATACGTCCCGCAGCGCACGCTTCCGCTCCCGCTTGGGAATGTGGGTTGCGTATATCATGTTCACCGTCCGCACTTGTGAGGGAAAACCCTTCTGTCCACTGTTGTTCGGTGGCTTGGGCTCCTCGTCGTCGCTATGCAGCCCCTTGTCTCTGTTTTCGGCTCTTAACTTGCCTGCCTGCTTGAACACCCAACAATCCCTGTTAGTGTGATTGGCCGGATTTTCGGGGGTGCCATGTATCTGGCACAAGCAATCGAGTATTCGGTCCAAACTGGACGGGCCCTGAGTATTCTTTTTGAATGGCTTTTTCCGCTGACCGGATTTATAGCCTCTGAATCCGGCATTGACTGCCGTGTCTTCATTGTTGTCGCTGTTAACGCGGCGTTTTTGTTTGTTCCGACGTGTCCTGCCACTTTTGTCCTTGGTATCCGAATTACCAAGGTTCTTTGATAAGTTGTTACTGCGAGCTAGCCAGCTGTCCTCTCCCGCGCAAAAGCGGGTCATGAGTGTCGTGAGGGCTGCCATGGATTTCAGCTTTTCCTGTCCCAGGTGCCGGGCAAGCCACTTGTCGCGGATGTTATGCTTGAAGGCTGCTAGGGCCTCTGCGTCTGGACAGTCGACTATCTGGTTTTTCTTTGTTAGGAACCGCGTCCAGAATTGTCTGGCTGATTCTTCTGGCTGCTGAATTATGTGTCTTAAGTCGTCGGCATCCGGCGGCCGCACGTAAGTGCCCTGGAAGTTATCGAGGAATGCGGCTTCCAGGTCCTTCCCAGAACCGATTGAGTCTGCTGGCAAGCTGTTAAGCCAATGTCGGGCCGGTCCTTTAAGTTTTAGCGGGAGGTACTTGATGGCGTGTAGATCATCGCCGCGTGCCATGTGGATATGAAGGAGATAGTCCTCAATCCATACCGCCGGGTCTGTGGTGCCATCGTATGATTCGATGTTTACGGGTTTAAAGCCCTCTAGGATTTTATGATCCATTACTTCATTCATGAAGCATAGCGGGTGTGTGGCGCCTCTGTACTGGGCTATATCACGACACAGCTCGGAAGAGCTATGTCTGTTGTGTTCGGCCCGGCTGGATTTGTTGTATCCGGAGTGAAGATCATTGTCACCTGCCGTAGGGCGCCTGCACGATCCGTAGATCGATCTTGTCTGTCTTGCCTTATCCTCCAGTATGTTTCGCAGGTCGGGCGCATTTTCCCGTGCCTTAGTTGTGCGGCGTCGGGGCATGGCTTGGGTGGAGGGCTGAAAGGCCTCTCTGTCGCGGCCACGGGGTGGCCGGTCTGCCATGTCATGCGCTGGCGATGTAGGTGCTTCCTCCTCTGATTGGGGTAGCGGCCTGCGCTTCGGGTAACTCTTGGAGGGGCGCTCGAGTTCATACTCTTCGGCCGCAAGGACTTCAGTCCATCTGTCAGCTAGCAAATCTTGGGCAGCTCTAAGCTGTTGTTGCTTTTTCTTGAGGCTACTTGCCGTGGCTAAAAGCATGTGTTTAAAACGCTCTTGTTCGGCGGGGTCTGATGGTATGACGAATTCGTCGTCATCGAGGCTTGCCTCGTCTTCGGAGGGAGGCGTATCATCCTCGACCTCTTGGTCTGCCGCTCTCTCATGAGGGCTGGCTTCTCCATCTTCCTGTGCCGAATCTTGCTGGGGTGGGTGTTCTTCGGCGCTATCCGGAGTAGTATTATCTCCCGTGCCGGAATCACCGTTTTTGCTTTGGCGGGATTTAGAGCAGCGCCGCTGACGCTGACGCTTTGGCTGTTTCTTGGGGGCGTCATCCCCCACTGTTCCATCGCCATCTCCGTCTTTTGGAGTATCCACCATGTATATGTCATATGACGAGGTGGCTTTCCAGCGCCCTACAGGTGCTGGTTCATGTTCGTCTCCTATATCGTCTTCCATGCCGTCGATGTCTTTGGAGCCGAAGTCAAGTATGTCGGTTAAATCGTCGACAGTGGCTACAAAGTGGGTGGTGGGTGGGTTTTGAATTTCCTCACCGTCCGTATCCCACCCTTGCTGACCGTAGTCCGGCCAGGGCTCTCCTGATAAAGAGAGAGACTTAAGAGAATTCAGGATGTCGCCAAAAGGCGAATGCTGAAAGATGTCCGCTGCGGTGAAATCCATTACCGGCGCCCAATCGGATTCGATTGGCAGGGGCGCGGGGGCCTCGGAGTTTGGAGAGGAATCCGGCTCCTCGGAGTCACGGGCCACGCGGAGTGCGGGGCTGGGGTTCGGCTCGATCGCCTCTAAGATCGCAGCCCCTGAGGCAGCGTCCAACCGCTGATCCTCGATCGGCGCAGTAGGTTCTGAATCAATGGTCGAAACCGATGCGTGTGCGGCCTCCCAGGCGCTGTTCGGCGGTAGAGCTATATCCTGCCCATCGAGACAGTGCGGCACGCTTGGCTGTGGCTCGAATCCGTCGAAGATCAAGTCTCCGCGGATGTCAGCCGTGTAGTTTAGGCTTCCAAACCTGACCTGATGGCCAGGGGCGTAGCTTTCGATCTGCTCAAGGTGGCCAAGCGAATTGGCCCGCAGAGCAAAGCCGCCGAAGACGAAGATCTGTCTGGGAAGAAAAGTCTCACCCTGGACCGCATCGTTGTTGAAGATCGAAGGAGCCATCGGGCCTACATGCGACGACACAGAGGAACCCTCAATGAAAGCACCAATGTCGGTGTCAAAACCGGCGGATCTCGGGTAGGGGGTCCCGAACTGTGCGTCTAGGCCGGATGGTAACAGGAGACTGGGGACACTTTGTTTTACCCAGGTTCGGGCCCTCTCGATGGAGGTAAAACCCTACTCCTGCTTGATTAATATTGATGATATGGGTAGTACAAGAGTAGATCTACCACGAGATCAAGGAGGCTAAACACTAGAAGCTAGCCTATGGTATGGTTGTTGTGTATGGAGTTGATTCTGTCCTACGGACTACAACCCACCGGTTTATATAGACACCGGATAGGGTTAGGGTTACATAGAGTCGGTTACAAGGGTAGGAGATCTTGAATATCCACATCGCCAAGCATGCCTTCCATGCCAAGGAAAGTCCCATCCGGACACGGGACGAAGTCTTCAATCTTGTATCTTCATAGTCCAGGAGTCCGGCTGAAGGTATAGTCCGGCTATCTGAACACCCCCTAATCCAGGACTCCCTCAGTCCCGATCACCCCCAACTGGGCACCACTACTGATCATCAGGGAAGGAAACATAGTATCATTGAGAGTCCTCGTCGAACTCCCACTTGAGCTCGAGCCGTCACCTGGAGCGGAATCATCAGGCCCTGCATCTGGTGTAATAGTAATCTATGAGCCACAAGGACTCGGCAATCTCGCACCCTCGCGATCAAGACTATTTAAGCTTATAGGTAAGGCAAGGTAAATATGTGGAGCTGCAGCAAGCGACTAGCAAATATGGTGGCTAACCTGTTCGCAAAAGAGAGCGAGAAGAGGAGGCAAAGTGTGAGCGAGAAAGTAGAGGACAACCTGCGCAAACATTACTCCAACACCGTTTCCACTTCCCGGACTCCGCCGAGAAGAGGCCATCATGGTAACACACTCAGTTGATTCATTTTAGTTAAGTTAAGGTTCAAGTTATCTACAACCGGACATTAACAAATTCCCATCTACCCATAACCGCGGGCATGGCTTTCGAAAGTTCAAATCCCTGTAGGGGAGTCCCAACTTAGCCCATGACAAGCTCTCACGGTCAACGAAGGAATAGACCTCCTCCCGAGACGTTCCGATCAGACTCGGTATCTCGGTTCTTCAAGACACTTCGACAGGTTAAAACAAGACCAGCAACACCGCCTGAATGTGCCGACAAATCCCGATAGGAGTTGCACATATCTCGTTCTCAGGGCACACTCAGATTGTCCAAACTTCCGGTAGGCCAGCCTAGAGTTGCCCCTGGTGGCCACCGGCGGCTGACGAGGTGGACCAACACTCAGAGGAGCACTGGCCCCGGGGGGTTTAAAATAAGATGACCCTCGGGCTCCAGAAACCCAAGGGAAAAAGGGGCTAGGTGGAAAATGGTAAAACCAAGGTTGGGCATTGCTGGAAAAGCTTTAATCAAGGCGAACTATCAAGGGGTTCCCATTATAACCCAACCGCGTAAGGAACGCAAAATCCGGGAACATAACACCGATATAACGGAAACTAAGGCGGCAAGAGTGGAACAAAACACTAGGCGAGAGGCTGAGCCTTCCACCCTTTACCAAGTATATAGATGCATTAAGATGACATGGCAATATAATGATATCCCAACAAGTAAATAAATGTTCCAACAAGGAACGGCCTCCAATCTTCACCTGTAACTAGCAACGCTATAAGAGGGGCTGAGCAAAGCGGTAACATAGCCAATCAACGGTTTGCTAGGACATGGTGGGTTAGAGGTTTGACATGGCAATTTGGGAGGCTTGAAAGCAAGTGGTAGGTATCGTAGCATGGCATAGCAAAAGAGCGAGCATCTAGCAAAGCAAAGATAGTAGTGATTTCGAGGGTATGATCATCTTGCCTGCAAAGTGGTCAGAGTTGACTGGATCCTCGAAAGCAAACTCAACGGGCTCCTCGTTAGCGAACTCATCTCCCGGATCTACCCAAACAAGACAAACAAGCAACAAGGACACAATCCACCACGTGCAAGGATCAAACAAAAGATGCAAGGATGGTATGCTATGCGGGATGCGATGCGGGATGCATATGCAAGATTTGACAAGGGATGCATGAACCTGGCCTCAACTTGGGAATCCAAGTGTGCCACTGGAAAGATGAGATGAAATCGCTTGAAAACGATATAAAGAACGTCGGAATCGGAGTTACGGTTTGGAAATGGCAAGCGATTCAATATGACCACGTTCTGCGATTAACAGCAAGTAGTCATCTAAATGCAATAAGATGAACAAGCTACAGCACCCAAACATGACAACAAAATACATGGCAGGGATGCATTCATGATGCTTAACAAAAGTCTAGCACTGAGCTACGGCCAATTAATCCATTAACAGGTTCCAACAAGTATGGCAAAAATGCATATGGCAAACAGATTTCAGACAGTGAAATTAACACTTGTCTAGAATTTCAGATCAGGTAGCACACTTCGGAGTAGCAAAACTACATGCTACAGGACCTTAACATGGCAAGGTAAAGCATGGCATGGGGCTACTCAAAGATCTTAACAAAAGTCCCTTAGTGACCTTGAGCCAAAAGGGATCAGAAAATACAATTGCAAGCATGTGAACATGGCAAAAACATAATCAGTTCTCAGACTTAGTGAAAACTGGAGCATGCCGAAAACAGATATCAAGTAGGCATGTTTAAGAGCACGATGCACTCACTATGGAGAAAGTCATGATAATCTAAGAATACACCCATCAAGAATACACAAAATGCAAGCTAGACATGGCAAGAACAATAGCATAGCATGCACGGATCAACTACAACATCATCGGCAAAATCGCTAACAAGTAGACAATCTGCCCAGATTCACGAAGTAGCAAAAGTAGAGCTCGATTGACTCAATCTAGGGTGCTCCATAATTGCAAACAAAGACATGGATGGATAGAGCACTACAAGATTAACAAAACATCATTACTGATCATCCTCAAAAGAGGCATGGATCACTAGGAAACAACATGAACATATGGCCATATGAGATAAACAGGTCAAGGACTTAGTGGAAATGCTAAGTCCCTGAAATCAGCATTACCAAGTGCCTCACTTTGCAAGCTCGAGCTAGTCACCACACACATCACAAAAGTACATGTTGCACCTCTGGAAAGATGGCAAAACCCTTAACAAAACATATGTAGAGCTCATGGGCATATCATGCACACAATAATCATGGCAAAAATGACAAATATCTAAATGGAGTAGCAGATCTGACAATTATCTCAAGTAGCACTCTTCTAACAGCATTTCGGGCATCAAGATGAACTCAAATGAAAATGATGCAATGGAAATAAATGATGTACTCTCTGAGATGAACATTTTGATATGCTATATGCCCAAAACGGAGCTACGGATGCAGAGTTATAGCATGATGAAATATGCAAAATGATTAGGGTTTCGGGCAAAAGTCAACCCGAGATATTTTCTCAGATCTGGATCTGGATCGGCATGGACTTCGAGGATGACCGGAACAGTGCTCGCCGGAGGAGGGAGAGCTCACCAGAGGACTTGCCGGCCGGGGAGAGGACGGCGAGGCGGCGGCGGAGGGCGGCGGCGGCGGGGGCGGCGGCCACCGGAGCTGCCGGGGCGGCGCGGTCGCGGCGTCGTCGGGCGGTGGTGGCGAGGAGGCGCGGAGGCCGGCGACGAGCTCGGGCGGCGGCGCGGAGGGCGGCGTCGGCGGGGAAGGAGCCGGCGCGGGGAGGCGGCGGCCGGGCCCGGGAGGGCCTTCCGCGGGCCGGGCGGGCTGCAGCGGCTGAGGCGGTGGCCGGGCCACGTGGCGGCCTGTGGTTCACCGTGGGCGGCGGCGGACGTGTCCGGCGGCCGGCGGACGTGTCCGGCCGCGCGGAGAGGGTGGATCTAGGGTTTCGGGCGAGGGGATCCGCGAATTTCGGGAGGGTGGTGTATATATAGGCGTAGAGGGAGCTAGGAGTGTCCAAATGAGGTGCGGTTTTCGGCCACGCGATCATGATCGAACGATCTAGATGATGGAGAAGGTTTAGGTGGGTTTTGGGCCAAATTGGAGGGGTGTTGGGCTGCAACACACACGAGGCCTTTTTGGTCCCTCGGTTAACCGTTGGAGTATCAAACGAAGTCCAAATGGTACGAAACTTGACAGGCGGTCTACCGGTAGTAAACCAAGGCCGCTTGGCAAGTGTCGGCCCAATCCGGAAATGTTTAATACCCACACACGAAAGAAAGTTAGAAATGACCACCGGAGGAGAACGGAGCGCCGGAATGCAAAACGGACAACGGGGAAAATGCTCGAATGCATGAGATGAACACGAATGCAAATGCAATGCACATGATGACATGATATGAGATGCATGACAATGACAACAACACACGGAGACAAAACCCGAACCCGAGAAAATAAAATAACTTAACGCCGGAAACGGCAAGAGTTGGAGTACAAATTGGGAAAGTCATATCCGGGGTGTTACAACTTCCACTCGGAAGACTTGAAGTCACTCGACCGCGGAGACTGTCACTCGACCACCATAAGGTCTAAGGTCGCCCCGGACTGCAACGGTCGGACATCACCTCATAACTTTAATGGTCATTATGTCTCTTTATTTACTAGTGTTACCAGTAACGTCTCCCCTTTAATGTACCTTAAACCCTTTGTAATGTGGGCCGGCTGGGGTCCTGGCACAATCTATATAAGCCACCCCCCTCCACAGGCACAAGGGTTCGCATCTTTTGTAAACACACACACACACACATATATAATCCAGTCGACCACCTCCAGGCACCGAGACGTAGGGCTGTTACTTCTTCCGAGAAGGGCCTGAACTCGTAAAACTTGTGTGTACAACTACTCCATAGCTAGGATCTTGCCTCCTCATACCTACCCCCATTCCACTGTCAGTCTTAGAACCACGACAGTCGCAACGGTGAATACTCAGGGAGAACACTTATACCTTGAAATTTTAGTGAGGGGTCATCTTATAATGCTACCGCGTACTAAGCAAAATAAGATGCTTAAAAGATAAACATCACATGCAATCAAAATATGTGACATGATATGGCCATCATCATCTTGTGCCTTTGTTCTCCATATCCAAAGCACCGTCATGATTTCCATCGTCACCGGCTTGACACCTTGATCTCCATCGTAGCATCGTTGTCGTCTTGCCAACTATTGCTTCTACAACTATCGCTAACGCAGAGTGATAAAGTAAAGAAATTACATGGTGATTGCATTTCATACAATAAAGCAACAACCATAAGGCTCCTGCCAGTTGCCGATAACTTTTACAAAACATGATCATCTCATACAATAACGTATATCACATCATGTCTTGACCATATCACATCACAACATGCCCTGCAAAAACAAGTTAGACATCCTCTACTTTGTTTGCAAGTTTTACGTGGATGCTATGGGCTTCTAGTAAGAACCGTTCTTACTACGCATCAAAACCACAATGATGTTTCGTCAAGTTTGTTGTTTTAACCTTCAACAAGGACCGGCCACAGTCAAATTCAATTCAACTAAAGTTGGAGAAACAGACACCCGCCAGCCACCTTTATGCAAAACAAGTTGCATGTCTGTCGGTGGAACCGGTCTCATGAACGTGGTCATGTAAGGTTGGTCTGGGCCGCTTCATCCAACAATACCACCAAATCAAAATAAGATGTTGGTGGTAAGCAGTATGACTATGATCTCCCACAACTCTTTGTGTTCTACTCGTGCATACCATCTACGCATAGACCTGGCTCGGATGCCACTGTTGGGAACGTAGCATGCAATTTCAAAAAAATTCCTACGCTCACACAAGACCTATCTAGGAGATGCATAGCAACGAGAGAGGGGAGAGTGTGTCCATGTACCCTTGTAGAATGAAAGTAAATGCATTTGACAACGCGGTTGATGTAGTCGAACTTCTTCTTGTTCCAACCGATCAAGTACCGAACGTACGGCACCTCCGAGTTCTGCACATGTTCAGCTCGATGACATCCCTCGAACTCTTGATCCAGCAAAGTGTCGAGGGAGAGTTTCGTTAGCACGACGGCATGGTGACGGTGATGGTGAAGTGATCCGCGCAGGGATTCGCCTAAGCACTACGTGAATATGACCGGAGGCGTAAATTGTGGAGGGGGGCGCCGCACACGGCTAACAATGTTTGTTATATGTTCTAGCGGTGCCCCCCCCACATATATATAGGTTGGATGGGAGGAGAGGAATCCAAGGGGTGCCCCAAGTAGGATTCCTCCTACTTGGGGTCCTCCGAATTCGGCCTCCCCCCTTTCCTATTCCTATTCGGAGTAGGAAGGGAAGAGGGGGAAGGGGGAATCCTATTCCCCTTTTCCTTTCCTTCTTCCCCTTTCCTTCTCCCATTTGGCCATCCCATATGTGGGGCGCACCAGCCCCTTTGTGGCTGGTGTGTTTCCCCTCTTGGCCCATTAGGCCTATATAGCTTGTCGGGGGTTTCCTGAAACCCCTTCGGGTGACCCGATACGTACACGGTACCCCCAGAACACTTCTGGTGTCCGAATACTATCATCCTATATATGAATCTATACCTCTCGGCCATTTCGAGACTCCTCGTCATGTCCATGATCTCATCCGAGACTCCAAACAACATTCGGTCACCAAATCACATAACTCATATAATACAAAATCATCACCGAACGTTAAGCGTGCGGACCCTACGGATTCGAGAACTATGTAGACATGACCGAGACACCTCTCCGGTCAATAACCAATAGAGGAACCTAGCTGCTCATATTGGTTCCTACATATTCTATGAAGATCTTTATCAGTCAAATCGTAATGACAACATACGTTATTCCCTTTGTCATCGATATGTTACTTGCCCGAGATTCGACCATCGGTATCTTCATACCTAGTTCAATCTCGTTACCGGAAAGTATCTTTACTCGTTCCGTAATGCATCATCCCGCAACTAACTCATTAGTCACATTGCTTGCAAGGCTTATCATGATGTGCATTACCGAGAGGGCCCAGAGATACCTCTCTGACACTCCGAGTGACAAATCCTAATCTCGATCTATGCCAACCCAACAAACACCTTTGGAGATACCTGTAGAGCATCTTTATAATCACCTAGTTAGGTTGTGACATTTGATAGCACACAAGGTATTCCTTCGGTATACGGGAGTTGCATAATCTCAAGGAATATGTATAAGTCATGAAGAAAGCAATAGCAATAAAACTTAACGATAAACATGCTAAGCTAACGGATGGGTCTTGTCCATCACATCATTCTCCTAATGATGTGACCCCATTCATCAAATGACAACACATGGCTATGGTTAGGAAACTTAACCATCTTTGATTAACAAGCTAGTCTAGTAGAGGCTTACTAGGGACACTGTGTTTTGTCTCTGTATCCACACAGGTATGAAGTTTCCGGTTAATACAATTCTAGCATGAATAATAAACATTTATCATGATATAAGGAAATATAAAATAACAACTTTATTATTGCCTCTAGGGCATATTTCCTTCAGTTTATGCATTATACTTTGATGTTGTGATGAATTGTTACTTGCTCATGAGAAGTTTTATGATAGAGTTTATTGTTGTTATAATAATAAGCATGATGCTACTATGTCTGCATTTTGTTTTTATCGATACCTCTTTCTCTCTCTCTCTCTCTCTCTCTAAACATGTGGACATGATTCTCGCTATCGGCTTTCGCTTGAGGACAAGCAAGGTCTAAGCTAGGGGGAGTTGATACGTCCATTTTGCATCATCTTTTCCTATTGTTATTGCTAGTTTTTTTATCTAATATAACACTTTGTGGAGTAATTCTAATGCCTTTTCTCTCATAATATGCAAGGTTTACACAAAGAGGGAAATACCGGCAGCTGGAATTCTGGACCTGAAAAAGCTATGTCAGAGATACCTATTCTGCACATCTCCAATTGTGCTGAAATTTTACGGAGAATTATTTTGGAATATATAAAAACTATGAGAAAAGAAATACCGGAAGGGGCCACCCAGGTGCCCACTAGGCACCAGGGCGCGCCACGCCCTGGTGGGTAGTGGGCTCCCTAGCCCACCTCCGGTGCCCATCTTCTGGTACAAGGTCTTTTGACCTAGAAAAAATAAGGAGAGGACTTTCGGGACGAAACACCGCAGTGTCGAGGCGGAACTTGGGCAGGAGCACTTTTGCTCTCCAGCGGAGCGATTCCGCCAGGGACACTTCCCTCTGGGAGGGGGACATTGAAGCCATCGTCATCACCAACAACCCTCTCACCTTGGGAGGATCAATCTTCATCAACATCTTCACCAGCACCATCTCATCTCCAAACCCTAGTTCATCTCTTGTGTTCAATCTTATATCAAAACCTCAGATTGTTACCTATGGGTGACTAGTAGTGTTGATTACATCTTGTAGTTGATGCTAGTTGGTTTATTTGGTGGAATATTATATGTTCAGATCCATTATGATATTTATTACTCCTCTTATCTTGAGCATGAATGTTATTTGTGAGTAGTTTCTATTGTTCTTAAGGACACGGGAGAAGTCATGTTGCAACAAATCATGTGAATTTGATATTCGTTTGATATTTTAATGGTATGTATGTTGTGATTCCCTTAGTGGTGTTATGTGAACATCGACTACATGACACTTCACCATCTTCGAGCCTAAGGGAATGCATTGTGGAGTAGTGATTAGATGATGGGTTTGTAGAGTGACAAAAGCTTAAACGCTAGTTTATGCGCTATTTCGTAAGGGGCTAATTTGGATCCATATGTTTAATGCTATGATTAGATTTTATCTTAATTCTTATTTTGTAGTTGTGGATGCTTGCGAAAGGGTTAATCATAAATGGGAGGCATGTTCAAGTAGAAACAGCACCCAAGGACAGGTCCACCCACATATCAAATTATCAAAGTAGCGAAAGCGAATCAGACAAACATGATGAAAGTGACTAGATGAAATTCCCATGTGTCCTCGAGAACGTTTTACTTGTTATCTGAGACCGCTCTGGCCTGTCCTTTACTACAAAAAGGACTGGGCTACCTTGCTGCACTTATTGTTACTTATTACTTGACACAAATTATCTTGCTATGAAACTACCTGTTACCGACAATTTCAGTGCTTGCAGAAATTACCTTGCTGAAAACCGCTTGTCATTTCCTTCCGCTCCTCATTGGGTTCGACACTCTTACTTATCAAAAGGAATATGATTGATCCCCTATACTTGTGGGTCATAATTATGGATGTGTTTTTTGTGTTTAAATTAGTGTTTGTGTCAAGTAAATCCTTTGGGATGATTTGGTTGATAGTTTATTTGATTCTGTGAAAAAACAGAAACTTTTGTGCCCAGTAGAAGAATTGTTTAAATTGACTGGAACGTGATAAAATTCTGATTTTTTTACACATGATTGATATACAAATTGCCCATTTTGTCCTAATGTTTCAAAATGTTTAGAGTTACAGAAGTATTGCGTTTGTCCAGATCATTACAAACTATTTTTTTTATAGATTTTGTTTTCATTGCATAGTTTGCTTGTTTTAATGAATCTATGGATTGTATCGGGGGGTATAAGTCATGGTGAAGTTAGAATACAGTACGTATTATGCAATAATCAAATATGAATGGGTTTACAATAGTACCTAAACTTTATGATTTTCTTGTTATACTAACGGATCTCACGAGTTTTCTGTTGAGTTTTCTTTGCTGAAGTTTTCAAGTTTTGAGTGAGATCGCAATGGATGAAGGAATAAGGAGTGGCAAGACCCTAAGAATGGGGGTGCCCAAGGAACCCCAAGGTAATGTTCAAGGAGACCCAAGCATCTAAGCTTGGGGATACCCCGGAAGGCATCCCCTCTTTCTTCTACCAACCATCGGTAAATTACTTGGAGCTATATTTTTATTCATCACATGATATGAGTTTTGCTTGGAGCGTTGTGTATTATATGAGTCTTTGCTTTGTTTGCTTTTTAGTTTGCCACAATAATCTTTGTTGCACACACCGTTTGAGAGGGACACACATTTATTCGTGATTTATTAGAATACTCTTTGTGCTTCACTTATATCTTTTGAGCTAGGCAGTTGCTCTAGTACTTCACTTATATCTTTTAGAGCACGGCAGTGGTTATATTTTAAAGAAATAATTGTAATCTCATGATTCACTTATATTATTTTGAGAGTTTGATAATAGTAATGGCAATATGCATGGGTTATGAAATTGGTCCTAATATGATAGGTATTCAAGATGGATATAATAAAAAACTTTCATGTAGATCACTGAATATGATAAGTTTGATTCCTTGCAATAGTTTTGCAATATAGAGATGGTAATATGTTGGAGTTACTAGTGAATGATTGTGGTTTAGTAAGAATATTGGTGTTAAGGTTTGTGATTCCCGAAGCATGCACGTATAGTCTCCCGTTATGCTAAGAAGTTGGAGCATGATTTATTATTGATTGTCTTCCTTATGAATGGCGGTCGGGGACGAGCGATGGTCTTTTCCTACCAATCTATCGCCCTAGGGGCATGCGTAGTAGTACTTTGCTTCGATAGATAATAAACTTTTGCAATAAGTATGTGAGTTATTTATGACTAATGTGAGTCCATGGATTATACGCACTCTCACCTTTCCGCATTTTGCTAGCCTCTTTGGTACCGTGCATTGCCCTTTCTCACCTTGAGATGTGGTGCAAACTTCACCAGTGCATCCAAACCCCGTGATATGATAAGCTCTATCACACATAAGCCTTCTACATATTATGGCATTTCCATAGCCATTTCAAGATATATTGCCATGCAACTTCCATCGTTCTGTTATTATGACACACATCATCATTGTCATATTGCTTTGCATGATCATATAGCCGACATAGTATTCGTGGCTCAGCCACCTTTCATCATTTTTTATACCTGTTATGCTAGATCATTGCACACCTGTTACACTGCCAAAGGCATTCATATAGAGTCATATTTTGTTCTAGTATCGAGTTGTAATTTTGAGGTGTAAGTAAATACAAGTGTGATGATCATCATTATTCATTATTAGAGCATTGTCCCAGTGAGAAAATAAAATAAGAAAGAGGCCGAAAAGAGACCATAAAAAAGAGAGGCCAAAAAGAGCCCACCAAAAAAAGAAAAAGAGAAGGGGAATGTTACTATCTTTTTCTACACTAGTGCTTCAAAGTAGCACCATGTTTTTCATATAGAGAGTCTCCTATGTAGTCACTTTCATATACTAGTGGTAACTTTTCATTATAGAACTTAGCTTGTATATTCCGATGATGGGCTTCCTCAAATGCCTGAGGTCTTCTAGAGCAAGCAAGTTGGATGCACACCCACTTAGTTTCAGTTTGAGCTTTCATACACTTATAGATCATAGTGCATCTGTTGCATAGCAATCCCTACTTCTTGCATTGACATCAATTGATGGGCATATCCATAGCCCGTTGATTAACCGCGTGATGTGAGACTTTCTCCTTTTTTGTCTTCTCCATATTAATCTCTACCACTGTACTCTATTCCACCCATAGTGCTATATCCATGGCTTGCGCTCATGTATTGCATGGGTTTTGAAAAAGCTGAAGCACATTAAAAAGTATGAACCACTTGCTCGGCTTTTCATTGGGGTTGTGCATGATAAATGCTTGTGTTAAGAAGATGGAGCATGACAAGGCTATATGATGTTGTAGGGATACTGTTCTTTTTTAGCATTTTTATTTTGAACGACATGATTGTTTGTTGGTATGCCTTAGTATTGATGTCTTTATGTCAAATTATAGACTATTGCTTTGAATCATTTGGATCTAAATATTCATACCATGAAAGAACGGTTACATGATGAACATGTTAGGTAGCATTCCACATCAAAAAAATTGTTTTTATCATTTGCCTACTCGAGGACGAGCAGGAATTAAGGTTGGGGATGCTTGATACGTCTCCAACGTACCTATATTTTTTTTGTTCCGTGCTATTATAGTATCAATCTTGGATGTTTTATATGCAATTATATATCATATTTTGAGACTAACCTATTGACCTAGTGCCAAGTGTCGGTTGTTGTTTTTTTCCTGTTTTTGGTTTTCCACGAAATCGGTACCAAATGAAGTCCAAACGCTACGAAACTTCTTGATGATTTTTTTCTGGACAAGAGAGACCCTAGAAGCTTCGAGAGGATACCAGAAGGTAAACGAGAAGACGACAAGGCAACAGGGCGCGCCCAGGGGGTAGGCATGCCCGGATGCCTCATTGGCTCCTCGTGGCTCCGTCTGATCTAATTCCACATCTACAAATTCTCCAAAATTGGGAAACCACCAAAGAGCCACCCAAAATACTATTTTTGCCACTGCAAGTTTTTGTTCTTTCGAGGTCCCATTTGGAGGCCTTTTCCGGTATCCTGTCGGAGGGGGAATCGATCACGGAGGGCTTCTACATCAACCTTGTTGCCCTTCCAATGATGTGTGAGTAGTTTACCACAAACCTATGGGTCCATAGCTAGTAGCTAGATGACTTCTTCTCTCTCGTTGATCTTCAGTACAATGTTCTTCTCGATGTTCTTGGAGTTCTATTCGATGTAATCTTCTTTTGTGGTGTGTTTGTTGGGATCCGATGAATTGTGGGTTTATGATCAGATTATTCATGAATATTAATTGAGTCTTCTCTGAATTCTTTTATGCATGGTTATTATAGCTTTGTATTTCTCTCCAATCTATCTGTTTGGTTTGGCAAACTAGATTGATTTATCTTGCAATGGGAGAGGTGATTTGTAATGGTTCAATCTTGCGGTGCACTATATTGATACGTCTCCGTTGGATCTATAATTTTTGATTGTTCCATGCCAATATTCTACAACTTTCATATACTTTTGGAACTTTTTATACTATTTTTGGGACTAACATATTGATTCAGTGCCCAGTGCTAGTTCCTGTTTGTTGCATGTTTTTTATTTCGCAGAAAATCCATATCAAACGGAGTCCAAACGGGATAAAAACTGACGGAGATTTTTTTTGGAATATATGTGATTTTTGGGAAGAAGAATCAACGTGAGACGATGCCCGAGGGGGCAATGAGGCAGGGGGCGCGCCCTGGGCCCTCGTGGCCACCTTGTAAGGAGGTTGGTGCCCTTCTTTCTCTGCAAGAAAGCTAATATCCGGATAGAGATCATGTCCAAAATTCAGCCCAATCGGAGTTACGGATCTCCAGGAATTTAAGAAACGGTGAAAGGGCAGAATCTGGAATGCAGAAACAGAGAGAGACAGATAGACGGATCCAATATCGGAGGGGCTCTCGCCCCTCCCACACCATGGAGGCCATGGACCAGAGGGGAAACCCTTCTCCCATCTAGGGAGAAGGTCAAGGAAGAAGAAGAAGAAGGGGGGCCCTCTCCCCCACTCTCCCGGTGGCGCCGGAACGCCGCCGGGGCCATCATCATGTGACGGCGATCTACACCAACACCTCCGTCATCTTCACCAACATCTTCATCACCTTCCCCCATCTATCTACAGAGGTCCATTCTCACGCAACCTGCTGTACCCTCTACTTGAACTTGATGCTTTATGATTTATATTATTATCCAATGATGTGTTGCCATCCTATGATGTCTGAGTAGATTTTTGTTGTCCTATCGGTAATTGGTGAATTGCTATGATTGGTTTAATTTGCTTTTGGTTATGTTGCTGTCCTTTGGTGCCCATCATATGAGCGCGCACGTGGATCACACCATAGGGTTAGTTGTATGTTGATAGGACTATGTATTGGAGGGCAAGAGTGACAGAAGCTTCAACCTAGCATATAAATTGATGCATACGGGATTGAAGGGGGACCAATATATCTTAATGTTATGGTTGGGTTTTACCTTAATGAACGTTAGTAGTTGTGTATGCTTGCTAATAGTTCCAATCATAAGTGCATAGAATTCCAAGTCAGGGATGACATGCTAGCAGTGGCCTCTCCCACATAAAACTTGCTATCGGTCTAGTAAAGTAGTTAATTGCTTAGGGACAATTTCGCAACTCCTACCACCACTTTGCCACACTCGCTATACTAACTTTATTGTTTCTTTATCTAAACATCCCCTACTTTTTATGTACACGCTCTTTATTATCTTGCAAACCTATCCAAAAACACCTACAAAGTACTTCTAGTTTTATACTTGTTCTAGGTAAAGCGGACGTCAAGCGTGCATAGAGTTGTATCGGTGGTCGATAAAACTTGAGGGAATATTTGTTCTACCTTTAGCTCCTCATTGGGTTCGACACTCTTACTTATCGAAAGAGGCCACAATTGATCCCCTATACTTTTGGGTTATCAAGACCTTTTTCTGGCGCCGTTGCCGGGGAGTTATAGAGTGGGGTGAATATTCTCGTGTGTGCTTGTTTGCTTTATGACTAAGTAATTTTAATTTTCTATTCTAAGTTGTTCTCTATCTTTAGTTATGGATATGGAACACGAAATACCAAAAAAATAGGTTTCCTTGCTAATCATGGAGATGGGGAACCTCCTAAAACCCACGATGCTCATTATGTGAAAGATATTATCTACTACTTTGATAATCCTGAGAAAACCACATTCAACTTTATAATGGGAGTAGCGTTGGATAAACGTGAATACTTTAGGGATTATCGCTTGACTCAAAAAGGGAAACTATTATGGGATCAAATTTATATGTTGCATTGGTATGCTCGGCATGCTTGAGATGTGATTATACTTGTTGCTCTAGGATGAAGGATCCACACCTTCCCTTTTCATGCGAAGTTAATGATAATGAAACATTAGCTTCTTATGCTAATGGTATATATGATTACTATGATGTGGAACAAAAAGAAGAATTCGTTGCTTTTATGGGTGCTTATGAAATTGAATCTTTGTTTAAAGAGTGTGAAAATCTTGATGATGCTATTTACAGACCTGAAATTTTTCTATACTTAAATATTGCTATGAAAATTATGAATTCAATTCCGATATTGATGATTTTATTGAGAGAGTCTCCGCTGTCCAAGAAGAGACCAATATTTTGCAGGAGTCTATGGAAGAAATTGATGCAACTGTGGGCTCATTGGATGAAAAAGATAATGAGGAGAGCGAAGAACAAAAGGAGGAAGAGCGGATTAGCTACCCGTGCCTACCATCTAATGAGAGCAACTCTTCAACTCATACATTGTTTAATTTCCCTCCGTGCTTACCAAAGGATGATTGCTATGATGATTGTTATGATCTCGTTGATTCTTTTGAAATATCCCTTTTTGATGATGCTTGTATGCTTGTGGCCAAGATGCCAATATGAATTATGCTTATGGAGATGAACTTGCTATAGTTCCTTATGGTAAACATTAAATTGTTGCTATTGCACCCACGCATGATAGTCCTATTATCTATTTGAATTCTCCCGACTACACTATATCGGAGAAGTTTTCCCTTATTAAGGATTATATTGATGGGACACATTTCACTACTACACATGATGATTTTGATAGGTATAATATGCATGTGCTTGCTGCTCCTACTTGCAATTATTATTATAGAGGAACTACATCTCCGCCTCTTTATGTTTCCAACACGATAGAATTGCAAGAAACTGCTTATGCTATGTATTGGCCTTTACTTGATGTGCATGAATTGTTCTTGTATGACATGCCGATGCATAGGAAGAGAGTTAGACTTCTTCATTACATGATATATGTTAATTTGTGCTCACTACTAAATCAAAAACCATTGTTAATTAAAATTGGCTTTGATATACCTTGGGATCCGAGTGGATCCATTACTTGAGCACTATATGCCTAGCTTAATGGCTTTAAAGAAAGCGATGTCAGGGAGACAACCCGGAAGTTTTAGGCAGTCATTTATTTCTGTTGAGTGCTTTTATATAGTTTAAAAACAAAAAAATAAAGAGGGGAACCCAAAACTTTTCAAAAAGGAAAGTGAAAGTGAGAGAGACAAGCATTGTTGAAGTGGGGGAGCTCCTTGAACTTTGTTCATGCTCATGGAAACTTTTTGAATCTTTATTACAGAAACTTTTCAAAAAAAATAAGTATCCCCTTGTACAATTCCATTGTATTATAAAAATAATGTGCCAAGATTTGCCTTTAGGATGTTTACATTGCTTGTTGGTTTGTGCGGTGCAGAACAGAAATTTTGGCTGTAGTGCGCGATTTTACATTTTTTTACTGGAACATCAGACGGTTCTGAAACTTTTTGCACTGTCATTCTATACAAATTTTTTATTTTTCCCAATTTTTGCAGAATTGTTTGAGTAACATAGGTATGGTGAATGTTCAGATTACTATAGACTGTCCTGTTTAAGACAGATTCTGTTTTTGATGCATTGTTTGCTTGTTTTGATGAAACTATCGATTTCTATCAGTGGATTAAGCCATGGAAAAGTTATATTACAATAGCTACATTGCAAAAACAAAATATGAATTGGTTTTCAACAATATTAGAGTAGTGATTTGCTTTATTATACTAATGGATCTTACCGAGTTTTCTGTTGAGTTTTGTGTGGATGAAGTGTTCGAAGATCGAGGAGGTCTCGATGTGAGGAGAAGGAGGAGAGGCAAGAGCTCAAGCTTGGGGGTTCCCAAGGCACCCCAAGTAAATATTCAAGGAGACTCAAGCATCTAAGCTTGGGGATGCCCTGGAAGGCATCCCATGTTTCTTCAACAAGTATCGGTATGTTTTCGGATTCGTTTCGTTCATGCGATATGTGCAAATCTTGGAGCATCTTTTGCATTTAGTTTTCAATTTTCTTTGATGCACCATGCTGGTATGATATAGTACTTGGTTGATTTATAGAATGCTCATTGCGCTTCACTTATATCTTTTGAGTATGGCTTTATAGAATGCTTCATGTGCTTCACTTATATCATTTGAAGTTTGGATTGCTTGTTACTCTTCACATAGAAAACCGCCATTTGTAGAATACTCTTTTGCTTCACTTATATTTGTTAGAGCGTGGGCATATCTTTTGTAGAAAGAATTAAACTCTCTTTCTTCACTTATATCTATTAAGAGAGAGGACAGGAATTGTTAATTCACATGGTTAGTCATAAAATCCTACATAAAACTTGTAGATCACTGAATATGATATGTTTGATTCCTTGTAATAGTTTTGCGATATGAATATGATGATATTAGAGTCATGCTAGTGGGTAGTTGTGGATTTTACAAATACTTGTGTTGAAGTTTGTGATTCTCGTAGCATGCACGTATGGTGAACCGTTATGTAACGAAGTTGGAGCATGAGGTATTTATTGATTGTCTTCCTTATGAGTGGCGGTCGGCGACAAGCGATGGTCTTTTCCTACCAATCTATCCCCCTAGGAGCATGCGTGTAGTACTTTGTTTCGATGACTAATAGATTTTTGCAATAAGTATGTGAGTTCTTTATGACTAATGTTGAGTCCATGGATTATACGCACTCTCACCCTTCCATCATTGCTAGCCTCTTCGGTACCGTGCATTACCCTTTCTCACCTCAAGAGTTGGTGCAAACTTCGCCGGTGCATCCAAACCCTGTGATACGATACGCTCTATCACACATAAGCCTCCTTATATCTTCCTCAAAACAGCCACCATACCTACCTATTATGGCATTTCCGTAGCCATTCCAAGATATATTGCCATGCAACTTCCGTCATCATCATATACATGACTTGAGCATTTATTGTCATATTTCTTTGCATGATCATAAGATAGCTAGCATGATGTTTTCATGGCTTGTCCATTTTTTGATGTCATTGCTACGCTAGATCATTGCACTTCCCGGTACACCGCCAGAGGCATTCATATAGTCATATCTTTGTTCTAGTATCGAGTTGTAATATTGAGTTGTAAGTAAATAAAAGTGTGATGATCATCATTATTAGAAAATTGTCCCATGATCAAAATAAAAGTGGCCAAAGAAGCCCCCCCCCCAAAATATAGAGGCCAAAGAAGCCTACAAAAATAAGAGAAGAAAAAAAGAAAAAAGAGAGAAGGGACAATGTTACTATCCTTCTACCACACTTGTGCTTCAGAGTAGCACCATGTTCTTCATATAGAGGGTCTCTTGAGTTATCACTTTCATATACTAGTGGGAATTTTCGTTATAGAACTTGGCTTGTATATTCCAACTATGGGCTTCCTCAAATGCCCTAGGTCTTCATGAGCAAGCAAGTTGGATGCACACCCACTTAGTTTTAGTTTGAGCTATCATACACTTATAGCTCTAGTGCATCCGTTGCATGGCAATCCCTACTCCTCGCATTGACATCAATTGATGGGCATCTCCATAGCCCGTTGATTATCCACGTCGATGTGAGACTTTCTCCCTTTTTTGTCTTCTCCACACAACCTCCATCATCATATTCTATTCCACCTATAGTGCTATATACATGGCTCACGCTCATGTATTGCATGAAAGTTGAAAAGGTTTGAGAACACCAAAAGTATGAAACAATTGCTTGGCTTGTCATCGGGGTTGTGCATGATTTGATCGCTTTGTGTGGTGAAGATGGAGCATAGCCAGACCATATGAATTTGTAGGGATATATTTCTTTGGCCATGTTATTTTGAAAAGACATGATTGCTTTATTAGTATGCTTGAAGTATTATTATCTTAATGTCAAATGATAGACTATTGCTTTGAATCACTCGTGTCTTAATATTCATGCCATGATTAGATTATGTGATCAAGATTATGCTAGGTAGCATTCCACATCAAAAATTATCTTTTTTTATCATTTACCTACTCGAGGACGAGCAGGAATTAAGCTTGGGGATGTTGATACATCCCCGTCGAATCTATAATTTTTTATTGTTCCATGCCAATATTCTACAACTTTCATATACTTTTGGCAACTTTTTATACTATTTTTGGGACTAACATATTGATCCAGTGCCCAGTGCCAGTTCCTATTTGTTGCATGTTTTTTGTTTCGCAGAAAATCCATATCAAACGGAGTCCAAACGGGATAAAAACTGGCAGAGATTTTTTTTGGAATATATGTGATTTTTGGGAAGAAGAATCAATGCGAGACGATGCCCGAGGGGGGCACGAGGCAGGGGGCGCGCCCCAGGGGGTCAGGCGTGCTATGGGCCCTCGTGTCCTCCTCGTATGGCAGTTGGTGCCCTTCTTTCACCGCAAGAAAGCTAATATCCGGATAGAGATCGTGTCCAAAATTCAGCCCAATTGGAGTTACGGATCTCCGGTAATTTAAGAAACGGTGAAAGGGCAGAATCTGGAACGCAGAAACAGAGAGAGACAGAGAGACAGATCCAATCTCGGAGGGGCTCTCGCCCCTCCCATGCCATGGAGGCCATGGACCAGAGGGGAAACCCTTCTCCCACCTAGGGATAAGGTTAAGTAAGAATAAGAAGAAGGGGTGCCCTCTCCCCCTCTCTCCCGGTGGTGCCGGAACACCGCCGGGGCCATCATCGTGTGACGGCGATCTACACCAACACCTCTGTCATCTTCACCAACATCTTCATCACCTTCCCCCATCTATCTACAGCAGTCCATTATCCCGCAACCCGCTGTACCCTCTACTTGAACATGGTGCTTTATGCTTTATATTATTATCCAATGATGTGTTGCCATCCTATGATGTCTGAGTAGATTTTTGTTGTCCTATCGGTAATTGGTGAATTGCTATGATTGGTTTAATTTGCTTGTGGTTATGTTGCTGTCCTTTGGTGCCCATCATATGAGCGCGCGCGTGGATCACACCATAGGGTTAGTTGTATGTTGATAGGACTATGTATTGGAGGGCAAGAGTGACAGAAGCTTCAACCTAGCATATAAATTGATGCATACGGGATTGAAGGGGGGCCAATATATCTTAATGCTATGGTTGGGTTTTACCTTAATGAACGTTAGTAGTTGCGGATGCTTGCTAATAGTTCCAATCATAAGTTCATAGAATTCCAAGTCAGGGATGACATGCTAGCAGTGGCCTCTCCCACATAAAACTTGATGTCGGTCTAGTAAAGTAGTCAATTGCTTAGGGACAATTTCGCAACTCCTACCACCACTTTGTCACACTCGCTATACTAAATTTAATGTTTCTTTATCTAAACGGCCCCTACTTTTTATTTATGCGCTCTTTATTATCTTGCAAACCTATCCAAAAACACCTACAAAGTACTTCTAGTTTTATAGTTGTTCTAGGTAAAGCGAACGTTAAGCGTGCGTAGAGTAGTATCGGTGGTAGATAAAACTTGAGGGAATATTTGTTCTACCTTTAGCTCCTCGTTGGGTTAGACACTCTTACTTATCGAAAGAGGCTACAATTGATCCCCTATACTTGTGGGTTATCATATATCCCAGTGATAGAAGGGGACAAGACATGTATTTGTATTGTTGCCATTAAGGGGGAAACGATGGGGTTTATTCATATTGGTTGGATTTACTTTGTCTACTATGTCATCTTGCTTAAGGCATTACTCAGTTTTCCATGAACTTAATACTCTAGATGCATGCTAGATAGCGGTCGATGGGTGGAGTAGCAATAGTAGATGCAGGCAAGGATCGATCTACTTGTCTCGGACATGATACATGTATACACATGATCATTGCCTTGAATATCGTCATAACTATGTGCTTTTCTATCAATTGCCCAATAGTAATTTGTTTACCCGTCGTATGCTTTCTATTTGAGAGAGAAGCCTCTAGTGAAAACTATGTCCCCCGGGTCTACTTTTATCATATATAAAATCCAAAAATACCTTGCTACAATTTATGTACCTTTATTTCATTTTTATGTTTTTATTTATCTATCTATCACTTCTAGATTTCATCCTTGCAAATAACCGCCAAGGGGATTGACAACCCCCTTGATCGCGTTGGGTGCATGTATTTTCTCTTTTGTGTGTAGGTGTTGTTAATGAGGTTTCACATGGTTCTCCTACTGGATTGATAACCTTGGTTCTTAACTGAGGGAAATACTTATCTCTACTGTACTGCGTCATCCTCTCCTCTTCGAGGAAATCCCTATGCAGCTTAGAAGTAGCGAGTGCTAGCAATCGTAGAAGACTATATGATGGTTGAGTATGTGGACTTGCCAAAACAAAAGCTCTTACATAGACTCTTCCTTGAAATATGATGAATTGTGATTGTTTCGATGACTGAGAACATAGTTTGTTTGTTTTCAAGAAAGTTTATACTTCGAACTTCAAAGTTATGAATGAATTGTTACTTGCTTATGAGAAGCTATATGATAATTGTTTGCTGCTATGTTATTGATCATGATGATATAATGTCCGCATTTTGTTTTTGTTGACACCTCTCTCTCTCTCTAAACATGTGATCATGATTGTTGAATTCAGCTTTAGCTTGAGGACAAGCGAGGTCTAAGCTTGGGGGAGTTGATACGCCCATTTTGCATCATGTTTTCCTACTACTACATATATTGTTATTGGGTCATTATTTCACTTTATGATGCAATTCTAATGCCTTCTCTCTCTTAATTTGCAAGATTTATATGGAGAGGGAGAATACCGGCAGCTGGAATTCTGGACCTAAAAGAGCTATAGCAGATATTCCTATTATGCAGAACTCCAAATGACCTTAAATTTCACGGAGATTTTTTATTGAATATATAAAAAATACTAGAGCAAAGAAATACTAGAGGGGCCCCACTAGTTTCCCACAAGGCAACAGGGCGCGGCCGCACCCCTTGGCGTGCCCTGATGCCTTGTGGGGCCCACAAATGGCCTCTGATGCCCATCTTCTACTATATGAAGGTTTTTGGCCTAAAAAACAAGAGAATACTTTCGGGACAAAGTGCTGCCATCTCGAGGTGGAACCTAGGTAGGAGCACTTTTGCTCTGTGGAGGAGCGATTCCGCCGTGGATGCTTCCCTCCGGGAGGGGGAAACCGAAGCCATCGACATCACTGATACGTCTCCAACGTATCTATAATTTTTTATTGCTCCATGCTATATTATCTACTGTTTTGGACTATATTGGGCTTTATTTTCCACTTTTATATTATTTTTGGGACTAACCTATTACCGGAGGCCCAGCCCAGAATTGCTGGCTTTTTTTGCCTATTTCAGTGTTTTGAAGAAACGGAATATCAAACGGAGTCCAAACAGAATAAAATCTTCGGGAACGTGATTTTCTCACCGAACGTGATCTAGGAGACTTGGACCCTACTCCAAGGAACAAAAGAGGCGGTCACGAGGGTGGGGGGCGCCCCCCCCTAGGGCGCGCCCCCTGCCTCGTGGGCCCCTCGTTGCTCCTTCGGCGTACTTCTTCCTCCTATATATACACATGTACCCCCAAACGATCAGAACAAGAGCCAAAAACCTAATTCCACCGCCGCAAATTTCTGTATCCACGAGATCCCATCTTGGGGCCTGTTTCGGAGCTCCGCCGGAAGAGGGCCGACATCACGGAGGGCTTCTAAATCATCCTAGCCCCTCCAATGAAGTGTGAGTAGTTTACCTCAGACTTTCGGGTCCATAGTTAGTAGCTAGATGGCTTCTTCTCTCTCTTTGAATCTCAATACAAAGTTCTCCCCCTCTCTTGTGGAGATCTATTCAATGTAATCTTCTTTTTGCGATGTGTTTATTGAGATCGATGAATTGTGGGTTTACGATCAAGTCTATCTATGAATAATATTTGAATCTTCTCTGAATTCTTTTATGTATGATTGGTTATCTTTGCAAGTCTCTTCGAATTATCCGTTTGGTTTGGCCAACTAGATTGGTAGTTCTTGCCATGGGAGAAGTGCTTAGCTTTGGGTTCGATCTTGCGGTGTCCTTACCCAGTGACAGAAGGGGCAGCAAGGCACGTATTGTATCGTTGCCATCGAGGATAACAAGATGGGGTTTATTTCATATTGCATGAATTTATCTCTCTACATCATGTCATCTTGCTTAAGGCGTTACTCTGTTTTTAACTTAATACTCTAGATGCATGCTGGATAGCGGTCGATGGGTGGAGTAATAGTAGTAGATGCAGAATCGTTTCGATCTACTTGTCACGGACGTGATGCCTATATACATGATCATGCCTAGATATTCTCATAACTATGCTCAATTCTGTAGATTGCTCAACAGTAATTTGTTCACCCACCGTAGAATACTTATGCTCTTGAGAGAAGCCACTAGTGAAACCTATGGCCCCGGGGTCTATTCTCATCATATCAATCTCCATCACTTTAATCTGGCTTTGCTTTTTTACTTTGCCTTTACTTTTTATTTTGCATCTTTATACCAAAAATACCAAAAATATTATATCTATCAGATCTCACTCTCGTAAGTGACCGTGAAGGGATTGACAACCCCTAATCGCGTTGGTTGCGAGTAGCTATCGCTTTGTGCAGGTACGAGGGACTTGACCGTGGGCCTACTGGATTGATACCTTGGTTCTCAAAAACTGAGGGAAATACTTACGCTACTCTGCTGCATCATCCCTTCCTCTTCGGGGAAAACCAACACAAGCTCAAGATGTAGCAAGAAGGATTTCTGGCGCCGTTGCCGGGGAGTCTATGCAAAAAGTCAACATACCAAGTACCCATCACAATCCCTATCTCTCGCATTACATTATTTGCCATTTGCCTCTTGTTTTCCTCTCCCCCCAATTCACCCTTGCCGTTTTATTCACCCTCTCTCTCCCTATCCTCCCTCTCTATTTGCCTCTTTTTGCTCGTTTGCTTTTGTTTGCTCGTGTGTTAGATTGCTTGCTTGTCGCGATGGCTCAAGATACTACTAAATTGTGTGACTTCACCAATACCAACAATAATGATTTCCTTAGCACTCCGATTGCTCCTCTTACCGATGCTGAATCTTGTGAAATTAATACTGCTTTGTTGAATCTTGTTATGACAGATCAATTCACCAGCCTTCCTAGTGAAGATGTCGCTACTCATCTGAATAGCTTCGTTGATTTATGTGATATGCAAAAGAAAAAATATGTCAATAATGATGTCGTTAAATTGAAGCTATTTCCTTTTTCGCTTAGAGATCATGCTAAAGCTCGGTTTTCGTCTTTGCCTAAGAATAGTATTGATTCATGGAACAAGTGCAAAGATGATTTTATCTCTAAGTATTTTCCTCCCGCTAAGATCATCTCTCTTAGAAACGATATTATGAACTTTAAACAACTTGATCATGAACGTGTTGCACAAGCTTGGCAGAGAATGAAATTAATGATATGTAATTGCCCTACTCATGGTTTGAATTTGTGGATGATTATACAAAAAATTTATGCCGGATTGAATTTTGCTTCTAGAAATCTTTTAGATTCAGCCACGGGAGGCACTTTTATGGAAATCACTTTAGGATATGCTACTAAACTCTTAGATAATATTATGGTCAATTATTCTCAATGGCATACTGAAAGATCTTCTAATAAAAAAGTGCATGCGATAGAAGAAATCAATGTTTTGAGTGGAAAGATGGATGAACTTATGAAATTATTTGCTACTAAGAGTGTTTCTTCTGATCCTAATGATATGCCTTTGTCTACTTTGATTGAGAATAACAATGAATCTATGGATGTGAATTTTGCTGGTAGGAATAATTTTGGTAACAACGCTTATAGAGGGAATTTTAATCCTAGGCCATATCCTAGTAATCCTTCTAATAATTATGGTAATTCCTACAACAACTCTTATGGAAATTATAATAAGATGCCCTCTGAATTTGAGAATAGTGTTAAAGAGTTTATGAATTAACAAAAGAATTTTAATGCTTTGCTTGAGGAGAAATTGCTTAAAGTTGATGATTTGGCTAGAAACGTTGATAGAATTTCTCTTGAGGTTGATTCTTTGAAGCTTAGATCTATTCCTCCTAAGCATGATATCAATGAGTCTCTCAAAGCCATGATAATTTCCATTGATAAGTGCAAGGAAAGAACCGCTAGGATGCGTGCTTCCAAAGATGCCTTTATTAAAGCGTGTTCTTCCAATACCTATGAAAATAAAGATGAAGATCTAAAAGTTATTGATGTGTCCCCTATTAAATCTTTGTTTTGCAATATGAATCTTGATGAAACTGAATATGATCTTCCTTTACCTAGAAGGCGTTCTAAAAATTCGGAGTATTTAGATCTTAATGATGAAATTGACGAAAGTGGGATTGAAAGAAATAAAAATCTAGATGTTGCTAAACCCACTATATTGGATTTCAAGGAATTTAATTATGAAAGTTGCTCTTTAATCGATTGTATTTCCTTGTTGCAATCCGTGCTAAATTCTCCACATGCTTATAGTCAAAAGAAAGCCTTCACCGAACATATTGTTGATGCCTTGATGCAATCTTATGAAGAAAAACTTGAGTTGAAAGTTTCTATCCCTAGAAAACTCTATGATGAGTGGGAACCAACTATTAAAATTAAAATTAAAGATCATGAGTTTTATGCTTTGTGTGATTTGGGAGCTAGTGTCTCTACTATTCCCAAGACTTTGTGTGATTTGCTAGATTTCTGTAATTTTGATGATTGCTCTCTAAACTTGCATCTTGCGGATTCCACTATTAAGAAACCTATGGGAAGGATTAATGAAGTTCTTATTGTTGCAAATAGGAATTATGTGCCCGTAGATTTCATTGTTCTTGATATAGATTGCAATCCTTCTTGCCCTATTATTCTTGGTAGACCTTTCCTTCGAACGGTTGGTGCAATTATTGATATGAAGGAAGGGAATATTAGATTTAAATTTCCATTAAAAAGGGCATGGAACACTTTCCAAGAAAGAAAATAAAATTACCATATGAAACTATCATGAGAGCCACTTATGGATTGCCTACCAAAGATGGCAATACCTAGATCTATCCTCGTTTTTATGCCTAGCTAGGGGCGTTAAACGATAGCGCTTGTTGGGAGGCAACCCAATTTTATTTTTATTCCTTGCTTTTTGCTCCTGCTTAGTAATAAATAAATTATTTAGCCTCTGTTTTTGTTGTGTTTTTTGTTTTTAATTAGTTTTTGTGCCAAGTAGAACCGTTGGGAAGACTTGGGGAAAGTCTTGTTGAACTTGCTGTAAAAAACAGAAACTTTAGCGCTCACGAGAACTGCTGCCATTTTATTTGGAGAGTGATATTTAGTTAATTATTTTTGAAGATGTTTAATAGATAAATTCCTCACATCCAGAAGTTTATTTTAGAATTTTTGGGGTTCCAGATCTTGCGCTAGCTACAGATTACTACAGACTGTTCTGTTTTTGACAGATTCTGTTTTTCGTGTGTTGTTTGCTTATTTTAATGAATCTATGGCTAGTAAAATAGTTTATAATCCATAGAGAAGTTGGAATACAGTAGGTTTAACACCAATATAAATAAAGAATGAGTTCATTATAGTACCTTGAAGTGGTCTTTTGTTTTCTTTTGCTAACGAAGCTCACGAGTTTTCTATTTTGAGTTTTGTGTTGTGAAGTTTTCAAGTTTTGGGTGAATTATTTTGATGGATCATGGAACAAGGAGTGGCAAGAGCCTAAGCTTGGGGATGCCCATGGCACCCCCAAGGACACCAAGAAGTCAAAGCTTGGGGATGCCCTGGAAGGCATCCCCTCTTTCATCCACTTCCATCGGTAATTTACTTGGAGCTATATTTTTATTCACCAACATGGTATGTGTTTTGCTTGGAGCGTCTTGTATTATTTGTGTCTTTGTGTCTTAGTATGCCACAATCATCCCTGATGTACACACATTTTGAGAGAGCCATACATGAATTAAAATTTGATAGAATACTCTATGTGCTTCACTTATATCTTTTGAGCTAAGATAATTTTGCTCTATGTGCTTCACTTATATCTTTTGAGCGTTATAATTTTGCTCTATGTGCTTCACTTAGATCTTTTAGAGCACGGTGGTGGATTCATTTTAAAGAAACTATTGATCTCTCATGATTCACTTAAATTATTTTGAGAGTCTCTTAATAGCATGGTAATTTGCTTAATAATAATAATATGCATGGTATTCAAGATTTGTGAAACTTTCTTTTGAGTGTGTTGAATACTAAGAAAAGATTAAAGCATGATAATTGTTTTGAGATATGGAGGTGATAATATTAAAGTCATGCTAGTTGAGTAGTTGTGAATTTGAAGAATACTTGTGTTAAAGTTTGTGATTCCCGTAGCATGCACGTATGGTGAACCGTTATGTGATGAAGTCGGAGCATGATTTATTTATTGATTGTCTTCCTTATGAGTGGCGGTCGGGGACGAGCGATGGTCTTCTCCTACCAATCTATCCCCCTAGGAGCATGCGCGTAATACTTTGCTTTGATAACTTCTAGATTTTTGCAATAAGTATATGAGTTCTTTATGACTAATGTTGAGTCCATGGATTATACGCACTCTCACCCTTCCACCTTTGCTAACCTCTCTAATACCGCGCACCTTTCGCAAGTATCATACACCTACCATATACCTTCCTCAAAACAGCCACCATACCTACCTATTATGGCATTTCCATAGCCATTCCGAGATATATTGCCATGCAACTTTCCACCGTTCCGTTCATGACACATTCATCATTGTCATATTGCATATCCCGGTACACCGCCGGATGCATTCACATAGTCATATTTTGTTCTAAGTATCGAGTTGTAATTGTTGAGTTATAAGAAAAATAAACTTGTGATGATCATCATTATTAGAGCATTGTCCCAGTGAGGAAAGAATGATGGAGACTATGATTCCCCCATAAGTCGGGATGAGACTCCGGACAAAAAATAAAATAAAAAAGAGTCCAAAGAAGCCCAAATAAAAAAAGGGGGAGGCCATAAAAAAGAAAAGGCCCAAATAAAAAAATGAGAGAAAAAGAGAGAAGGGACAATGTTACTATCCTTTTACCACACTTGTGCTTCAAAGTAGCACCATGATCTTCATAGTAGAGAGTCTCATGTTATCACTTTCATATACTAGTGGGAATTTTACATTATAGAACTTGGCTTGTATATTCCAATGATGGGCTTCCTCAAAAATTGCCCTAGGTCTTCGTGAGAAAGAAAGTTGGATGCACACCCACTTAGTTTCTTTTTGAGCTTTCATATACTTATAGCTCTAGTGCATCCGTTGCATGGCAATCCCTACTCACTCAAATTGATGTCTATTGATGGGCATCTCCATAGCTCGTTGATACACCTAGTTGATGTGAGACTATCTTCCTATCCTTTTTTTCTTCTCCACAACCACCATTCTATTCCACCTATAGTGCTATATCCATGGCTCACGCTCATGTATTGCGTTAATATTGAAAAAGTTAGAGTATGAAACAATTGCTTGGCTTGTCATCGGGGCTGTGCATGATTTAAATACTTTGTGTGGTGAAGATGGAGCATAGCCAGACCATATGATTTTGTAGGGATAAATTTCTTTGGCCATGTTATTTTGAGAAGACATAATTGCTTTATTAGTATGCTTGAAGTATTATTATTTTTTATGTCAATATAAAATTTTGTCTTGAATCTTTCTAATCTGAATATTCATACCACAATTAAGAAGATTTGCATTGAAATTATGCCAAGTAGCACTCCGCATCAAAAAATCTCTTTTTATCATTTACCTACTCGAGGACGAGCAGGAATTAAGCTTGGGGATGCCTGATACGTCTCCAACGTATCTATAATTTTTGATTGCTCCATGCTATATTATCTACTGTTTTGGACTATATTGGGCTTTATTTTCCACTTTTATATTATTTTTGGGACTAACCTATTAACCGGAGGCCCAGCCCAGAATTGCTGTTTTTTGCCTATTTCAATGTTTCGAAGAAACGGAATATCAAACGGAGTCCAAACGGAATAAAATCTTCGGGAACGTGATTTTCTCACCGAACGTGATCCAGGAGACTTGGACCCTGCTCCAAGGAACAAAAGAGGCGGTCACGAGGGTGGGGGCGCCCCCCCTAGGGCGCGCCCCCTGCCTCGTGGGCCCCTTGTTGCTCCTCCGGCGTACTTCTTCCTCCTATATATACACACGTACCCCCAAACGATCAGAACAGGAGCCAAAAACCTAATTCCACCGCCGCAACTTTCTGTATCCACGAGATCCCATCTTGGGTCCTGTTCTGGAGCTCCGCCGGAAGAGGGCCGTCATCACAGAGGGCTTCTACATCATCCTAGCCCCTCCGATGAAGTGTGAGTAGTTTACCTCAGACCTTCAGGTCCATAGTTAGTAGCTAGATGGGTTCTTCTCTCTCTTTGAATCTCAATACAAAGTTCTCCCCCTCTCTTGTGGAGATCTATTCGATGTAATCTTCTTTTTGCGGTGTGTTTGTTGAGACCGATGAATTGTGGGTTTATGATCAAGTCTATTTATGAATAATATTTGAATCTTCTCTGAATTCTTTTATGTATGATTGGTTATCTTTGCAAGTCTCTTCGAATTATCCGTTTGGTTTGGCCAACTAGATTGGTAGTTCTTGCCATGGGAGAAGTGCTTAGCTTTGGGTTTGATCTTGCGGTGTCCTTACCCAGTGACAGAAGGGGCAGCAAGGCACGTATTATATCGTTGCCATCGAGGATAACAAGATGGGGTTTATTTCATATTGCATGAATTTATCTCTCTACATCATGTCATCTTGCTTAAGGTGTTACTCTGTTTTTAACTTAATACTCTAGATGCATGCTGGATAGCGGTCGATGAGTGGAGTAATAGTAGTAGATGCAGAATCGTTTCGATCTACTTGTCACGGACGTGGTGCCTATATACATGATCATGCCTAGATATTCTCATAACTATGCTCAGTTCTGTCAATTGCTCAACAGTAATTTGTTCACCCACCGTAGAATACTTATGCTCTTGAGAGAAGCCACTAGTGAAACCTATGGGCCCCGGGTCTATTCTCATCATATCAATCTCCATCACTTTAATCTCGCTTTGCTTTTTACTTTTCCTTTACTTTTTACTTTGCATCTTTATACCAAAAATACCAAAAATATTATATCTATCAGATCTCACACTCGTAAGTGACCGTGAAGGGATTGACAACCCCTAATCGCGTTGGTTGCGATAGCTATCGCTTTGTGCAGGTACGAGGGACTTGAGCGTGGGCTCCTACTGGATTGATACCTTGGTTCTCAAAAACTGAGGGAAATACTTACGCTACTCTGCTGCATCATCCCTTCCTCTTCGGGGAAAACCAACGCAAGCTCAAGACGTAGCAATCACCAATGATCCTCTCATCATGGGAGGACCGATCTTCATCAACATCTTCACCAGCCCCATCTCATCTCAACCCCTAGTCCATATCTTGTATTCAATCTTTGTCCCAAAACCTCAGATTGATACCTGTGGGTTGCTAGTAGTGTTGATTTGAAAACACATTCACTCCCTTGGTGGTTTTGGTAATTAATGTCAACATACATGTTGTTGGACTAACACTTTTATCTAGTATGTTTCAAACAAGTTCAACAGTGGCAGGCAAGGATATGAGGATGAGGACCTCTTCAAAATGCTAAGGACAAAGATTGGCAAAGCTCCAAGACTCTACATTTTTTATCAAGTGATCAAAGATCGCATTGAGTCCATAGGAAAGCCAATACTATGAAAAGGGGATGAGGTTTTGATCATGACTCAATTACTCAAAGTGCTCAGTGATAATGCTCGAAAACCCTCAACTACTTCTCCGCACTCCTATCCAAAACCCTAATATCCCTCTCGGTCCCACCAAGACATTCCCATCCGGATCCACTGATATGAACTATACACTGCCACATGCGAAACCCTAACACTTCAGTATAGCCAAAATGGATATCGGTCTCACCAAGATGGCCTGACCAAGTTTCTCTGATGAAGTTGCTTTATTCCGGAATCACCAGGATGAACCGATTGGAATTTCTGAAATGAGGTCTTGCACTAGATATCGCACTTCAGTCTCATCGAGATATTCTGTTCGGTCTCACCGAAATGCCTAATGGTCAAGTCGTTTACACTAGTCGGTGTCACCGAGTTGAGTTAAAGACTTGTGACGGTTGGATTTTCAGTGCTGCCTATTTATACCTCTCCACCACCACTTTCTCAGAGGGAGAGCCATTATAATGAACCACAACTTTCACTACTCATTTTCTGAGAAGAGAACCACCTACTCATGTGTTGAGATCAAGAGATTCCAATCCAACCATTTGAACCTTGATTTCTAGCCTTTCCCAAGTTGCTTTCCATTCATTCCTCTCATCCACCAAATCCAAATCTATGAGAGACTGTTTGAGTGTTGGGGAGACTATCATTTGAAGCACAAAAGCAAGGGTTTCATCATCGACAACACCATCTATTACCTTTTGGAGAGTGGTGTCTCCTAGATTGGTTGGTATCACTTGGGAGCCTCCAAGATATTGTGGAGTTGAACCAAGGAGTTTGTAAGGGCAAGTAGATCTCCTACTTCATGAAGATCTACCTGAGTGAGGCTAGTCCTTCATGGGCGTAGGCTATGATGGAATAGACAAGGTTTCTTATTCGTGGACCCTTCATGGGTGGAGCCTTTTGTGGACTCACACAACCATTACCCTCAGTGGGTTGAAGTCTCCATCAACATGGATGTACGATAGCACCTCCTATCAGAACCACGCCAAAAATCTTCGTGTCCTCATTGTGTTTGATCTTCCATCTCCACCCTTTACTTTCCACACAATTGCATGTTTTTCTATTTTTCCTGCCCTATCTTTAGATATACATGTGTAGGAAGTCTTGGTGTTATCTTAACTAGTGCCAAAATCTCCCTAAATTTCAAGAGAACTAAAAACTGCACCTTTGGTTGGTTAAGAGTCTATTTACCTCACCCTCCCCTCTAGACCTATCTTCTCCGATCCTACATGATTACACCTTGTAGTTGATGCTAGTTGGTTTATTTGATGGAAGATTAAATGTTTAGATCCTCTAGCATATTCAATACCCCTCTGATCTTGAACATTAATATGATTTGTGAGTAGTTACTTTTGTTCTTGAGGACATGAGAGAAGTCTTGTTATAAGTAATTGTGTGAAGTTGGTATTCGTTTGATATTTTGATGATATGAATGTTGTTGCTTCCTTTAGTGGTGTCATGTGAACGTCGACTACATGACACTTCACCATACTTGGGCCCCTAAGGGAAGGCATTGTGGAGTAATAAGTAGATGATGGGTTGCTAGAGTGACAAAAGCTTAAACCCTAGTTTATGCGTCCGTAAGGGGCTGATTTGGATCCATATGTTTCATGCTATGGTTAGATTTATCTTAATTTCTTTCGTAATTGCGGATGCTTGCGAGAGGGGTAATCATAAGAGGGTTGCTTGTTCAAGTAACGAACGTGAATCAACTAAACATTTTGAACGTGATTAGGCAACAATTCCCATGTGTCCTCGAGAGTGCCTTGCTTTATATAAGAGAAATTTTCGGCTTACCCTTTGCTATAAAAGGATTGGTCCACCTTGTTGCACCTTTGTTACTATTGCTACTTGTTCCTTATTACTAATTATCTTTCTACAAAACTATCTATCACCACTACTTTCAATACTTGCAGAGAATACCTTGTTGAAAACCGCTTAACATTTCCTTCTGCTCCTCATTGGGTTCGACGCTCTTACTTATCGAAAGGACCATGATTGATCCCCTATACTTGTGGGTCATCATGCACGCATTTTGTTATTCCATCTACGTATTGGGGTAGGCCCGGCCACCGGTTTCTCCCACACCTCCTTGACCATATCATGGAAGCCATCCCGAAGCAACCACCCAAGTTCAAACTTGAACTTGCGTCTATGTTGTGGTCATGGCAAAACAGTCGTTAGGAGAATGGGTGTGTGGTCCAATATAGCCTCGATACGAGGTAGAGCACAAACATACACCATAGGAAATTTAGATTCCCAGTCAGTATCCATTAAAACGCAATCTAGTTTCTCATATGTCGGTTCTGGAAGACTGTTCGCCCAAGTGAATTGTGTTCCAATCATAGACACCTCTCGCGGATCTAGATTGTTGATGATAGCGTTGAAAAGGAAAGGCCAATGATTATCAAACCTACCACGGCTTTTCTCATTTGGAAATCGAAGCAAATTGAAATCCCCACCTATAAGAATGAGATAGGGGTTATCTTTCGCCGGATTAACCAATTCATGAAGAAACTCGGCCTTGAACTCACCCTGGGTTGCCCCATACACGGCGACGAGGATCCATGTGAAGTTGTCGGCCTTGTTGTGAATGTGGAGTTTAATGTGAAACTCACCATCCGAACTAGCCAAAACATCCATAGCCCATGTATTTACACAAAGTCAAATGACCCTAGAATGACCTCTAGGTGGTCATGAAACCCAAGTAAAGTATATCCCGCCTAAAAGACAATTAAGTAGACTCGGTGAGAAGTCATGTCTCCCCGTTTCAGAGATAGCCAGAAAGTCTAAATTGTGTTCCCTATTACATTCCACAATGAATAAATGTTTAGCCAAGTCACGGAGACCTCTGCTATTAAAAAACATTTCATTCATGAGGAAACAATAGGATATTTATAACAATTCACCCTCTTATGGGTCTTACTATATTTTTTTAACGTGCGTCTAGTCATGAGCAATAGTGAAGCCGTCAGAGGCAGAAGTTGCCGCTTGAAGGATGAAGCCGAGCTGATACAATAGGCGGGCAAAGTGATTGAGACCAAGACGGGCCAGACGTGGAGTGGCAAAGGGTTGCCGTCTGTGAATTGAGTCAATTGATGTCGCTTGAAACTACGTCGGTATTTCCCCAAAGAGGAAGGGATGATGCAGTACAGCTATGGTAGGTATTTCCCTCAGTTATGAAACCAAGGTATCAATCCAGTAGGAGAACCAAGCAACACTATGTAAACGGTACCTGCACACAAAGAACAAATACTTGCAACCCGACGTGTATGAGGCATTGTCAATCCCTCTTCGGGTAACGACGCCAGAAATTGTCAAGTTGACGGGATAAAAATAGTGGTAGATTGGATAAATAGATCTCGATAAAACGCGAAATAAAAGATGCAAATAAAAAGTGCAGCAAGGTATTTTTGGATTTTTGGAATAATATATCTGAAAACAAAAGCAAATAAAAATAGATCTCAAAGGCAAATAATAGATCGAAAAGCAAATATGATAAATAATAGACCCAAGGGCCGTAGATTTCACTAGTGGCTTCTCTCAAGAAATAGCCCACGGTGGATAAACAAATTACTGTTGGGGAATTGATAGAAAATTGAAAAGTTATGACGATATGCAAGGCAATGATCAATATATAGGCATCACATCCAAGATTAGTAGACCGACTCCTGCCTGCATCTACTACAATTACTCCACACATCGACCCCTATCCAGCATGCATCTAGTGTATTAAGTTCATGGAGAAATCGAGTAATGAATAAGAGCGATAACATGATGTAGACGAGATCTATTCATGTAGAATATCCCCCATCTTGTTATCCTTAATAGCAACGATACATGCATGTCTTTCTGCCCCTTCTGTCACTTGGAAAGAACACCGCAAGATCGAGCACATCACAAAGCACCTCTTCCCATGGCAAGAAAAATCGATCTAGTTGGCCAAACTAAACCAAAGAATCAAAGAAGAAATACGAGGCTATAAATAATCATGCATATAAGATATCAAAGAAAACTCAAATAATATTCATGGATATAGATCTGATCATAAACTCAAAGTTCATCGGATCCCAACAAACACACCGCAAAAAGAGTTACATCAAATAGATCTCCAAGAGATCATTATATTGAGAATCAAGAGAGAGAGAGAGAGGAAGCCATCTAGCTACTTCCTACGGACCCGTACGTCAATGGTGAACTACTCACGCATTATCGGAGAGGAAAGGGTGCTACTTCTTGAGCTTGCATTGGTTTTTCTCTTGAAGAGGAAAGGGTGATGCAGCAAAGTAGAGATAAGTATTTCCCTCAGTTTGAGAACCAAGGTATCAATCTAGTAGGAGAAGAACGCATCAATCACCAATACCTGCACAAACAATCAAACACTTGCACCCAACGCAATAAAGGGGTTGTCGATCCCTTCACGCTCACTTGCAAAAGTGAGATCTGGTAGAGA